>NC_133617.1:718050188-718422688 GCF_048593235.1 Sminthopsis crassicaudata
AATAGGCACAATCACATGTCATTTTGCAATAATGTAAAGATTTAAAATATAGTATGAAGATTTCTGGTGTTAGTTTCTATTGATGATGTTGAGACTAATGAGAGAAAAAAAAGCAACAAAAATGAAACATTTAAAATGATGGAAAACTAGGTGTCAGGAGGCTAAATTCTAGAGGGTTTTGTTGTGATTTTTGTTTTATGGTATATATGCTTCAGTCACTATTGTAGTCCTAGTAATTTCCTTCCTTCCTTCCCTCCTTCTTTTCCTTTCCTTTCCTTTCCTTTCCTTTCCTTTCCTTTTTCCTTTTTCCTTTTCCTTTTTCCTTTTTCCTCTTTCCTCTTTCCCCTTTCCTTTCCTTTCCTTTCCTTTCCTTTCCTTTCCTTTCCTTTCCTTTCCTTTCCTTTCCTTTCCTTTCCTTTCCTTTCCTTTCCTTTCCTTTCCTTTCCTTTCCTTTCCTTTCCTTTCCTTTCCTTTCCTTTCCTTTCCTTTCCTTTCCTTTCCTTTCCTTTCCTTTCCTTTCCTTTCCTTTCCTTTCCTTTCCTTTCCTTTCCTTTCCTTTCCTTCCTTCCTTTCCTTTCTCCCTCCCTCTCTTTCTCTTTCTCTCTCCCCCTCTTTCTCTTTCTCCCTCCTCCTCTTTCTCTTTCTTTCTTTTAGTGTTGTTTATTGTTATGTTGTCAAACTGATTATGATTTTGGTGACTATAGAGTTTTTTTTCCTCCTTTAGGGTAGATTCTGAAAGAAAGACTTCAATTTCATGGTTTTGTGTATATGTGTATATATATATATATATATATATATATATATATATATATATATATATATATATATATATATGTATTTTTTTTTAACTTAAATTGCAATGTTCCAAACCTTATAATGTTCCATATATAAACTGGGAAATAATTCTTCCCTAATGAAATATCAAATATTTTCCATGTAGCTGAGAAGCAGCAAAGAAGAGATCTCTGAAAACAGGTTTATACAGCTTCTGGCTTATCTAAAGTTCATTAAAGTTATTGCCAGTCATTCTGATAAAATATAAACCAAATACTATTGAAAATATTGCTTGGATGGTACAAATGAAAACCAAAAAACAATTCTATTACTATGCAAAAATTTTGAAGCCAGAGAAATTATACATTTATTTATAATGTGAGATTTCAAAATGTTATATCTTTAATATATGACTAATTATTAAATTATCTTACTCTAGTCTTTCCACTTCTGCAGCTGAAAATATTATCACATAAATGAAATATGTTATTTTCCACTTACTATAGATATATATAAAAAAAGATAGGTAGAATTTTTTCCACTCATGACCTCTCTTTACCCAAGAAATTTCTATGTGACAATGGGTATGAACAAGATGAGGTGAGATCTTTCAAGACAGTTGTGAAAATCGAATCATCTACTTCAGAATTTGAGTAGGCCTGAAAGACTTTGAGGATTGAGTCAAGGACATACTTCAGTCCCCTTCCTAGTATCCTCCCATAACATCATTTCCTCCCTATTTCAGTTAAATATGGACAACTATGTACTTATTGGTCAAGTTGAATTTCATGGGTAGATCTGGAATTTATAATGTAAGACTCTCAGCCAATGAGGATGAGGGTCAGTGCTGGGAGGGAGTGTTTGGGTTAGGAATTAAAGGTGTTTGAGTTAGGGATTAAAGGTGCTAATCCCATCTACAGGAGGTGCTTCCTACCTTTGATTGTCTTCTTGAGGGGTGGGACCCCCCACCCCATTCTCTAGAGAAAGTACAATAAACTTTGCTTTACTTCTAGAGATCTCCAGCTTTTTTTATTAAATGGTAATCCCTCACCATTTCTGTACCATACAGGTACATAGGTATATAAAATAGATATGTAACTCAAATATTTACTAATAAAAAAACATAATTTTGCAATCTCCACAATTAGTTATGAGACTCCATATTGAATCAGGAACCATAGTTTAAAAAAGCTGGGGACTAAATGAAACAGTCATTTGAATAAGATAAATTTATTCACTACTGTTTGTGGTTAAATCTCTTTTAATTAAGCATAATATGTTTCTCAAAAGTAAGAACTATTTCAGTATCTAGAATATATTAGGAATTTAATTTTTAATTGAAGAGTACATACATGTATTTAATCATTCTACATATAGAGTTTTGCTGTTGAGTCATTTGAATAATGTTTGACTCTTAATGATCCTAAGTGAAGTTTCTTGGTAAAAATACTGGAGTAGTTTTCATTTTCTTCTCCTACTCATTTTATACAATGAAAAATGGAGGCAAACTATTAAGTGTCTGAGACCAGATTTGAACTTCCTGACTTCAGGTCAGGCAATCTAAACTTCAAGCCACCTAATTGCCTGAGTAAAACTTAATGAATGCTTGTTCCCTTTACCATCAATATTTATTTATAATTATTTTTATTTGTTTTGTACAATATTCAACTCTACTTATTACAGTATCCCTCATTAAATCTTCCATTATTATGTTGAAAATCAATTAATTAAGTGAATTGAAACCAGTTAAACAAAAGTAAATGACAGTAATTGCATCTGGTATCATATGCAGTATTCTATACTTATAGACTATTACTTCCCAGTAAAAAAAAAAGAAGGTGCACATAGCTGTCTCAAAGGAAAGATAAGCCTATCCAATTACATATCATTCAGGTTGGTTTTAGTGTTCTTCTCATTTAAGCTTTACTTAGCATTTATTATATTTATTATTAATTATTATTATATGTTATATTTGTCATAGTACTTTAAAGTTGATAAAGCCCTTTAGAAATACAATCTTAGTCTTGCCCTCACAGCAACTGTTTTACAGATAAGGAATCTTAGGTAAAGAGTGATTAAATAACTTGCCCAATGTCACATAACTAGAAAATATCTGAAGTAGGATTCAAACTCAAATCTTCTTAATTACTCTAGTGCAGCAATCCATCCACTAGGCCATCAAGCTTCTCTATGTGCTTATTGTGCTTGTGTATAGTTTTCCTGTTCTGTTTATTTCACTCTGTCAGTTATTAGCAGTCATGGGATCATCAGTTTGGATTTGAAAATTACCTTAGACATCATTAAGAATAATTTTCTCATCTAACAAATGAGCTATCAGAGGCATAAAAAGATTAAATGATATGTTACTCTGAATTTCTTATTTTCATTTTTTCCTCAATGGAACAATGGATTTTATTACATTAAAATGAAGACAACACACTTTGTTCCACTATTCCTTAAAAGAAAGGTCTACTATATTTCAATTCTTGCCATGATTACTATAATTTAACAACTATTTAGAGTATTCATAACTTTTACTTATATGTCTCTATTTTGAAAAGTATGCAACTCATGTTGTTCAGTAAAAACTACTGAGTGAATAGTGGTAAGAATCAGAGATTGTGTTGTTATCAATTGGAATTGTTATAATTGATTTTTTTTTATTTCTTTGAAAGATGTTATGGTTACTTATATCTTCAGAATCCAATTCTTATCGTGCTACAAGAAATTTGGCTTTACACATATATATTGTATCTAGGATATACTGTAACACATTTAACATGTATGGGATGGACTGTCATCGAGAGGAGGGAGTAGAGGTAGGGAGGGGAAAATTTGGAAAAGTGAATACAAGGGATAATGTTGTAAAAAAAAATTACCCATGCATATGTACTGTCAAAAATTATAATTATAAAATTAATTTTAAAAAAGAAAGATGTTATGTAGGTGATAACTTATTGAGAAATGGCTTTTAAAATAATTTAAAAAGAAAAAAGAAATCTATATCAATTTTCTTTAGCATATAATATAAAATCATATAATTGAGTACATTAGGGAACACAATTACATGTTAATTATTGTGTAATTATAATTATTGCCTACATATATTGGATCAATGAAGAAATAGAGAATGAAGAGATAGAACGCTATATAATCATACTAATACTCCCCATTGGTTTATAAGGTGATTAAATGTATATCCTGTTTCTCTATATATTGAAAAAAAGGGATAAATTAAATGTTTTACTTAGTTTTTGTAGTCTTCATAACCAGTGTTTGAAGAGAAAACCCTTTATTCCCTAATCTGTATTACAGAACTAAAAGAAATTGAGAATTAAATAATATGTTATTTTAAATAGCTATCCCAAATTAAGTGACTCAAGTTTATATTCCTTTAAGGTGAATAAAAATGACATGTATTTTTTAACAAGCACTTCGTTCTCTTCAAAGTGTCACACAAACATTAATCTTCATGATTTCCTTGTGAATGGAATATCAGCAGGAGCTTTCAAAAGAAGAAAAGCCAGATTAAGTAAAATAAAGCAAAATTAAAGCTAACTCTCTTTGCTCCCTTATCTGGAACTGAAAGCCACTCGGTAGCACATTTACTTTCAATGTAGTTTATTTTGTTGATTTGCAACTTTCCAGTGGGTATGATAATGAATTTTTAAAAATCTAAAAAGAATATAGTAGGGATAGGAAAGGGCAACAACAACAAAAAGGCTTAGCTAATCTAAAAATTCAAAAAGCATTCCATTAGAGACCAAAACCCACCTGTATTTAATGTAGCATTCTGCAGGAAGCCCTTCACCTCTGTCCCCTGCCCTTCCCCCCTCACTACTCTTTTCATGTATTTGTACTCTTATATATATATATATATATATATATATATGTATGTATATATGTGCCACACACATATACATACATGTATATGTATGTATATGTGTGTATTTACTATCTCTATTATTAGAAGATTCTCACAGGTAGAAGTTGTTTCACTTTTGGTATTTGTATCCCCAGAGTCCAGCACTTAGAGTGACATATAGTATGGACTTAATAAATACCTTATGATTTGTTGCTGATATAGACTTCAAGAGTAAAAAAGAGTAAAAGATTAAAAATCCTATTGCAAAAAATTGTTATGATATCTTGATGAAAGTTCTGCACTCAGTCCAATTAAAAAAGCATGGGTTAGCCACATACTATTTGTGAAGCACCATACTAGTCATTTAGATATAAGGGTCAAAAAACCACCTACCTGTAATAAAATTGCTTACTTTTATGAAACATTATTATGCAGATTTCTAAATGAAAACTGAAATGAGAAACAGAAAAGCACTAACAGGTGAGAATTGGACAAGGATAGTAGTGGAGCTTACAGTACTCGTCTGTACTTATATGGATCCTTAAAGGAAGCTAAAGATTCTTTGAAGGGACTATGAAACAGGAGTAACCTAGGAATGTGGTCAGACTTTGTTGAAACACAATGAGAAACTGGTGGGATGCCAAACCCAGAAAAATACAAGTGAATACTCAGGTGTTTTAAAAGCTATACAAATAAAGCTTAATCTCTGGCAGGTGTTACAACCCAGGGTAACTTTAGGGAAAGAATAGTCATAAGGGAAAAGTAATCATTAAGAAATAGAAATCATAAAGCATTTTTGGATTTATAAAACACTTTATATGTAATATCTCATTCAATCATCAAAACAATCTTTTGAGATTAGTAGTATAGACAAAATCATAAGTAGAAATACTTGAGTTTAGGGCATATCTATAAATAAGGGAAATGGAAGGGCAAGGAGATGATTACAATAGTTTAGAACACAATATAAAATAAATGGAATATATTGCTCCCACAACTCTAAAAAATATTTTGTAATTTTTAATACCAATAAGTTAACAAAATTAATGGTGGAATTGATTGGGAGCAACATTTTATGATTTGCAAATAACTGCATGAAAATGTATTTAGAAAATCTAATAGTTTCAAATCCAGAATGAAAAGAGATAATGAATGAATTCAGCAAGATCATAAGATACAAGAGTAAGCCTGAATACAATTTACTTTATTATTTATTTTTAATAAAGATCAAGAAACAAAAAAATATAAAGAGAAGCTTCATTTATAATAATTATTGCCAAATATTTGACAATTAACCTGCCAAGTACTATCTATTAACCATGCATGAGGACAATTTTATAATGATAAAGTTTGAAAAAACAAATTACCGTAATTGAAGGAGCATTCTATGTTAATGGAAGGGTTAGATTATTATAAGAGAGAGATCCTCTTATGATTGTCACTTTATCATTGTAAAAAAATGAAGTATCAAATAGCATAGGCAAATGGATATTTTTATTAATTATGTTATATAATATTATATATGTTGTTTATATGTATATATAGACATAGATTACATAAATATAGATATAGGTAAAATACATTTACAAATGTAGAAATAGTAATAGCAATGTTGAGTGATATAAAATATTACCTATAGCTATATTATACATACATAAATATTAAGAAATGTTGATAAACATTTTGTGACAAGTAAATTTTGATCAACATCTCATTCCTAACAACTCAACTGGATAATAAATTCAAACATTAAAAATAAAACTTATAAAAGGATGAAAAGGGAAGAATGAAGTTATTTCAGTTATGGATGGGAGTTTTATATCCTATGCAAAAAATAAAATAATTATATTGCATTTAGTTATATTTTTAAATTATTCATAATAAAATCTACATTTAAAAATAAGAACAGGAAAAATGAAATAAAATATATAAAATATTTAAATTTAACAAACTTGGCTACCAAAACATAATGAATAAATGGTTTAAAAAGATGTATAGTTTTTTTAAAGTAGAAGCAAACATTATTAAAACTTGAAATAAATGATCAACTTCACTATTACTAAAATAAATGAGGGATAAATCCACTTTGTATTATATTATGATCATCAAACTGGAAACCTAACTAAAATCAATGAAGCCCTGTTCTTGAGGTTTCAGAAAGGCAGATACAGTCATATAAATATGAAAGTATTGCAAACCACAAGGGAAAGCAATGTGGGAATAAGTAGTAAAAGTTTGATAATTGTTCATATAATTGGAAGCAATAATCTACATGATTGGAATATACCAGAAAATATATCCAAAAATAGTATGCTCCAAATGAGTTTTTCTTTCAAAGATATTCACAGCAGCATTATTTGGTATTGCAAAACTGAAAGCAACCAATATGCCTAACAATAGGGAAATGACAGAATAAACCATGGTACATTGATATAATAAAATGCTGAAATGCAATTAAGATTGGCAAATGTGAATATTGCAGAGAAATATGAAGAGATCTTTATAAAAACAGGAACAGAATAATTGATAATTATGACCATTGTCAGTGGCAGGAAGGTGGGAAATAATAGTAATAGAGATAGATTTGAGAATACATATCAGTGATACACTTTCTTAAGAGCATCAATTAAATGATTCTTTAAAAAGACCATATCTCTTGACACCCTCTCTAAGCCTACAAAGTCTTTCTTTTCCTCATCCTTCACTCCCTAACATAGAAGTCCAAGAGGAGGAACTGATATAAAATGTTTTGTTTTGTTTTGTTTTGTTTCCATTTAGTACAGTGACTAATGCATTATAAATGCTTAACAAATGTTTGCAGATTGACTTTGAGACTTTCCTTTTGCCATCATCACTCAGTAGCCATTTCTTCCTTCAAATTTATTCCATTTCATCTAAATTTTCATTGCTTCTGTTTGTGAACTTCTAGGCCATCTCCCTTATTTTCAATAAGTTCCCAAGTTCACTCAAAATTTTCTTTTCAGTCCTAAATATGTACCCTTCAAACAACTAAGTCACCCATGTCTTCAACTTCCCAATTTTCCTTGACCTCAGTCTGCAGAGTACCCTAATTCAGAGGGGTTCATTACTGAGACACCCCTTCTTAAAGCGCTTACCTCCCAGTTGGATTTTCCCTAAGCTTTAGAATTCCTAGGACCAGTTCTTTGATGTGCAGTGAAGGGGGGTGTTATTAGTCATCCCACTTCTAGAGATGGTATCTACTTATAGCTATTAGGGTACTATATTGTAATAAATTATGAAGAATAATAGAGCTAGAAAATACCAGAAAAATCATTTAGTCTGGCCCTCTACTATGACTAATCATGTCTCACCTTAGTTCAGTCTTTATATCATTTCTGCTAAATAAGCTCACTACAATATGGATCATTTGAGACAATTTTATTTATCAAGAGACTTTCCTAGAATTACTCATTCTCTAGTCTTGAGGCTTGAATGTCAGATTTCAGTTACTAGCTCCCAAAGCTGAGTTAATGAAGGCTTTCTTCAATGACAACATTTGCTTATTTTGTATTTCTACATTATAATTCACAAAAGCAGCAATTCTAGCAAGATGCTTGCTATTCCAGCTTTGACATGTTTCAAAACCTAACATAAGGTTTAAAAGGTAAAACAAAGATGTGTTTTGTAATACAGTAATCTAATTAATGTGTCATTGTTTTCATCCACAGTCAGCTTTTCTGAGCATGCATGTGAACCTTTTTTTTTTTTTTTTTTTTTTTTTTTTTTTTTTTTTTTAGAGACATAGTCTCTGATTATGGGGAGCATGAAGTAGTAGAAAAGTAGTGGATTTGGAGAGAGAATATCTGCATGAGAATCAGGATTCTTCAATTTATAACTATTGATACTGGGCAAATCACTTAAGATTATAGTAATAATAATAACAACAATAGTAGCTTTTATGTGATATTTTAAGGATTGTAAAGCTCTTCACCTATATTAATTCATTTGCTCCAAAGTAGAAGACAGGTAGTATATTATCCCTATTTTACAGATGAGAGAATTGAAGCAGAGGCTATATGTCTTGCCCATCAGTCACAAGACTAGAAGAATGTAAGGTAGAATTAAAATCTTAATGTCACTGATCTCAAGGTACCATAGTAGATTAAGTGCTGAGTCCAGAATCAGGAAGAGCTAAGTTCAAATCCAACCATAGATCCTTATTAAAAGTATGATCTTGTCTACACAAGTCATTCAAACTTTGTTTGCCTTAGTTTCCACATCTGTTAAATGGTGATAATAATAAACATTGTCTTATGGGGTTGCTGTGAAAAGCAAATGTGATAATTACTGTAAAGCAATTAGTTCAGTATTGGCACATTGTTAATATATACTTACTTTTTGCATTCTTTCTTCTATCCTTTACATTACCTAATTCTGAACATCAATTTTCTCCTGATAACAAGAGAGGTTGCAGGGGACGCAGACACAAAGGGTGGAGAGTAGATGAGTCTTTGACCTCTTCATGTCTTCCCTCCCAGAATCAACACAGATCAAGCCTCTTAATGGATTTTGACTGACAAAATCCACAAATTTCCAGCAGAATACATTTTGGAAGAACTTCAAGAAAAGTAATTCTCAGTCGACGGGTGGAAGGGTGGCCCTGCTAGATGCAGCTCAGGAGACCAGGCCACTAGTGCCAAGGGAGTCTGGCAGGATACTCTTAGCCAAAATATAGCAGCATTGGCTACTCTGTCCTGGTTCAAAAGGCAGTGAATCAGGAGATAAGCCATGAGATCTCCAAATACTGAGCCTCTGAACTCCAGCATAACAAGTGTGACTTGGCCATGTCCACCTAGCACGGGAAGGAAACTAGCAGTACTAGCCCCAAGGGAGCATGAAATCATTGTTCATGTGTAAAGGAAGCTTGGTAGAATCTCCACTTTGTTCTAAGAGCAGACTTCAATCTTTAAAAATGAGCCAAATAGAAAAAAGTGCTCTGACCATATATATAGCTATTATGGAGACAGGGAAGAACATACTTCAAATCCTGAGGACAGTAAAGACAAAACATCTCCACATGAATTCTCAAAGGATAATATGAGTTGTTTTCCAACTCAAAAGGCTCTCCTGGAAGAATTCAAAAAAGATCTTAAAAGAGTGTCAGAAGAATAGTAAGGAAACAAAATGAGAGCTTTGGAAAACACAGAAATTGTTTGAAGAAAATAGATTAAAGGGAAAATAAATTGTCATTAAAAATAGATTTGGTGAAATGGAATAAGAAAATAACTTTAAAATAGAATTGGATAAATGTGTTGTGTCCTACTTTCTAGAGCCCCCAAGTTGGGGCGACAAAACATACTGTTGCTTTCTAGAGCCTCCTCGAGAGGGTGATTAAAATATACATTCCTAGGGGATAAGTAATGAGGCAGGACTCCTGAGAATGGTGGGGGAAAAAAGAAAACCATTTATTTCAAGGACTTTCCCCTTTATATAATAATAACAAAAATAACATTGTTCATATGGGACCACATAAAGAACTTGCTATTGTATGTAGTTTGTCACATGGTCTCACTCTTCCACCTGGTCTCACTCTGCTTCAATCTCCACACAGGTTGTCACCACCCCCTGACTTCTCAGGAAGTCCAAGATCCTTTAGGGGAGGTGGGGAGCCAAATCAGACATTGTTAGCAGGTTCCCTCTGGGCTGAAGGGTCTTATAACTTCTCCAGAGTTTCCCCACTGACTGTGACCCTCTACAAAAATGGAAAAATAAAACAACTCCTTGCAAAACAGAATTGATGGAATAGAAATAGAGAACAACTTCCTAAAAAATAGAATTGGTGAAGTGGAAAAAACACAAAGAAGAAAACAACTCATTTAAAAGTTCATTTGACCAAACACAAAGGGAGGTAAAACAAAAACAAAAAACAACAACAACAACAACAAAAAAACTAACAAAGAAAACAATTCACTAAAAATTAGAATTGAAAAAATGGAGGTCAATGAGTCAATGAGACATCAAGAATGAGTCATAGAAAACAAATGAAATGAAAAAAATAGAAGAAAATATAAAATATCTCACAGAAAAACAACTGACTCAGAAAATAGATCCAGGAGAGGCAATTTAAGAATTATTGGACAATCTAAAAACCAAGATGAGAAAAAGAGCCTAGACAAGTTCTTTCAAGAAAGCATCAAGAACTGCGCTAATGTTCTAGAATCTGATGGAAAGAATCCACTAGTCATCTCCTAAAAGAGACCCTAAATTAAAAACTCAAATGAATATCATAGCTAAATTTCAAAATTATCACACCAAGGAGAAAATACTGCAAATAGTCAGAAAGAAACAATTCAAATATCAAGGAGACACAATCAGGATTACTCAGGACCTAGAAGCTTACACTTTAAAGGAATGAAGGGACCAGACTATGATATTCCACAGGGCAAAGAAGCTTGGACTGCAGCCAAAAATCAACTATACAGTAAAATTAAGTATTATATTTCAGGGGAAATATGGACATTCAATATAGAAATAGAAGATTTTCACTTATTTTTTGATAAAAAGGTTAGAGCTGAATAGGAAAATTGATCTTCAAAAAGGTAAAAAAGGAAGGGAAAAAACCCTATGTTTTTAAAGGTTAAAATATTTGCATCCCTATATGGGAAGATGATATAGTTAACTCTTGAGAACTGTATATTTCTTAGGGGTACACAGAGAATGTAGATATAATTTGACTTTATTGTTATGATATAAATAAGAAACTAGGGGTAGAAAGGAGTACTAGAAAAAAAGAAAAGGGGAGGTAAATGGGGCAAATTGTATCATATGAAAGGACAACAAATACCTATAACAATTGAGGGAAAGAATGGAGGAGGGGAGCATTACTGTTAATCTCATCAGATTTAACTCAATGAGAAAATATCAAATATATTATGTGTGATAAAGAATCTTGTCTCACCCTATGAGGAAGTAGAAAGGGAAAGGAGAAATGAAAGTAGAAGATCAATAGAAGAGAGAACAGAAGTAAGAGGGAAAAGGGATAAGAGGGGGGAATAGCTGGAAAAGGTGAGGGCAGGTTGAAAGAGGTGGGAGTTATATGCCCAACACTGGGGAGAAGGGAAAGGAGGAAAGGAAAGAGAAAAGTATAACTTGGGGAAAATAAAATGATGGGAAATACAGTTAGTAATATGAACTGTGAATAGAAATGGGATGAACTCTCCAACAAAATGGAAGCAGACTGGATTAAAAGCCAGAATGCTACAATATGTTGTTTACAAGAAACACATTTAAAGCAGAGTGATACATACAGAGTAAAAGTAAAAGGCTGCAACAGAATCTGTTATGCTTCAGCTGAAGAAAAAAAAGACAAAAAAACAAACAAACAAACAAACAAACAAACAAAACAGCAAGAGTAGTGATCCTGATCTCAGATCAAGCAAAACCAAAAATGTATCTAATAAAAAGAGATAAGGAAGGACACTACATTTTGCTGAAGGATACTACAGCTAATGAAAAAAAATGCAGTACTAAACATATGCACCAAGTGGTATAGCATCCCAATTCCTAGAGGAGAAGTTAAGAGACTTACAAGAAGAAATAAAAAGCAAAACTATACTAGTGAATGATCTTTACCTTGTTCTATCAAAACTAGATAAATCAAACTACAAAATAAATGAGAAAGAAATCATGAAATTAAATAGAATTATGGAACAGTTAGGTATGACAGAACTTTGAAGAAAATTAAATGGGGATAGAAAGGAATACACTTTTTTCTTGGTGCTACATGAAACCATGTATTATGGCATAAAACTTCAAAATCAAAATTTAGATCATGATGCAATAAAAAGTATATGTAATTAGAGAAACAATGAAAAATCAACCAACAAATAATTGGAGACTAAATAAAACAACAAATCATATATAAAATTAATAATTGCATCCAAGAGAATGACAATAATGAGACAACAGACTGAAATTTATGTGATTCAGGCAAAGCAGTTATTAGGGGAAATTTTATCTCTCTTGATGGTTAATTGAATAAAACAGAGATAGAGAAGATCAGTGAAATTGAGCAGACAACTAAAAAAGCTAGAAATAAAAAACAATTTAACCCCCCCAACAAAATAACAAATTAGAAATTTTGAAAATAAAAGGAAAGATTAATAAAATTGAAAGTACTAAGATTTAGTTTTATGAAAAAAATGAATAACAAATAAACCATTTAGTTAATTTGATTAGAAAAAAGTAAGAAAAAAAATAAAATTGCTAGTATCAAAAAAGAAAAGGGCAAATTTTCCACCAATATAGAGAAAATCCAAGCAATAATTAAGAGCTACTTTGCCCAACTGTATGCCAATAAATCTGATACTCTAAGTGAAATTGATACTTACAAAAATATAGATTGCCCAGATTAACAGAGGAGGAAATAAATTATTTAAATAGTCCCATTTTAATAAAATAAATTGAATAAATTCTTAATCAGCTCCCTAAGAACAAATCTCCAGGACCAGATGGATTTACATGTGAATTCCACTAAATTTTTAAAAGAACAATTAATTCCAAGACTATGCAAATTATTTGTAAAAATAGAAAAAGAAGTGCTACTAAATTCCTTTTATGACACAGAAAAGGTACTGATACCTAAACTAGTTTGGGTCAAAACAGTTTTTGACCCTAATGCATTTTCACACAAAAATCTTAAAGAAAATATTTGCAAAGAGATTAGCACAAGTTATCATCAGGGTACTTTACCATGACCAAGTAGGATTTACACAAGGAATATAAGGCTAGTTCAATATTAGGAAAACTGCTCACATAAGTGATTATACCAAAACAAAACTAATAGAAATCATATGATTTTTCTCAATAGATGCAGAGAAAAAACATTTGATAAAATCCAATATCCTTTCCTATTAAAAACACTACAGTGCACAGGAATAACTGCAGTTTTCTTTAAAAGCATCAGTGGCATCTAATTAAAACCATCAGCAAGCATAATACATAATGGAGATAAAGTAGAAGCACTTCTAGTAAGATCAAGGGTGAAACAAGGTTGCCCACTATCATCCTTACCATTCAATATTGTATTAGAAATGCTAGCTTCAGCAATGAGAGATGAAAAAGAGATTAAAGGAATTAGAGTAGGTAATGAGGAAGCCAAATTATCACTCTATGCAGATGATATGATGGTATACTTAGAGAAACCTAGAGAATCAACTAAAAATCTGCTAGAAAAATTTCACAACTTTGGCACAGTTTCAGGATACAAAATAAATCAACATAAATCATCAGCATTTCTATATAATACCAACAAAGTCCAGCAGCAAGAGATATAAACAGAAATTCCATTTAAAAGGACTGTAGATTATATGAAATATTTGGGAGTCTACCTGCCAACACAAAATCAGGAACTTCATGAACACAATTATAAAACAGTTTCCAAACAAATAAAGTCAGATCTAATCAATTGGAAAAAATACCAAGTGCTGATGGGCAGGCTGATCTAATATAATAAAAATGACAATACTACCTAAATTAATCTGCTTATTTAGATACATACCAATCAAACTGCCAAGCAATTACTTTACAGAGCTAGAAAAATTAAAAACAAAGTTCATCTGGAAGAATAAAAAGTCAAGATTTGTAAGGGAATTAATGAAAAAAATGCAAATGAGGTAGCTTAGCAATGCCAGATATAAAACTATATAATAAAGAAGTGATCATCAATACCATTTGGTATTGGCTAAGAAATAAAGTAATCAATCAGTAGAATAGGTTAGGTTCACAGGACAAAATAGCTAATAACTATAACAATCTAGTATTTGATAAACCAAACAACCCAGCTTATGGGATAAAAAAAAACTCACTATTTGACAAAAATTGCTGAGAAAATTGGAAATTACAATGGCAGAAACTAGGCATTGCTCTACACCTAATAATCTATACCAAGATAAAGTTGAAATTGGTTCATGATTTAGATAAAGAGTGATATTATAAACAAATTAGAAGAACAAAGGATAACCTAACTTTTAGATCCATGTAGAAGGAAGGAATTTGTGGACAAAGGAGAACTGTAGTACGTTATGAAGTGCAAAATGGATAATATTTATTGTATTAGATTAAAAAGTTTTATTTAAACAATATCAATCCAGGCAAGATTATAAGGGAAGTAGAAGACTGCGGAGGGGGAGATTTGCATCCAAAGTTTCTGATAAAGGTCTCATTTCTAAACTCTATAAAGAGTTGACTCAAATTTATAAGAATACAAGCCATTCTTGAATTGGTAAATTGTCAAAGAATATGAACAGAAAATTTTCAGATGAAGAAATTAAAACCATTTCTAGTAATATAAAAAATGTCTAAATCACTATTGTTTAGAGAAATGCAAATTAAGACAATTCTGAAATACCACTACACACTTCTCAGTTCAGCTAAGATAACAAGAAAATATAATGATAAATGTTGGAGGGGATGTGGGAAAACTGAGACATTAATACATTGTTGGTGGAGTTGTGAATTAGTCCAATTCATAATTCTGGAGAATTATTCTGGAGAACAATATGGAACTATGCACAAAGAGATATTAAATTATGTATATCCTTTGATTCAGAGGTGTCTCTATTGGACTTGTAACCCAAATATATTATCAAAAAGGAAAAAGACCCACTTGTGCAAAATTATTTTTAGCAATTCTTTTTCTAGTAGTAAGGAATAAGAAACTGAGCAGATATCCATCAGTTGGAGAATTGCTAAATAATTTATGGTATATGAGTGTTATGGGATATTATTGCTCTATAATAATGACAGGATGATTTCAGAAAGGCCTGGAGAAGCTTAAATGAACTAATGCTAAGTAAAGTGAAGTGTCAAGAAAACATTGTATTTGGCAACAAGAAAATATGCAACAATCAATTCTTAATGATGTGGTTCTTTTTAACCATGAGGTGATTTAGGCCAATTCTCATAGATTTTTGATGGAGAGAACCAACTGCATCTAGAAAGGATTGTAGGAATTGAATGTGGATCACAACATAGTATTTTCACCTTTTTGGTTGTTGTTTGCTTGCTTTTCTTATTTTTTCTCCTTTTTGATATGATTTTTCTTGTGCAGCATAATTATGGAAATATGTATAGAAGAATTGCACATGTTTAATATATTGTTTGACTTGCTGTCTAGGGTAGAGAGTGGGAGAAAAGGAGAGAGGGAAAAAAATTGTAACACAAGGTCTTGCAAGGATGAATGGTGAAAACTCTCGCTGCATATATTTTGAAAATAAATTGATATTATTAGAGAGAGAGAGAGAGAGAGAGAGAGAGAGAGAGAGAGAAGCTGCACTTAATGATCTCTAAATTCTTTTCCCCCTCTTTATCAATGATGCTGTTTACTTATCTGTGGACATATAAAGTATTTTACTGTTTTCTCAAAGAATTAAAAGGACCTTAAGAGATCCAGTCTCCTTTTACATTAAGGAACCTGAGGTCCATAAAACAGATATCATTTAGCCAAATTACTACCAAGTTGTAGAGAGCCAGAACTCTGGAGAATTATACTTGAAACAAAGTGTTATCTCAGTAGAATTGATGAGATAATGGTTCTCTAGTTCATATATATATATATATATATATATATATATATATATATATATATATATATAGTATTTAGTATGATGATGTAATGGTTCTCTAAGTTCACACATAATCAGTATACTGGAATGATATAATTACAATAAAGTATACAAGGGATAAAAAGGACTAGAAGCTTGTTGGTGGGGAGAGAGAGAGAGAGAGAGAGAGAGAGAGAGAGAGAGAGAGAGAGAGAGAGAGAGAGAGAGAGAGAGAGAGAGAGAGAGAAACAACAAAATGCAAGCAAACAGCAACAACAAAGACTGAAAATACTATGCTGTGTATGCTGTGGTTCACACTCAGTCCCCACAGTCCTCTCTTTGGGTGCAGATGGCTTTCTTCATCACAACACCTTTAGAACTGGCCTGAATCACCTCATTGTTGAGGAGAGTCATCATCATATAATAATCTTCTAGCATGTTCTTTTATCTAAACTACTTATTCTTGAGTATAAAATGTGCATAGTTATATCACTGTAGTGACTCATAAGTATCAAGAACTAGGCTTTAAACTTAAGCAATATTACTGATGCCATGTATACTTCCATTATGTTATGTTCTTAAAGTATGCCTTACAATGAGTTTCATTATTTTATTAAACATATTTCTAAGAAATCTATGTAATATCACAAATTAAATTTTACCAACCTTTCATCCATATGTGTTCACCATTACATTGAATTTGACTTTCTGACAGTAACAATTGCCTCTCTGAAAGAGTATATGCTCAGATGAAATTAAAAAAAAACATAGTATTGAGAATGTTTTGAAAATTATAAATTTATTTCATTACTTATTGGTTTAGTTCTGATAGAATCCCACTTGGCTGGTATTACATCTTCCCCAGTACATCTTTTCTGCTGATGCCAATCAAATAAGTAAAAGCAATGTTTTCATGTCTATAGAGAGAAGATCAAAATTGACTAATATTACTGATCACATCCTTCTTGACAGAACACTTTCTCTTTCCCCTGCCTTCCATGATATTATTCTCTCCAGGCTCTTCTTCTATCTGACTATTTATTACTTGTCTCCTTTGTTGCTTCATAATCAATCTAGTACTTCCTAAGCATAAAAGTATCCTGTGATTATGTTGGTGGTCCCTTTTCTCCCATTCTTTCTCTTCCTCTTTTTTTCTATCTATGCTTTCTATCTAAGTAATTTTATCCAATCCTGTGATTTTAATTATCAACCCTGCATAATTCTCTCAGATCTACATGCTTTCTAATTTCCTTTAACCTCCTAGTCTCACATTACTCATCATCAGACAATATCCAATTCAACAAATTGCAAATCTTAATTACCTTTTTTTCTCTCTTCAAACAAATGAACAACAAAACCACATATAGCCTTGTTCTCCTTTCAAATATCCCTATTCTTATGAAATTTAGGATACTTCTGGTCATCTAGATTCATAGTCTTTTCTCTTTTTCTCATTTCCTATTAATCATCAATCAGGTGGACCACAGCATAGCATTTCCACTCCTACTGTTGTTGTTTGCTTGCATTTTTGTTTTCCTTTTCAAGTTATTTTTACCTTCTTTCTAAATCTGATTTTTCTCATGCAGCAAGATAACAGTATACATATGTATACATATATTGCATTTAACATATATTTTAATATTTAACATGTATTGGTCTATCTGCTATCTAGGGGAGGAGGTGGGGGGTAGTATGGGAAAAATTGGAATAGAATGTTTTGCAAAGGTCAATGCTGAAAAAATTGTCTTATAATTAAAAAGATATAATGAAAAATAAAAATAAAAATAAATCATCAATCAGTTGTCAAGTTTTAGCTATCCCATTACCTATTTCATGGAATCCCTTTCTCCATATTTCAGGTACTTACTTGAGTTCAAATCCTGATCAATTTTCTTTTTTTAAGTATGTGTTAAATACAATATATGTGAACATATCCACACTGTTATTTTGCTGCACAAAAAGAATCAGACTTTGAAATAATGTAAAATTAACCTAAGAAGGAAATCAAAAATGCAAGCAAACAAAAACAGTGAGATTGGCAATGCTATGTAGTGGTTCACACTTATTTCCAAGAGTTATTTTGCTGGGTGTAGCTGGTTCTATTTAATATTGAACAAATGAAACTGATTCTGATCAATTTTCTGATAGATTATTATTATAATATATTCCTGAATGTTTTCTGTTTTTAGTCACTCCATTTTCCCCTTCTCCTAACAGCTACCATATTAAGATTTCTAAAATGAAAGTCAGATTATTTAATCTTATTACTCAAATTCCTTCAAAAGTTCCCTATGACCTTTTGGGTAAAATCCCCCAACTTAGCATTTTAAAAATCATTTGAATCTGGCTTTAGCTTATTTTTTTTAGATCCTCCAAGTCTTGAAACAAATTTTGTTACATTGTTTCCCAAATTTTTCATAATATATTCTATTTCAAAGCTTTTACAAAATCTGTTGCCCTATAAAAAATGGAATGGCCTCTCCTTTCTCAACTCTGTCTCTTAGAATCTTTAGTTTTTGTTCATTTAATTATACTGAACAACTTAATGTAGGAGATATGTAGTAAAATTCCATAGCCCCATAGGTTAAGAACTACTTTAAGACTGCTCTGCTTTAGGAAATTTGGATTTATGCTATTTATTTATGATCTGCAATTCAAGAAATCTGCATTTTAATTTTTTTTCTTTTTTTGAATAACATTACATAAATTTCAGTTTGGAAGCCATACTCTTCCTTTTAAAGGCATTCATAAGATGGAAAAGAAACAAACTTAGATTTCATCTTCTATACCAAGTATTTATTAATCAAGTCAAGTTTTTTTTTTAAGTGTTTCATCTGTTCCTAAGGTCAACTGGATATCAATTCCTGCTTCTCTCATTGTTTCCTGGGTTATTCATTGTGCCTATATTGTATTTGCTTAGTTTCCTCCAGAGTCTCTCAATCATTTCAGCTTTCCCACTCGCTGAATGCAACAACCATCAATTTCCATGTTCATCATACAGAAGCTAATATTTACATTTTCAAAGGGAATTCACTGAATAATGTGAAGTACTCAAGAAATTCAAAGAAGGAAAAATGATTACTCTAGAATTCAAATGGAAAATGACTTTGACAATGCCATTTTGATGGATGGTAGAATTGTGAGTGAATATAGCAAGTAATACAGCTAGCCAGCCTTCATCTAGAACCTTCATCCTTTCTAATTATAGTAACACATAAATCTAAGGAAACTTTTACTGAACACAAAAGACAAAAAGATATCAGTTAAAGTGCCCTTATTAAAATAAAATATTAAAAATGAAAATTAATGAATACTTCCTAATATCAAATGAATATATTCTTTCTTATTTAGGTTTATAATACAGTAGACTACTTTTAGAACTTAGTATTTTCAGACCTTGTTAATAGACATTTTCTTTGAAAAGTCACAAGAAATAATGCTAAAAGCCAATATATATATTTCACAACTTTCAAAAAATGGCTAGAAAGTCAGGGAAAAACAGTACTGGATTCAAATAATTCTTTCCAGTCCCACAGATAACAAGTATTGAGATGTTTTCTGATTTATTCTCTTTAGCAATAAGCACTTGGACCATTTACTTTAATTCAATAAAAATTTGCTAAACTTAAAGTTGATTAGAATGTAAGTCCCTTAAAGGCAAAGATTATTTTTTTAGAGTGTGTTCAATTAATATTCCCATCTCAAAAAATTCATCTGGATGAATTGCTAAACCATCTACTATGATCTAGTCACTACTGGGGACACAAAGATAAAAAGGGAAAAATAGTCTCTGGCCTGGAAAATCCTAAATATCAATCAATAGACATATATTCAGTATCTATTATATACTAAACAATGTGTTAACATGTTTAACATAAATTGCATTACACAGCTAATTAGGGGATTAGGTGGGGAGGAGAGAGGAAGAAAAAATTTGGAACATAGCATTTTGCATGAGTGAATGCTGCAAATTATCTTTGCATATATTTTGAAAATAAAAAAGCTATTATCAAAAAAGTAAGCAATGTGCTAGGTATTATCAGCACAGATATAATCAATGAGACAATCCCTACTCACAAAATTTATATTCTTAAAAGGAAGACAAATACATATATAGATATCTCTAGAAGTAATATAAAGAGAAAAAAATATATATATATATACACATATATGAATATGTATATATAAAAGTTAAATACTAGTTATTTTTTTCTTTTTTTAGTAAAGGTTTTAATTTGCAAAACATATGCAAGCACAATTTTTCAACACTGACCCTTGCAAAACCTTGAGTTTCAAATTAAATACCAGTTATTTAGGCAAGAACGATTTTTGAAATTTCTTTTTGCAGAAAGTAATGATTGAGCTGTTTCTTAAAGGAAGATAATATTTACTCTAGAAGGAAGCAATAAGGGAGTGTAGAATTTCAATGATGAAAGATGACTAGTATAAAAGTACAGAAATGTGAGTTGAAGTTTCATGCATGAAGAAAATAGAGAAGCCCCTTTGGTTAGATCATAGGGTATAGAACAGAGAATGGTTTTAATGAGGTTAGAAAGATATTTTAGAACTATGTTGTGAGGATGGTCTTCAGGTTATGGGCCAGTTTACTTAGTTTAAATTTTATTTTAGAATCAATAAAGAATCACTTTAAGATACATGCTTAAGAAAAATCATCTTGACAACAGTGTATGGGATAAACTGAAGTGCAAAAATATATTAGGAAGGAGACCAATCTGGAAGCTGTTGTGATGATCCAGGAAGTTGGCAACTGTATAAATAGAAAAACGTATTCGGGTCCAAGATATATTTTGAAATTAGAAATAATAAGATTAGGCAACTGATTGAAAACATATACTGAGAATATAATGCATTAAGAATGAGCTTGTGAATCTGAGAGACTGAAAAGATGGTGTTTCCTTCAGCAGAATAAAATAAGTTTTCTAGGGAACATTTTTTTTGGGGGGAAAGCAATGAGTTCATTTTTGAAAATCTTGATTTAGGCATCTACAGTATATGCATTTTGAAAACTCCAATAGGCCATTGGAGATATGAAACTAAATCTCAAGTGAAAGAATGTTGATAAATATTCCTTCCAAGTTTTGTTTCTCTGGGCAACTTTCCTTATCTACACAAATGAAAAACTTGGGTTAAATAATCTCTAAGATCTCTTTCAACATAAACATTATATAATTTTAAGATGAAGTGAAAAATAAAAAAATATATATATTTGACTGAGATATGTGTTCTGCTACTCCAAATCTACATAATGCTACTTTAAAATAAATAACCAAAAATCTGCCTCTAATAGAAAAAATACTTCTAAGGTTGCTCATTGTATTTCTTAAAAAATGACAGTAAGTTGTTATGGGAAACAATTTTCTTTCATCCCTTTTCTGATCATTTTAATGCTGAAAAACCAATGTAGGAAACAGGTTATTTCTATGCCTATCAGGAAACCTGGTCACAGGTGTCGCCATATGTTACGACACATTCTTCTGGCCATGGGTCATTGCCTCCAAAGGATCTAATGAATGACTTGTGGTAATGTGACACAATGAAAGATCCCCTGGGATCTCATGCAAGATCTCCTGACAGGTATAAAATTAACTCATGTCACCACAGTGGTTTCCAAACATGACAGCTCCCAGGTCTGTTAGCACTTAGTGCCACAGTGCTTATATGGGGAATTAGAGGATCCAATAACTTATTTTAATCAAATCTGTCATAGGTCAAAAAGAAAAGTAGCACAAGAATGACCATCAGTAGTTGTGATGCATGGAACATAAAAGGATAGTATTTGAATGATTTGAAAATTTAATTCTTTGTACCACATGTTTTCAATTACATGTATATGTTTTCTTGTTATATGCTTTTTAGATATCTTCTCTATTCAATTGCTTCCTGTACAGAGTTCAGAAATAGTAGAGACATAAAGTTTTCATTATTATAAATGAAGTGCTGAAGTCACAAAATAGTTGAAGAACTACCAACAAAAATTCAGAAATATCTTTCTACAAAAAAGTCCCTCCATCAACCTCCAAACATTAAGGTAATGAATTGACCACACATCACAAGTCAAATACAAGTTAAATATTTTTTAAAAAGATATTTATAGTGCAGACCAGATTAATATGTTCTATGTTTATTTATTTATGATTAACTTCCTTTCCTATATGACAAATGAAAGAAAGAAGGAAGGAAAGAAGGAAGGAAGGAAGGAAGGAAGGAAGGAAGGAAGGAAGGAAAGAAGGAAGGAAGGAAGGAAGGAAGGAAGGAAGGAAGGAAGGAAGGAAGGAAGGAAGGAAGGAAGGAAGGAAGGAAGGAAGGAAAGAAGGAAAGAAGGAAGGAAGGAGGAAAATAAAATCATTTATTAAGTATGTATTATGTGCTAAACTTTATGCAGGAAATATAAATATAAAAGCTAGACATTTCTAAGGAGCTTATATTCTAATATGGAGAGACAACATATCCAATCTAATTCATGTCAATAAACATTTATTAAGCATCTACAATATACCAGGCACTGTAGCTGGAGATTCTACCATTGAAGCTACAGCCCAAAAAGGGGACTAATGGCCAGTGAATTAATTTGGTCTAAATGTCACAGAGCTGGTGTATGGGATACAAGCTTGTTTGCATGCATTTTTCTAGGAGACGATATTTACTTTTTGTGGGTAGCTTCCAGAGGAAGAGACAGAAAGATGTTAATAGAATGGTGCTATGGAATTCAACAAGAATATGACTGGGCTTTATGGCTGAAGAGAATGTGAAGCCTTTTCTGCTGTGACCTGGAAATGGCTACAGTGAACTATGAGATTTTTTATTTACTTATTCACTAGTCAAGACATTAAGAACTCCAGGTTCCAGAGTTGAGTGGGTGAAATGTCTCAAGGTATCATCTTTTGGAAGAGAGGGGTACAATAGATTATGGTCTTAGCTTCAGGGTTTCTATCACTACTAATGTTATAACCTAGATAAATTCTATGTTTCAGCCAATTTAGTTTCTTATCATTGATTCCAAACCTAATTATTTTAAATAAAAATTGATTATAATTTCACTTAAATGCAACTACTATTACCACTAAAGCATTTTCAGTTTAGAGAAAATCCACATTGATTATATAAAGTTTATCCTAAAGAAATGTGCTATTTTTTGTGTTTTTTCTTATGTTGAGATATCACTATAAGAGTCATAGAATCCAGAAAACAGGGTGATATGTTGTCCTGCTTAGAGCATAAATGTTATATTAGATTCCATTTGGATAACACTATTCATCAAAGACATTGAGAAACTAGCACTAAGCTAGAGCAAGGGGACTAAGATGATGAGAGACTACAAGTTTAGAATATGCTAAAGAAAATTAGTGTTCTGTACCAACGAAAGAGAAAACAGAGTGTAGTTGGGGGTGTCTATTGGGATGGGATTAATAGTTGACTACAAGTATTTGTAGGAAAACATTATTTTCAATAAGTCACTCAATTAGTATTTATTAAACATCTACAATTATGCAAGTACTGAGCTAATTTCTGAGGGTGCAAAGAGAGGCAAAAACAAATAAATAAACAAACAAAAACAGAAACCCAAACAAAACAAACAAACAAAAAGATTGCTGTCAAGGAGCTGAAGGAGTCTAATGAAGAGGAAATAAGCCAACAACTATGTACAAGCAAGATAGAAGCAGGATAAATTGGAGAAAACAAGTAAATGTACTAGCAGTAAGAGGAATAAGGAAAAGGAGACTTTAACTGGGACATGAAAGAAACTAAAAATATCAGAAGGTGGACATCAATAGCAAGAGAATTCCAGGCATGGGGGAGGATTATGGGAAATGTCTAGAGTCAGAAGATGGAGTGTCATGTGAAAGGCAAAGCAAGAAGACTATTATCAAGCAATCAAAATGTAGAGGATTGAAGTTTAAGACAATGGAAAGGTAGGAAGGGGACAGTTTATTTAAGGTTTTAAAAAATAAAAACAAATGAAGAATTTTATATATGATCCTGGAAATAATATAAATCCACTGACATTTATTGAATGGAGGAGGAGCAGGAGCAATATGGTCAGATTTGGTTTTTGAAAAGAAATATTTGAGAAATAGAATATGGGATCAAGTAGGAAAAGACTTGTAAGCAAATAGATCAGCCATCATGTTTCTATAATAGTTTAAGCTCAAGGTTATGAAAGTATAATTCCATATGGGTTCAGTGCCAAAGAATGGGCATTGGTGTATATAGGAAATGATTTTTAAAAATTGGAAGCAACAGCTCCCAAGTGATTAGATATATTGTGTGAGAGAGACTGAGGAGATGTGAATGACATCTAGGTTGCAAGTCTGGGTTACTAGAATAATGGTGGTATCCTTGGTGGTAAATAGGTAAGATAAGAAGAGGGAAGGGCTTGGGAGATAAAATGATGAGTTCCCTTTTAAGCATTATGAGTCAATGAGTTTATGAGACTCATTGTAACAGAAGTGTTGCAAAGATAATCAGATTTGAAAGACTTAGTAACTGATCCATATAGCACAAAGGACTCATAATGAAAAATGCTATCTAACTCCAGAGAGAAAACTGGTGGATTGAGAGTACAGATTGAAGTCTATTTTTTCTTCTTTCTATATTTTCCTCTTCTTCCTTGTTATGTTTTTTTTTTTCTTCTGAGCATAGCTAATGTCAAAATATATTTTACATGACTATATATATATATGTGTGTGTGTGTGTGTGTGTGTATATGTATATATATATGTGTGTGTGTATGTATATGTATATGTATATAATGGCTACTATAATTTTTGTTTCTCAATGAGTGATAGAAGAGTAGGTAAAAAGAGAGGAAAAACTCTGGTGTTAGGATTACAAGGTGAGAACTCAGGTTGTCTAAACAATTCTCTAGCTCAGAATTCACACTTTTGGTTCAGACCTTTAAAGGGAGTTAACATCTTTGGAATTCTGAGGTATAGTTTACGTGTTTAAAAGAAGTTTGCATCTTTAAGAGGAGCAAGTTCATTGGTTGAAGAATTTCCCCAGGCCCCGTTGAGTTCTCACATGCCCATTCTCTTCGAGGATAAAAGAGGCAACATTGAGCCTGGAGAGTCGTCTAGTCTGGGACAGAGTTGGAACAGCAGAGGACAAGACTTTATAGAAAAGATATATCTATATCTATATATATCTATATCTATATCTATATCTATATCTATATCTATATATATTTATTTATTTATTTATTTTTTCCCCTCTAGTTTTATCCAACAGCATATGAATCATGACCAAAAAGGGTGGAACTAGGAGAATTGATTATTATAATTAAAGTATAAATAGGTACATTTGGGATCAATGCAAAGAAAAAACTTGCCAACAATATTTAGGGTTATAAAACAAAGTGGAAAAAGCTACCTGAGATAGAATGGGTGTTAAGGACCATGCCTAATTGAGGGAGCAGGTCAATTCTCTGAGGCTCTCCACAGCTGTGAATCATAACACTTGAACAGTTGCAAAGTACCCTTTATTTACATAGATGTTCCTTGTGGATTGGGAATGAAATAAATTGGAGGCAAGCAGGAAGAGGAGAGAGGTCAGACAATGCAATTGTCTCTTAGTGGAAAGGTCAGAGAACACAATGGCCTCTCAGTTTCCTTGTATCAACATCATCCTCTCATATGAAGAGATCCAGTCTACAGGTTTGAGTTAGACTTCCAGCAGCCACTGACAGGTGGCTCCCATATCACAACATATGGCACCCAAACATGGGGCATGAGAATCACAAGAAACAAAGAAGCAACAGTGTTTGAGAGCTGTTTATTAATAGGATCATTCCAGAGTTCCTTCGGGAGGAGAGGTAGAAGAGACCCAGTAAAACTTTTTTAGTTGGGGTAATTAAATGGGCCAACACATCAAACTGGAGATTGATGAGACTTATGAAAAATGCCTGTTCTGACTACAGTCCTCTTCTCTGTTTGAAAGTTTGCCTCCATGACATCTCACAAGCTTCAAGACCTGCTATAGTGCTGTTTGTACTCCCTAGCATGAAGACTCAGATACCTTAGCATGTGGACTTAGATAACAGCTAATACATGAACTTACTGACCATGCTAAGGGGAAAAATGATCACACTTTAATAAAACAAAAAAATGGGGAATTGCTAAGGACCATGTTAGGTGAAAGGCCAGGTGAATTCCCTGAAAGCCTCCACAGCAGTGAATCATAACACTTGAAGGAGTTGCAAAGCAGCCTTTACTAATGCAGATGTTCCTTGTGGATTGGAAATGAAATAAATTGGAGGCAAGAAGAAAGAGGAGAGAGGTCAGAGAATAGCAACTTCCTCTCAGTCTCTTTGTATCATCATCATCATCCTCTCACATGAAGAGATTGATTCTACAGATCTGAATTAAACCTCCAGCAGCCACTGGCAGGTGGCTCCCATATCACAACAAGTGGGTCCCTCTTTCTTAGAGGTCTTCAAGTAGAATTTAGAAATTCAAGAAGGAAATATATAACTATTTATGGGTACGCATTGGAAAGAGGATTCTTATACTGACCTGAGTAGACAGACTTGATAGTTCCTGCCAACTTTAAAATTCTGTAATACTGTGAATTCCATTCAGACTGAGAAATATCTTTTGAAAAGGTTGTATGCATTTTCAATTTCAACAAAAGAAAAATTCTCATGAGAGAACAGTAGCAACTTCAGTATTCAGCATTCTTACAAGTACGTAAACAAGTTCAACCACTATAAAACAGCAAGAAACAACAACTCTCTAAATGCCCACTGTTCTGTGCCCATGACATCATCCCAACTATCTGCCAGCTTTCTCTGCAATGGAGAAATAAATATTTCACTACAGATGGTAATTTGTAGTATTTCCAGATGGCAGTCCAATCACTTACAACACATTCCCTTCAATTTACAAATGAGCCAAGCAGAGTTTAGAGGGCAGCAGATACCTTGATCACCAAGCCATCCTCCCTGTTTTTTCCTCCCCACTTATCAGTTTTGTTGTACTGATGCAAAAAAAAATGAAAACAGAAATCTATTGTTACTAGCCATAAGACACCATAGGATGGGTGAGGTCAGAAATGGGTGAAGGAAGAGAAAAATAGCAGCACAGCTTTTAGACACTATATAGAATAAACTCTCCTTTTAACTATAAAAAATTGAGAACTCAGTGAGAGAAAGCAACTTGCCAAAAACTGTACATAAATATTGCATTTATATTAATGAATGGATTTTAGTACCCTATCTAATAGGAATCACTCTCATTCAGGAGATAACAGAGAGATGCTGTTCTTACAAGGATCAATGAAATTATAAAGAGTTTAGTATAGTGCCCAGCATATAGTAGACACTTAATAAATGCTTGTTGTCTTCCATCTCAAGCAGGGTCACCCTATTTCAGATCTTCTATAGGCTATCGGTTAATATAATAACATCAATTTTTTGTTTGGTTCCAGGCTTCCAATTCTTCAATTTATTCTCCACAAAATTGACAAAATAATCTTTCTACACTATAAGTCTGAATCTGTCACTTCTCTACTCAAGAATTTTCATTGAATTCTTAAAAAATATCATTAGTATAAAGTAGAAACTTTTCAAACTAGCAATTAAAATTGTAAAATCTTACTCTAGGCTGCTTTGGAATGAAAACATTTTTGTTTCATTTTTGTTTTTGTTTTTGTTTTTTTATTTCTTTGCTATTCGTCACTCAGGGCCATTCCTCCTGTAACTATGATCAACTAAAAGCCTACCTTCAACCTTACCTGTCCAAAACTTGTGTCAAAAAATGTGAAAATTTATTTTAAGTCCTGAAATATTCCTTAATTAAGAAGTCAGAAGAAGAATATCAAGTATCCCTGACTCTTTGACAACATGTAAATATTTCCTCTCAATCAGTTTATTTGTGAACTTCTGAAATGTCTTTTCATCTATAACCTGATGTAGTTTATCTATAGAGGCTATTTAACAAAGTTTGCTTATGTATGAGATTATAACTAAGTTTGTTCCTGTTTTATGACACTGAAGAGAGCACTGAATATTTCGCTTCATTTAACTTTTAAAGCCTAAGAAGAATGTACAAAATTGCAACATATAAAAGAATTATTTCTTTGTTCTTCTTATGCAATCTGACTATGAAAAGCCTTGTTGGAATAATAATATCTGCCAAGAGTTTTATTTTGTTTGAGATCTGTTCCTATATTTAAACATAATAATAAAATCTTAGATTTTCTTACCTCTATAATTTCTGCATTTCATGAGTAAATTTGAGTAAGTTATCTACCATCTGAGCTCAAAAACATTTTTCTCAACACTTTCATTGAGGACAGACATTAAAATTTATTAAAGCCTTCTATTTGCATGACACAAACATAGTATAGATTCAAAGCTGGAAAAGATTTTATGTAATCCAGTGTAATAATTTACAGATGAGAAAACTAAAAAGGTAGAAAATAGTCAGGATTTGAACTAGATAGTAGATGATAAATATATAGATACATAGATACATACACAGATAGATAGATGATGGATGATAGATACATAGCTAAATGATAGATGCATATATACATAGAAACATAGTTGATAAATAAATAGATAATAGGTATATAGATAAATCATAGATATATAGATAGATACAGATACATAGATGACAGATAAATGAGTGGGTATGTGTGTAAGATATATTACACGTTATATACATATATATATATATATAAGACTACTCATATGTAAGTATAATTATATATCACACATATATATTTGTACAAATAATATTTGCGTGAAAAAATATGCAGTTCTCCGAATACATTAGGTTCCTGACATTTTTGAGATTCATGGGTGGGCTATA
The DNA here is from genome assembly GCF_048593235.1 of Sminthopsis crassicaudata. NCBI lineage: Eukaryota > Metazoa > Chordata > Mammalia > Dasyuromorphia > Dasyuridae > Sminthopsis > Sminthopsis crassicaudata. Next base: position 718,079,222 of record NC_133617.1, read on the forward strand.
CATATGAATGTATATTCAATTATTTTGTATGGTCCTTGAAGGCAAGATTTCTTATTTCTTTATCTTTTTTTTAAAGCCTTAATGCAGGAATTAGTATTTCTATTGAAAAGCTCACGGGATGGTAGACAGCTGGGAGTAAAAGAGGCAGCATTCAGACATTGACTACCTTCTTAATTACCCCTGGGGTTATAAAAAAAATCACCCAAATGGTGCAGATCATTGTTGTTTGCCAGGCAGCATAATATAGCCTTATTGGGAATCTTTGTGATTGAATATGTGAAAACACAGAGGTGAAAGAGTTTGATTCCTACTTTACCAGGGTAATCAGGATCTGAAGTTTGTGATAAGTTATATTGAGAGACGAGAAGCTAGGGGATAGAGTGTTGGATTTGGAATCAAGAAGACTCATGTTCCTGAGTTCACACCTGGCTTCACACACTTACTAGCTATGTGATACTGGGCAAGTTACTTAATCCTATTTACCTCAGTTTCCTCATCTGTGAAATGAGCTGGAGAAGGAAATGGCAAACCACTCCAGTATCTCTGTGAAGAAAATGTCAAATGGTGCAGAGAGAGATGAGCAAGACTGAAAGAATTGCATCACAACAATAATATTGAGAAGCTATGTTAAACATAAAGGCAGTAAACAGTGAGTTCTAGAATTCTACCTCGAATACTTACTGGCTAAAAGATCTTAAACACATTGATGAATCCTGATATTGATTTCCACATCTTAAAAATCAGAATAATAATATCAATTTTTCATAGAAGTGTGAAGAACAAATGAAGACAGTTATAAATAGAACTATCTCTAGCTAAGTCTATATCTTGATATATTTGTAGATAGATATCTTTATATCAATATATATCCCTATCTATAGATATATTTATCTATCTACTTATTTATGTATAGATATAGAGATATATATTTGCATATATTTATATATACATATATAATATTTTTCAAAACTATTAAGGTACTGAAAACAAGGAGATATTATGATACAGTTGCAAAGGACGTTGAATATTGAAACAAAAGACATGGGATCAAATCTGACTTCTGGGACTTATTATCATCATGATTTTAACTAAGTCATGACTTCTCTTAGCTACAGTTTTCTCCCCAGTAAAATGAGTCAGTTGAAGTAGATGATCTCTGAGTTTCATTCTCACTCTAAATCTATATTCTTATAAGTGAAAGTTAAGCATTCATGGGACTGATAGATGTTAGGTATCAGTAATTGAGTTGATACTAAAAGAAAGATTATTTAATGGAATTGTATGACAGGTAAGGAGATTTTTTAACAAGTATATCTAAATATTTTCCAATGTAAAATTTTGTGCTATTTGAGCATGAGAAGGGGCATCTTTGTGGGCCATCTATTGGGTGTTCATACCTCTAACAGCTGGATTCACTGATAGATATCAATGAGTGGGTAATAAAGTAAAATGAATGAAAAAGAGATTTGGGTTTCTTACTGGCATTCTGTACCCTGAGACAAAGTATATGTTGAATTGCTAAGCCCTCTCATGAGAAATATGTAACTTCTGAAAGTGAGTTCATTCATTACTACAAATCTAGTTATCATTTCAACCAATTAATTAATAAGCATTTATTAAATGTCTATCATTTTTGCTGTTAACTGACTTTCTGTGATCCCATTTGGAATTTTCTTAACAAAGGTCCTGGAGTGGTTTTTCATTTCTTCTCCATTTTTACAAATCAGGAAATTGAGGCAAATGAGGTTAAATAACTTGCCCACCATCACACAGCTAATAAGTTTCTGAGGCCAGATTTGAACTCAGGAAGATGTCTTCTTGCCTTCAGATCAAGCACTCTGTCCATTGTACCACCTAACTGCTGCCAATAGCTATTTTATAACAATAATATCCTATCAGATTTACATCTCTGTAATGCCATGTATTCTGAGGTCCATGTAAAGATTTTTTAGTGATAAAGGATCGTAATCATCTAGTCTAACTCCTTAATTTTTCAGAAGAGGAAATCAAGTTCAGAAGATACAAAATGGTATGTAAAAAGTCAAAGAAGTAACCAACGACTTCTGACACTCTATAAAAAAACAAACTCAAGTATATTCCAGATGTATCACAAATTCAACATTTTCACAACCACATACCCTATTTCTGTCACAACTTATACCTTCTGCAATTTCCCTAATTTTATGGCTCCATCCCCTCACCTACTATTTAGGTCTACATTATCATTTTCATGTTTAAATATTTTTTATCATCTTAGGTTCATAAGACGAACCTTTCCTTTTTTCCTTCAAATTAATTGCAAAGTCCTACACTTTTACCTCTACTTCATCTTTGGATTTTATCTTCTCTCTCTGCTCTACTGATATTACACCCTACTTCTTTGCAGGTCCTCATTACTATTGCTGACTCTAGTTTCCTAAAACACTTTCCTAACTTTTCCATTTCTATTCACAGTATTCCTTTGTTTAAAGTATTGCAATGACTATTAATGAACGAAGAAAGACTGATAGAAAAGAAAAAAAACTATACCATATAGAAACTTAGTTCATTTCTCAAAAAAATTAAGTGATAGAGATAGATGAAGATAGGCCTAGAGATAGGGATAAGGATGGTAAAAAGAAAAGGAGTAGTGATAGGGATAAAGATTAGAACTTTGAATTCATTAACACAGGGAATTTCCAGATGAGGTAAGTACTTCTACCATTTTAAGTTAACATCTTCTCCGTAATTACCAATCCAAGAATATTTCCTGAAACATAGAGTGGCTACTGCTGGAAAGACCAGAATATAGATAGGAAGACTTTATAGGACTAAAATGTATCAGCTGTTTCTTAATCCATAAAGAAAACAGAAATATATGGTTGAGAATTGTTAAATATATTTTTGCATCAATTGACACACTTCAACCTTCCTATTAATGATTTACCAAAATTCACAAAACCAGTATGTGTCTAAGATGGAACAAAAGGTCAATAACAGAAAAAAAATATTCCTTCCCATACATTTCAAAGGGAAAAAAAAGGAAAAGGAAAGGAAAAGGGGAAAAAAAATCATAAATAGCTCTTTCCATAGCAGCTAAAAGCTGGGAGGATATCTATTGATTGGAGAATCACTGAACAAAATTGATATGAATGTAATAGAATATTATATTGCAAGGGATTAGGACTCTGAGGAATCCATAAAAATATGGGAAGACAGAGTAAAGACATCAAAACCAGAACAATATAATTCTATTAAATGAAATGACAAATTCTGGTTCCAGATGATTAATTACTCAATCAATAAAGATTTTTAGGTGCCTACTTGTATCAGGTACTGGTCTAGGAAATGAAAATTAAAAAAAAAAAAAGAAAGAAAGAAAGAAAGAAAGAAAGAAAGAAAGAAAGAAAGAAAGAAAGAAAGAAAGAAAGAAAGAAAGAAAGAAAGAGAGAAAGAAAGAGAGAAAGAAAAGTCAGATAGCTGTTACACCAAATGAGTTTATAGTCTACTGATTCTTTTAATGTAGATCTTTTCTGTTAAGAAATGGTAAATTGTAAGTGTTAAGTGTTATATATCCTATTAGTGGAGAGTATAATTTCAGATTTTGTTTGTTTGTTTTTTGTTTTTGTTTGCTTGTTTTGTTTTGTGGGTGAGGCAACTGGGGTCAAGTGACTTGCCTGGGGTCACACAGTTAGGAAGTGTTGTATCTGAAGCCAGATTTGAACTTGGTCCTCCTGACTACAGGGCTGATGCATTATCTACTGAGCCACCTAGCTGCCCCATTTCAGTCATTTTTATTGAATCTATGTATTTGTGATTTTATTGAAGAGAAATCTGAGGATCTTATTGAGAAATGACTATTACATGAAAAGCAATAAATTGGAGTTTTTATTTTTTATGACTTATGATACTCACTTTTTGATATGTAATTGTTTCCATCCTCTTAAAGTCATAAATCTTTTGCAAAGAGAGAGAAAGAGAGAGAGAGAGAGAGAGAGAGAGAGAGAGAGAGAGAGAGAGAGAGAGAGAGAGAAAGACTTTTAAATTTACTTCACTTTGTGAGAACCATTGATTGATAGGGCTAACTGCAAAAAAAAATTTAGAAAGTTTGATCTCTGGGAATTTAAAAAAAATTAAAGAAATTCAATATACACAAGGCCATGCTAAAAATGACTGTGTGATAATTATGTCCATGTATTAGAATCTTATGACTTAAGAAGATGACAGTCTAAGTTGAACCATTTCCCCACCAAGATCACACATATTCTCCAACAAATGAGGTCAAGACTGTTCTGAAGTCACAAACTTCTGGATTATAGGGATGCCATTTATTGGATGGTTTTATTGCTTGACTCAGTGGTATGTATGTAGTATGAAGAGTTAACCAGCTTTAAAAGTCTCTAATTTTCTCTTTGGGAATAGTTTATGCTCAATTGGTTAAGACAGGGCCTGGCAACTTCTGATAGAAACACCTCTAATTGAACAGATGAAAATTCTGAGTGACATAGTGCCAAAATGGGGGAGGGAAGGGAGAAGGGAGTCATTAAAATTTATTCCTGGCACACTCAAACCTTAATTAGACTAGAATAAATACATGAAGTCTTGGCATGCTAGTTCTTGAAAGGTTGCCAACCCCTGGGTTAGACTATGATCTTAATGAAGCCATACTTCCCATCCTCGTATGCCTTTGTTCTCTTCTATGACCACAAAGGGCATCCTTAACCTAATAAAGTTAAACCTTTGTCACCTTGCTTAGCATCTGGCTGTTCAAAACTATGCTATGAGCAAAAGGGAGAGAAGAGCAAAGAAGAGATGGGTCATGCAAATCTTTTACTACTATCATTAATACACATACATAATTCACAGCATATGTACTATTAGTGATAGATCATTAATGTAACTATCATTAGTATAACTTTTAGGAAATTGTTTCACTATAAATAAGACTTATAAAAACATATTAAAGAACAATATGTTATTAAAGGTCTTATGGAAAGAAATAACACTTAGGAAACATGTTTCCTGGAAAATTATAAGACTAAGTATTGCTTTACTTTAACTCCCAAACCCCCAAATAACCACTATAAATAAATCTCCTTCAGAAACATTACATAAAGGAATAAAAAAGGATAAGAGAACATGAATAACTTATGATATAATCGAGAGACCCTTATTTTTAAATAAGAAGCTCTTTAAAATAGTTATCTAGAAAGACTTAATGTGATGTTAACTGACACATAGTAATAACATGACTTTTTTAAAGTGCTAATTTTTTTTCAAAACACTTTGCTTAAAAAGTCACCATTGTATTCATAGATGCTGTTGAATATTGCATTATTACGACTATTATTTGAAGAAATAAATGTTCTTTCTGTGCCTAATTATGTTGAAATATTGTATCACAGAAAATGCTTAATGCTTGTGCTTTCAGAGACTGGTATATATCACAACACTACTCTACCTAGGGTGATTATTTTCCTAAATGACTGCCAAATTGGATTGTTACAGAAGCATGATCCTTGATTAAAAAAAAAAAAAAATCTGAGAAAAAGTATTCTGGAAAGATGGCAGAGTAGGTTGATAAATTTCAAATACTCCAGATTTTCCCCGCAAATAGAACCAATTTCTGTTTTAGTATAAACATAGATTGGTGAAAAATTGAGAAGACTTCAGGCAGAATATGGATCCTCTTAGTACAACCCAATAAGATTTGAAGAAAGACCCTGGGCAAGGATTAACCCGTATGAAATACAAATACCTCCAGGGTGAGCTGCACAAGCAGACACAACAAGTGGAGCTTGTACAGGACTTAACAGCTACAATAATAGACCACACAGGTCCTGGAATCATATCTACCAATAATCAAAAGAACTAGGCCTGTGGTCAAAAATATAATATCCAACAAAATTATCTATAATATTGAATGAGGAAAAAATGGACATTCATTGAACTTGCAGATTTTCAGGACTTTCTCTCAACCTAACCCAAATGTAACAGAAAAATTAATACATAAGAGCCATTGTGAAAGATCAGTTTCAAGGAACTCAACATGTAAACATTGTTTAAACATGAATAAATTGTTTATACTTTTCTTACATGGGAAATGTATATGTTATGTTTAAGATTTATATCAACAATAAAGTAGCTCAAAAGAAAAATTGGGGACTTAAGGTGAAAATAGATATTATATTATACAAACAAGGTACAGAGGAAGAATAGACACAGAGGCATTAGAGTGGGGAGGAGGGTTAATTTTTCTGAAAACCTATTCACATCAAAATAGATGAAACAGGCATCACTACATATATACCATGAAGGTATGTTAGGTTCTTACTAAGTGCTAATGAGATAATGAGATATTAGGTTCTTACTAAGTGCTAAGTCGGTACTTAACAATTCTCTGGTCCTGCCCTTTAAGGGGAGTTTTACCCCTTAGAACTTCTGGGGAGGAGCCTGCATGTTTAAGAGGAGCAAATTCATTGGTTGAAGTATTTTTTCCCAGAAGCCCCTGAATTATTCCACACCCATTCTCTGGGAGGATAAAAGAAGCAACGATGAGCAAAGGAAGAGAGTTTTGTCTGGGCCAGAATTGGGGCGGCTCTCTGGAGGAAGAAGAGTCTACAGGAAGAAGAATCCCCGCCAAGAGATTGAGTTGAGACAGCAAATCTTCTCCCAGAGAGTGATCAGCAGTTTCTGGAGACAACAGAACATTACAAAGTATACCAAACAATTCTCATCATTTGACTCTTTTCTTTATAGTTCTACTATTCCTCAGCTTGTCAATTGACCATATCCCAGATTTCCTTTGCTATATAATCTTAGCATGAATATATCAGCTTTATTGGCCATGTTTCCCTCATGAAAAATATAATCACATTTCTTCATTACAAAATTTTCCATAGATTCCCTCTAGGCTCACAGAGTACTCTACTCTCATTTTACAAATCTTATTCTCTTCATGTCACTGACATTCTAGGTATTTTGCTGTAGAAGCTAGTCACAAGAATAACTTGTGACATCTGCAAGAGGCTTTGCTAATATTTCACCCCATCAACCTTCCTCAGCAGTGCAAATAGAGAAAATCCCATTTTAGATTGAATTCCAGATGATTTCTCTGTTCACCTTAGGATTTGTTAGGATTTAGAAATAAGCTTTCTACTATGGAAGTGTTCTGGAAATAGCAGTTGAAGGGAGCTTTATAACATGGAGCAAAGTTAAGTGTTAATATTTTTTGGAGATAAGCAACAATTTATTACCAGTCTTACCTTAAGGACAGAACATCTATTTTAACTGAAATACAAAATTTAACCAAGAATAGAAACTAATATTTACATAATTGGTTTATTTTAATTAATATTTTATTGACTTAACAAATAAAGCCTTTTATAATTTATTATAATTGATATTTCTTATAGGATCATAGATATTCCTAAATCTATGGAAGGGATCAACTAGTCCAACTCTCTTCCTTTCCATCTTATAAATAAGAATACTGGGAAGGAAAATGACTCGCCTAAAATCATAAAATCATACCATCAATTAAAATAAGTACAGATAGAAGTATACTAAATCATACTATCAATTAAAATAAGTACAGATAGAAGTATATTAATAACTTTGCTTCTATTTATAATGATAAAATAGTGTTCTAGGTACTCAAGAAATATGTGTTAAATTTAGCAATCTGTACTCACATATAAATAGAATGTCTCTGACATATGAAGATAGCACTTTTTAAAACCAAGTAATAGGACAGCTATGAAAGACAATGTGAATAAAAAGCCATAGCTAGAGGCAAAAAGAATAGACAAGTCATTTCCTTTACTCCTAATCCAATTTTTAAAATCAGATGAGTCTCTCATTAACTTCATCAGAGTGAGTTGGAACAGCTGATGTTTCCACAGAAAAACAACAATGAAACCATATAACTTCACTCCTTCCCTCCAAGAAGACAGAGAAAGAATTTCAGAAGAACAGGCATGCAGAGACAAAAAAGACAGAAAGAAAGAGAGAGATTATGTTGTGTAGATATGGAGATATGAACTTTAGAATTTAGGAAAATATTTAGGAGTTCTACTCTGTGCAAGAAAGAGATCTTTCTCAAACTGACATCAAGAACTAAGAATAGATTGATTTTTTAAAACATCATATCAAGCAAATATCTTCTTTAGTTTAATAACCAAAAATTATTCAGTTTTAAAATGACCACGTACCCAATTCCATGTAAATATGTGAATATGTAAGAAGGAAAACTGAGGAAAAAAAAAAAAAAAAGCTTTCCTAGTTTGCTTTTTCTAATATACCGAGCTCTGAGTTAAGAGAACACAGAGACCATTATAATAAAATAAGCCAGTATCCTAGTAGTATAACTATAGAGATGAAAAGAACCTTAAACAGCCATTTAATTCTACCCCTTCAATTTACAACTGAGGAAACTGAGGCTTAGTATGGATAAATGGCTTACCCAAGATCATACAAGTAATGTCTGAGGTACAATTTAAATACAGTTCTTCCCAATTCTTTGCAGAACTTTGCACCCCACCATATTGAACAGTGATGATAAAGCCTTCTAAACAATAAAATACTAGATCAATGGGAAATTTATCATTATCATCATTACTTTCATCATCATCATCATCATCATCATCATCTTTACATCAAAAAAAAAAAAATCTCATTTCAAGAGATCTCATGGACATGCCAACATAAGGCAGTAAGCAGATACGTAAACTGAAAGCTGATAGGACATAAAAGAACTTGTGATAATTACTAAATATTCCACTGAAAAAAAGAGAAAAATTATTTGCTTGGAAAGAATTTAAAATGTCCTACTCACATCCTTATGACATATATTCAAACTAACACTTTAGAAGGGAAAATGTTTGGGACAATGCAATTTAAAAACTTACATTTCTCTTGAATTGTACACAACATTTTAATGGAGTAAATACATCAGCATTTGCCCTCTCTGACTCTGAGAATACCCAAGATCACACTATTTTAGATTTGGCTACAAATTAGCCGTTATGAAGATTAATGAGATGCCATTTGTATTGGTTTTAATTTTTCAAAAGAGGAAATGACATTAAATAAATGAGTGTGTTTGTTTTTCAGTTTCCTACATGCATTCTGAAGTACATCAGTGATGTTTCAGTTCCTAAAATACAAAATCTTTATCAAAATCCAGGAAATATTCCCACTTTTCAAAGAACTGCCTACTATTCTAATTCCAGAATGCTAAGCTGTTAATGGGAAGAACATTAAACATATCTCAGTAGAGAAAATAAAAAAATGCAAAGGGAAGTTAAATATCAAAAAAGCTCAAAATGTTAAATGTAAAATGTAAAAATGTAAAAAAGAAAATGAAAGATTCTAATTTTCCTACACAACTATATTACTGAATCATAAATTGTAGTCAATAAAAGGATAAATCCAGGGTTTGGCAAGAAAAAATTTCAACCTGGAATTAACATCATGGTATTGTACATGTATTGTACACCCTGGCTTTTCAATCAGGGGATGGCTTTAAAACCCACCTTTATCAGTTTATGCCTTCATCATCTGACCAAGTCATTAAACTTCTCATTTTTAAAATGAAGAAGTGGGGCTAGCTGGTCTTTTAGATCCCTTCCATGTATGATCCTATAATTTTCTAACTGATGAACACAAATTTCCATAGAAGTCTAAGGTTATACATGTTTAATCACCTTGTTGGAGTGTGATTTTTCTATCAAAGTAATTTTCAACAATATAATTTACTAATTTTTTCTTCCATCCATCTTTAGTACATACCTTAAGGAGACATAAATTAGCAATAAAATTTTGTCTAATATTACTCAGTAGACATATTGGCCAAATTCATTCCAAAAGCTTGGGGTCATAGAAGAGATGTGGCAAAATAATCATACCAACAATAGAAAAGAAACAGCCTTTTTCATGACTGTGTTATAATTCTCACAAAGAAAGATCCAAACCCCTAAATGATTCACCAAGGTTGGAAATATGGGTGGCAGGGGAAATAAGGAAAGCTCTAAGCACAACCAGGAAAAAGGTTTTGAGATTTCAATTGTGATAGTCTTTGAGGCAGGACAAGTAGAAAGAATCAATGAGTCTTGCACAGAGGGTGCCCTCAGAATTAGTATACAGATCTTTGCCAGCTCTCTAATCCTTCCTCCTAATTGTTGTAAGAGACAGCTGGGTCCTGTGAGCCCTCATGCCAGAGCATCTAACCAAATCAAGCAAAAGCCAAATCAAGCATAGGGATTTATATGGATGGGGACATTCTCTCAAACTTATCTGAACTAACAGAGTAACACTAGGCAGCTTTACAAGCACAGAATATGGACATGTAGCACACATTGGAAAGTTTCATGGTTGGGGGTGCCAAGAATAAATAGGCTTTAGGTACAGTGTAAGAAAATCTACTGCAAATGAATGCCATAAATAGGATTTACCAAAAAAAAAAAAAACCCAAAAAACAAAAAACTATCCATTCTATTAGTTCATTCAGTATTGAATGCCCGAAAGAACATAAATTTTGATCTCTGAAGCCTTGAAAGATAGCTTGGGGTTTTTAGGCAGATTTCTTTCTTAAGGATCATGCTTTAAACCCAAATCATCTGGCTCTCATATTGACTGGGCAACAAGAAGTTCCAGGACAAGCTCCACTTGATCTTTTTTTGGACCCTGATTGCCCCGTGATAAATAATACTTGTTTCTATTTTGAGCAGAAACCCTGAGAGACTTCCCCTCTCAGAATGATTTTTTTTAATCAGGTAAAAAAGGCCATACTCTGTCTCTTATCTTACCTCACCTTAATCACTGAATGGATGTTTCCTCAGTTAAATTGAGATCTATTAAAAACCTTAGCTTAAAGAGGCCAAAATCTCCAGAGCCATTTCCAGTTATCCTGATCTATATCTTGCTATTGGGCCCAGATGGCTCTAGAGGGGAAAGTGAGGCAGGTGACTTTTCACAGCCCTTTCTCACTTCAATCCAATTCACCTGCATCTCATGACATCATCTTCCAGAAGTCATGGTCATCTTCAAAAACAAAGGATAAGCAACAATAGCAATAACAATACTGATAACAATAATCATTCAGTATTGAATATCCACTAAGAGCAGAGACTGATGTATAATAGAGCCAAAGTGACAACTAAAAAATAGAATGAATAGAATCAAAGGATCTAAGGAAAATTGCTACTTGTGACAATTCTTAGTTATGTAGTAAGACTGAGAGTGTTGGCACAGGAAAGACAGTTTGGGAAGATCTGCATTCAAATCCTGCCATATATAAATACCAACTGTGTGATTGTGGGCAAGTCATTAAACTCTGTAAATCAGTTTTCTCTACCATGGAAATAAAATCATAACCAACTCACAGGGTTGTTAGAAGGGGTAAAAAATGTTAACACTTGTGAAACTGTGTAATCCTTAAAGCACTATATAAATGTTATATATCAATACGTTTATATATATATCATATATACAATGTCTATTCCAGTATATATTATATAATATAATATATTATATTATTATAATTATAATATTATATAATGTATATATATATATATCATATATACAATGTATATTCCAGTATATATAATATAATATAATATATTATTATAATATTATATAATGTGTATATATATATCATATATACAATGTATATTCCAGTATATATTATATAATATAATATATTATTATAATATTATATAATGTATATATATATCATATATACAATGTATATTCCAGTATATATATATATATATATATATACATATATATATATATATATACACACACATATTGATATAGGTGTATGTATATATCTAGAGATAGAGAGATCTAGATACATACATATGTATCCTGGAAAACTCTGAGTGTTTTCTAATCTGTCAAAATGGAGATAATGATATTTACATTGTTTTCCTTCACAGAGAAAACTAGGTATCATAGTGGTTAGAGCACTTGGCCTGCAAGCTGAAATACTTGAGTTCAATTCTGGCCTCACACACATATAAGCTGTATCACCCTGAGTAAGTCACATAATCTCTGTCTGTCTCAGTTTCTTATACAATGGAGATAATAGTATTACTTAACAGGAGTTTTGTGAGGATAAAATGAATTATTGTTTGCAAAGCTTTTTGAAAACATTAAAGGTCTATAGAAGTGCTAGCTACTGATATTATCATAATCATTTTGCAATATCATTATCATTATGGGAAAAATGTTCTCTTCACTAATAGGAATGTGAACTGTTTGATTAATATGTATTAGGAGTTAGGAGTGTTTAATACTATAATCTCTGTCATTTCAAAGAAAACCATGTGTTTGTGAAGATAACATCATATATCAAATAGAACAGAACAAAACAATAGAATATTACTAAATATATACTACCAGATTACAGTAAAATTGCAGGCTGAGTGGTTAAGGGTAAAGGGGATGCCATTTCTTTATGATTAAGACTTTAAACTTGACTCCATTTCTCTCAAATTGCCTTTTCAAAGGAAGTCAGGCACACTAGTGGTTTTCCTTCAAATTGTAGATGTCTGAAAGCTGCCTAGTTGAAGAAGAATCAATACATAGAAGGATCTGTCATTATCATCTCAAACAATATCTCTCCACCCTGCCTCAGCTTATCCTGTGGTTATTATAATCACCTTTTATGTAATCTCCTAGAATATATCCCTTCCATAACATGCCCTAGTCCAGGAGCTAAAAGTAATCAATTGGAGTGTTCTCACTACAAGATGAAAATTTATTTCCCTATGGAACAAAAGCATAGAAAGGAAGTTGTCCAGATGGCTTACATTTCATTCTCACTAGTTTGCTGAGACAACATAATGAAATGCCTATAGCAAAGACTGAAATAAAGGAATAACATCTCTAGGCAAAAACACCAGTTGAAGGAGCAATATTTAGAGTATAGTAGATTTTCAAATAACTAAGCAGTCCAAATTTTTGTGCAAATAGCCTATTAGGAAAGGACAATATGTCTCTGAATGATACATTTCTTCATTAATTCTAAATTATTTATTAATAAGAATGTTTATTATTAAGGGTCAGTATTCATAGGATCACAGATTGGAAGCTTAGAGGAGTGTTTAGTCATTGTTTAGCTAGTCGACATTTAGTTCAGCATAAATTTTCTTTGTCTTTATCTCTCATACATGCATACACATACACACACACAAAGCAAATAAGGAAATATCCATTTTAAGTGAAAAAGCTCAAATTCAAAGTCTTCTATCTCCAATGTTATATTTCCCAAGTAAATGGAATTTTGAGGACCAAAGCAGTGAAGTAGAGACAATGAACATAAACCTCCCCAAAACATGGCTCTGATTGATTAAAGGTGTATCAGATGTAGTTCTTCATGATCTCACCTTCTAAGCTCCATTTGTTCATTTGGATTCATAAATAAATCTACTTTGTCTTTATAAATAAACCCCATGCTGCAAGAGAAGTTGTAAAGAATATTCCAAAAGGTGCTAAATAAGGCACTGTTTAACTTGCACAGAATATTCCAAAGCAATGGAGTCAAGCTCAAATAGAAAAAGGATCATGAAACCTTTGAGTCAATCACCAAACATTTATTATGTTTACTTTGTGCCCAATACTGCCCCCAGGACCAGAATTATACTTCCTGCCTACTCTTAGCTTAACAGAAGTCTGTTTAGGATTCAAAATGCATAGATCTCATCTTTCAAGTTTGAAATCAGAGTTCCATGAGTACACAGATCAAGTCATTTTTTTGATACTCTCTTTTCTTTTAGGTGCTACTCTTCCTAACTACATGATAATCTTTCAGGAGTTTAGAGGCTCAACAGATTTCATTGCCTTCACCCACTTTCTCATTTTTATTTGCAGTTTATAAAGTATAACAGATAGATTTATTAAAATAATCTAGGGATATTTCCATAGAATTTAAAGTAAAAGAACAAATACTATGTAGGAGAGAAATAGTCTAACATCTGAAAATTCCTTACATCTTTTCCATTATCTTTTTTCTTTAATTAAATCTAAAAAACCAGAAATCTACTTATTTTAAATAGTTCTACCAAAAAGCAGAAATCTACTTATTTTAAATATTTCTACCAAAACAAAAATATATATATATATACACATATATATATATATACATATATATATATACATATATATATATATGTAAAATAATTATTGCCACAAAAAAGATTCCCCAAGTAGAAGAATATTGGAAAAGGAAGAAATTACAATACTCATCTTTCATTATGCCAACTTGTAGAAAAATATATAAAAAATAATACAATTTCCAACTATTCATATGGTAATAAGTTTAATGTCCTTTTGATAGGAACCGTAAAAATCAATTAAATTCATTTGACCATTAATTGGATATGCCTATAGTGAGTCCTCAAGGACAACCACTAAATTACCTTAGCAAAGAAAGAACTGTGCAAGAAATGAAAAACATTTTTGGTAAGGTAATCTGAGCCCATGGATAGCAAGAAAAATAATTCTTACCATAATCTGTCAACTTGGCTTAGAGAAGTCGAGTTAGTTTCCTCTCTTTTTTTTTTTGACCTTACTTGATTTTCCTCATTCCTTCTAGTCAAAATTAACTTTTTTTTTTCCCTTCCTGGAGTTCTCATAGCTAATTATTTTGTGATTTTTTTTTGATGCATAGCTCTCTCAAATACAATTTTTAAAATGCATTAGAAAGATTTTTTCCTTGGCAAGTAAGAAAAGAAAAACGTATTTGGAAATCAATGCCATATAAAAACAAAAACCTCAATAAAACTTGAAGGAGAAAATAGAAATATACGTAAAAAAGAACATATCTGGACACATAGCAAGGAGACATAGCTAAAAGGTCATGGGCTCAATATCTTCAGATTTAAAAAGAAAATTAAGAAATCTCTTAACCTTAGTACATTGGGTAAAACACCTCTGGTTAACTCATGGGAGGATGTGAAGTAGAATGGATGTTGATTGATATTTCAACCTGAATGTGTTCTCATATCATTCTTTAGAGGAAATGGTCATCACAGCCAGTTCATAGATCCTTTTGAATAAATTGTTGAGATATTATGTTATATTTATGTTTTAATATCAATATGTTTTATTATTTTATTATACTACATAATATATATTTATCTACATATATGACTAGCTTATATCTCTATAATATTCTTAAAGAAGAGGCCCAACTATCTTTATCTTTTCAGGCTACTTATTTTTAGGATTCTTACAAGGTACTTATGTACTTAGTTCATACCTTTAAAGGAATTTGCTCATTGGTCCACACATTAGACTTCATACCTTTAGAAAACATATAAAAAGACAAGCTCACTGGGAGAAGATAGAGAGTCAGGATTCAGTCAAGGAGAGGACTTCCCAAGAGAACTTTAGGGGACTTCAAAGGAGAGGACTTTGGGAAAACTCGGGAGATTCAGAGTAAAGATTCATTCCCTCTTCAACCTTCGTGCTGGCTGGAGACATTGAGACAAGAGCTCTCAGAAACTAAAAAGAGAGATAGGCCTCTAAGGCCCAGGAAAAGATTCAGGATTTTGAAGGACACAATAAAGGATCTGGACTTTAACTCCTGGCTGAATTTTGGGATTATTGAACTGAACTGAAACTAAGGCTGCTCCCCAAAGGATCTCACAGAGAACAATTACAATTTAGAGAAAAAGACCATCACAACTTATTAGTTAACCTAGCACCTTACCTCTATTATATGCTAAAAATATCTGGTTAGATATCATATCCATTTATATTCACATTAACACTTTATAGTGAGATCACTTTAAGATCAATTATATATATCCAAAATATCATAATTATGTTACATTAAAAGAAACAAAATTTTTGAAAGCATGAGACTACTTTATTTATTTAAATAATTATTGAATGTTTCTAGTATACAGGGGATGATATGAATCCAAGGATATATATTATATGTCCCTGGATCTTGGAAATTTTACATTCAAATGGGAGAAACAAAGAATTTGGCCATAATACAATTCTAGTAGAAGTGTATGACAACATGTAAAGGAGTGCTTAGAATGCATGATGGGAACAAAGTCCATAAGTTCTGGGGTAGGGCAAAGTGAAAGAAATATCATGACGTCAGAATTATTCATATTCATTAAAAACTCTCTATAGAAGATTTGGTGGGGTGTACAGTGGAATTTATCATGCACGCCACTAAAGCACTTAACTGCAGAGCAATAATGGTACTTCACTTAAGAGTAACTTTCAGATGACAAATGAATATTTCCCTGCCCCTTTACAATTTTCAAATGGCATCTTAATATAAGAACAGTAAGAACTTGGATCTTACTACAGTCAGAAACGTGAAAGTAGTTCTGCAAATGCAAGTTGTGCATCCAACAAGTCAATTGATGCAGAGAGCCAGATCCTTTCAGTCCATCAATACAACAATGAGGATGAGGCTAAATTAGTTCTTTCAGGTCAGTAATGGACTTCTTAATGAATTACTTTCACTATCTTAGAGAAATAAAATAGAAAAGAAAAGGATCAATGCAGCCTCCAAAAGGACATATTTCAAACTAGAGAATTGGCTTATGTCCTGGGATTATATGCATACTAGTTTTGTGAAATTCATTTGGAAGGATGTATTTTGAAAGAGTAAACTTGGGCCTTTTCCCCCCATTCATTCAAGTCAATATTGTTAAAGTAACTATTATGAGTTTAGGACTGGGTCAGATGCTTTGTTCTGTATCTGCACATTTTAACACTGTGCCTATGGCTCAGAGTAAATCTAATATATAAAATCAGCTTCATAAGAATTACCAGAGTAACATTTTTCTATAGAGGAGTCATTTAGAAAAATGATCTGAGATTTATAAATAAAAATTATAAATTTATAAACAAATTAATACCAAAATGAGTCAATGATATGATGTGGTAGCCAAGAAATGCTAATGCTATTTTAGGTTATAGTGAAAGGATTAACAATTCACTGATAAGTAAGTGATGGCTCTTAGGCCTTGTTAGCCCATATCTAGCTAATCTTTTAAGTTCTGGAGTAACATTGGTAAACAAGAAAATATATCTGGATCTGTCAAAGTCTTCAAGGAGTGAAGAGAATGGTAGGCCCAGAATCAAGAACTCAATGTTAATCTTATCATCACAGTTTTATAGCTGGTTGGCCAGGGCAAGTCAGCTAACTCTTTTTTCTGAACTTTCTTCCACTCCAAAATTGGGACATTAGCCTATCTTAAAGGGCTGATATGATAATAAATGTGATGATATTTCTAAAACATTTGGTAACCTTAAAGAGCTATGTTAATGCTAGTTATTATTGGTATAGAAGCAAATTTAAGTTAATAAAAGGCAAAAAAAAAATCCAGAACAATTATATCAATTTGGAAGTGAAATGGATTTTCACAAAACTCAATTGGGGACTCCTTATTAGAGGTTTGAAGAACTGGTAGGATACATAGTTATCAATGACTATGCTATAGCCATTCAAGCTGAACTGATTCAATTCAATTTTAATTCAATAAATGTTTATCAAGCCCCTACAATGTGTCAGGTGATGTTAAGTGCTATGAATTCAAAAAAGGAAAGATGGGACCTAACCTCAAGTTGCTTATAGGAGAAGCCAACAGACAAAAGGAAACTGAAAGGGGGAGAGGAACAGGGCAATTATGCCAATTGAAGCCTCTTTTATCTGTATGTGATCAATAAATATTATTATAACTATTTTAAATCACATATTCACAAGGAAATGATAGCTATAAAAATAAATCAGGAGAAATGAATTCTGAGTTAGGAATGAAAAAAATGTGCCACTAACAATTGAGAAAATCAATTATACGTTTCTGTGACTTAATACAAAATGAGGATATTTGATGAAACAATCCTAAAACATCTCTGTCTTCAAACTAATTAATCTGAATTTGATTCTTGATTCTTTTCTACAGCTCCATAGGTGTGCTTTTATTCTGATTTTTCATAAAATACATATTTCCTTTTTTTTTTTTTTTTTTTTTTTTTTTAAGAAGGAGTAAGATTAAATTCTATCAAATATCAAATAGTAATATAGACAAGGACTGGACAAGACCCTACTCTAGATGATCCATAGTCAGTAAGAAATAATTGAGCTGTTTTAACTTTTCATTCAACTGATTTCTATTTACTTTTGAAACAAAAAAAAAATAAAAGTAAAAAGTGTCACCCCACTAATCCAATAACAATAAAGTGGCAATTCACGTTGTTTTTCAGACAATCAAAAATAAAGATGATTCCCAACAATCTGAGTTTTACAGAGCTGCTGATGTCTCATGGAAAAGTTTCAAAGAAATAATTCTATTGAAAAGCCATTTCTGTTGCCATAATCATATTTCTTTATCATTGTCCTTCCATAATGTTATGTTAGTACAGAAGTTTCTAGGAAACGAAAGGTTCCGATTTCAGTGATGGCTGATTTATGTCTCTCTCCTTAGTCTGACCTCCTGTCCCTAGTACTTCACAAGTCATTTTTGATATCAACAATTCCAATAAATTTTCCCAGCTTAAACCACAATTGTACAATTGAATTATATTCCAATGACCTACCTGAGTGTCATTTGGTTCAAGAGAAATTGTTAGCAACTGGAGCAAATATATGTCCCTCTGATTATTGCAAAAATGCTTTAACAAAGTAAAGAATTGACTCAGTTTAGCCAAGAGGCTAAAATATCTGAAATCTCTAGTGTAATTAAAGTTTTTTTCCTAAATTACGTATATGTACCTCAAAACAACCAGGTGAAGTATTATATTACCATCTCTATTTTTAAATAGAGGGAAAAGATCTTAAATAAAATTAAATGGCTTATTCAGATACAAAGCTAGTAAGAACTTAAAGCAAGATTTAAAATAAGAAGTTCCTGAAGCCTATACCAGAGCTGTCCACTACATATACACACAGACACACACAAACACACATACACACACACACAAGCACACACACACACACACACACACAAGCACACACACACACACACATACACACACAAGAAATATTTTTGACACTATTCTTAGCATCATAACACTATACACTTAAAGTTGAAGGGACTTTGGAGGTAATTTAATCCATCCCTTTATTTTACAAATAAATTAACTGAGGACCAGAGAGTTGAAGTGAATTTTCTAAGGTCACACAAGTAAATATAAGTCCCTTGATTTGGCAGGATACCACAATAAGCTTAGCCAGTAAACAATTGGAAAACTTTGAAGTAGTGGTAAAGTGAATTCTTCCTTTCATTCACTCCAACAAATATTTATTAAACATCATTTATTGCAGAGACTCCAGAAAATCACAAATCCCTTTTAATGATTTTAAACTTTTCTAAGAAAGACCAGTTTTCTTAACACCAATATTCTAATGGTGTTTTATTGACTGGGAGTCATGGCAAAATATAGCCTTTGAATAATTCAAAATTAGTATCAATCAAAGTGCAATGAAAAGATATATAATGGATATAAATGAATTTTATTATATAACCAAAAAATATTAAATGACAACTGACTAAAGGAGGACATCAGAGAAATGTTTGGGAGGGAAAAAATGGACTGGTTAGTTGGGAAGAGCAAAAAATAACCACATAGGAAGCTCTTAAGTAATATTTTTTGTTGTTGTTATTATCAGATTTTGTTTTTGTTTGTTTGTTTTATTGTTTACCTGCTTATAACCTATATTTCCCATTGCGTCCTTACAATGCCAGAAAAAAAAAAATTAAGAAGCCTTCTCATCTGATTTATAGGAAAAGTAATCATTATTATCACTATAATAGACAGTGATAGACTTAATCTGGATGTAAGAGATAAAATTCATACTAATTATTGAGATCAAATATCCCTGATAGGATGAGGGAAGTCCACAGATAAGCAAATGCACCACCATTTAAGGAGTACTAACAACTGGAGTTAGCATAGTGGTGAATAGATTGCTAGGTTTTGAGCTCCTCTTCCTGAATTAAAATCTTTCTTTGCACCATACTATCTATGTGATCCTAAGCAAGTCATTTAACCTCATTTGCCTCAGTTTCCTCATTTGTAAAATGACTTGAGAAAGGAATGACAGGCCATTTTAGAATCTTTGCCAAAAAAAACCCCAAATGGGATCACAAAGAATTGGACACAAAATAACTGAATGACCACAAAAAAAAAAAATAACTGGTGGTATTAAAGGAAAAGCATCATGACTGAGGTAATAGCTGAGATAAGTTTAGAAGAAAGATGTGGATTCTGAGAGGTAGTGATAGGAAGGAGCATTCTAGATATGCTGGGGATCAACTTGTACAAATGTGTGGAGGCAGGGGATAGAATGCTGAATTTTTGTGGATAACTAGTAGGGCTAATTCTTTTTTTTTTTTTTTTTTTTTTTTTTTTTTTTTCTTTCACTTTTTTTTTTTATTATATATATATATATATATTTTTTATAATATTATCCCTTGTATTCATTTTTCCAATTTACCCCCCCTCCCTCTATTCCCTCCCCCCGACGACAGGCAATACCATACATTTTACATGTGTTACAATATAGTCTAGGTACAATACATGTGTGCGAATATCATTTTCTTGTTGCACAATAAACATTAGAATCCGAAGGTACATGCAACCTGGGCAGACAGATATTAGTGCTAACAATTTTCATTCCCCTCCCAGTGTTTCTTCTCTGGGTGCAGCTACTTCTGTCCATCATTGAACAACTGGAAGTGAGTTGGATCTTCTTTATGTTGAAGATTTCCACTTCCATCAGAATACATCCTCATACAGTATTGTTGTTGAAGTGTACAGTGATCTTCTGGTTCTGCTCATTTCACTCAGCATCAGTTGATTTAAGTCTCTCCAGGCCTCTCTATATTCCTCCTGCTGGTCATTTCTTACCGAGCAATAATATTCCATAACCTTCATATACCACAATTTACCCAACCATTCTCCAACTGATGGACATCCATTCATCCTCCAGTTTCTAGCTACAACAAAAAGAGCTGCCACAAACATTTTGGCACATATATGTCTCTTTCCGCTCTTTAGTATTTCTTTGGGATATAGTAGGGCTAATTCAATTAGACCTTGAAGAATATAAAGGAGAAAAATGCAGAATCAGAAAGAAATGGCACCTCAGATAAATAGTATTGATACAGACCTTTTCAAAGGTCATTATAAATATAATATCATTTTATCCTTACCATGAAATGGGTACTATAACTATCCACATTTTGCAACTGGGGAAAAAAAGAGATTGAGAGGCATTAAATAACTTATCCACAGTCAGATAACTATTAAATAACTATGGAGAGATCTAAACTTAGTACTTTCTCACTTCAAGGCAAATATTCTATTTCCTGTGCCACACAGTTGTAGTTAAATTGAGGAATTTAAAGGGGGGAACTTTCCAAAAGGGTAGTCTAAGCAGATGTGTGTTTCATTTTCACAAGTTTGTAGAGAATAGATTTAAAAAAAAAAATTAGTCAGAACATTATTATTATAATTCAGGCAAAAATTCTTAAGTCTGAATAAGCAATGTGTAGGAAGAAGAGGACAGAAGAGACATTTTTATGAAGATGAAAATGACAAGAATATGCAGCAAATTAAATGAGAAAATTGGAGGAAAATATATTTTTCTGAGATGAAAAATGTGAGTGACTTAAAAGATAGGGTCATTCTTATCAAAGGACAAAATAAGAAGTTTTCCTTTTTTTTTTTGGTCTGGTGGAGATTCTCATTTTAATAACTTCTCATCTTCTCATCTTCACTCTAGTTATTATAGGTTGAATTCTTCACCTAATTATTTTTTTGTTAGGCTAAGCATTATCAGGATTTCAAATATGCCAAATTGATTCAAGTCAACAGCTATGTGTCATGGCACTGTACTAAAGACTAGGAATAAAAGAAAAGAAAAAATACATAAAACAAAATCCTGTTCTCAAGGAGAATTCAAAGTGACATATTTCCTTTTTTATTGCATATTAAATTTTATAAACGTAAAGTGTATTTTTGTTGCATAATTTATTTTATAGTATTCTGCCTTGAAGCAAAAATTAATTCTTTAAATGTGACTTCTAAAAGTAAACCTTGCTGTAGGGGCAGACAAAGGGGTCTGGTTAAAGGAAGAGCCAACTCTTTATTCCTGAAAAAAGTGAGGAGAAATACAATTTTAAAAAAGAATATTGGTCTTTGGAGTTTGAATTCACTACTTAATACTGTTCAGTAACACACACCCAACATTATTCTATGCTATGGAGTTTTTGCTTGTCGCACAGCGATGTTGAAAACTTGCTAGTTTGTTGTCCTATTCTAAACTACATTCTCTTCTGTAGTGCAACATTAGTCAGATAAATATTGGTGGGAAGAGGAAAGGGAAGATGAATGCAGAAAGCATTGATAAGTAGCTCCTAAGGGTCAAGCTCTATGCTAAGAGCTTTACAAATACAATCTCATTTGAGTAGGCTAATATAATATATATGAATGTAGCAAATAGTTTAAAAATGAAGAACTCTCAGAGAATAAGTCCTGCCCAGCATGGAGTGCCCATGGTGCTGTGCTCTATGAGAAAAGTAGACTGAAATAGCCCAGAAGAAATGTGAGATGTTAAGGAGTTCACTTCAAATGTTCATGGGGCCCATTTATGTCCAACATGTGGCAGAGCACTTCAAGCCCATGTTGGTGTGATCAGCCACAGGTGGACATACCATAATTACTCTAATATAGTGATATATTTTTGGTCTTCTTCAAGAGAAAAGGAAAACGACCACCACCACCACCAATATGCACACTTTCTCAATTAAAACATGTGTCTAGAGAATTTTAAGGAAGAATTTCTTTCTTTTTTTTAAGTTTAGTGAGTTTTAAAATTTTTTTTTATTTTTGTTTCATTTCATTTAATGTGCTTGTTTTAGTGAGAAAGGAATCGAGGTGTATGATTTCAACTATGTAGGAAACACCTATGAAAATTTCCTCCACTTAGGAAAATCTAAAAATCATCACATTGCTTAAATGATTAAGACAGTTGCATGGGGCACTAACAAGTAAAATGATTTGTCCATAGTCAGACAGCTAACATATGTATGTGGTGGATTTGCCTCAGTCCTTCCTGACTCGGTACTTTATTCCATAAACCATACTACCTTTAAGTGTGTGGGAGGGGATGGCTCCAATTCCAAGGAACATCCCACTTTTTATAAGAATGCTTTCCCTATCCCCCTTAATTCTAATGCCTTTCTTCTCTTGAATGTTCCCAATTTATCTTACACATAGCTTGTCTGTGCATGGTTATTTATATATTGTTTTTCTGTTAGACCATGTGGTCTTGCAGAACAGAAACATTTTTTTCCTTTCTTTGTATACCAACACTTAATCCAACACCTAGCACATACTAGGTACTTAATACTTGTACATTAGCTGACTGTGCCAATTTAAATACAAAACTACTATAGACATAACAATTATCTGATGCTATAATAAATAAGTACCCTCCCTACTTCCTTGAGTTTCTAAGCACATGCATTGCTGCTGGTGCCCGCCTACCATCCCATGTCTTAGAACTGACTGTATTCTAGCAATGAAGTTGAATGTACCATAATTTGAAACCAATGTGGCATGAATCATATCCTTTAAAATGTCTAAGATGCATTTTTATAATCACATCTGCTATTCTTTGATTCCGATTATAGCTCTCATACAGGCTTTTACTCATAACAGCTGCAATTCAAGTCTTTTCAATTGGTAAGAAAAAAATATCTCTATCATATACAATTGACTAACTACTTAGTGTAGAGAATTAAACATTTTCTTTCTCATAAAATAATTGTACTTTCTGACTAGTAATATAACATGTAGACTGTAAAATGATTTGTGGTTTACAGTGATTATAAGAATACAAAATATCATTTAGAATATTTCCCAGTTCTGGCTTTAAAAAAAGAAAATTTTCCATAATCATATATAAATTGCAAAAGAGATGTAAGCTAGAAGAGTGGGTTAGACTAAGTTGGAGCATAAAGAAAGAAAAATGAAGAGGAATGGAAATCAGAAGTGTGATTATTCTGATGGTGCCTCTCTGTGGACAGGTATTTCATGTTGCCTTTTGTGGAAAGTTACAGTATTCAATTATAATTATTTGTGCATTCATCTTGGCAGGGACATCTATAGTATAATGAAAAGAACACTGAATTCTGGCCCACCAGAATAAAAATTTAAATCCAAAATCTGCTCTTTACTAGCAGAATGATCTCAAGTGAACCTCAGTTTCCTCTCCTTGAAAAGAGGAACAATCATATTCAAGATCCCTATCTCAAAACTTTTATGAGAAGTGAAGATAGAATGCATCACAAAATATGACAATAAAGACATATTATTTATCCTGTTAAATTGTGGATAGAAGGAGTACACTGGACTTAGAGCAGAAAGAGTACTTGTTGTCAAAGGTCTTGGTTTCAAATCTTGTTTCTATCACTAGGATTTGGACAAATTTAGTTAATGCCTTTGGTCTCAATTTAAAATTTAAAATGAAGGTGATTTACCAGGTGATCTAAGTTTCCTTCTTACCTAAATCATAGGATTCAAAGAGTATAGATTTAGAGCTGGAAATATCTCTTAAATAACATTCAGTTCTGCCCAACTTCCTTATAAGAAATAGAAGGACAGAGAGAGTAAGTAAATTTCTCAATGGTCTCATAGCTAGCAAGTAGATAGAGTGTGAATCATAGTATCCATGACAGGAGATCTACAACCCTCCCCATTACATATAATGCCACAGTTCAAGCAGTTGTATTTAAGATCAATTGTTCAAACTCAGATTCCCAGTTTCAATATCAAAAAAGTAAATAAGATAATGTAACTCATATTAAAAAGAGTTTGTGTAAGGATCAAATATAACATAAAGAAAGCATATTAAAATCCTGAAAATACTATATAAATGTATATTATCCTTACATCTTTGATCTATCATGTTTTAGGGTTATTCAAGGTATAGAAAAATTCAGAAGTCTTAATTAGTTTGTATTTGAAATAAGCTAATTTGGATGTATGAGAATATTTTTACTTGCAGTTGCCAAATGAAAATTGCCAAGCCAGGGATATTTTCATAATCATGAAGAAAAATGATAATGTAATTTTACAGGTGTAGTAGAACAAAAAAAATAAAATTAGAAGGTAAGGTATATTTTGTTTCATTGTT
The DNA here is from genome assembly GCF_048593235.1 of Sminthopsis crassicaudata. Lineage (NCBI taxonomy): Eukaryota > Metazoa > Chordata > Mammalia > Dasyuromorphia > Dasyuridae > Sminthopsis > Sminthopsis crassicaudata. The sequence continues at coordinate 718,104,387 of NC_133617.1, forward strand.
TGGTTAAAAAAATACCTCTTAATAGTGATGATAAATATAAGGTTATAAGTTTAGAGAATGTCTTGATTTTCATTTTATAAATAAAGAAAATGGATCCATGAGAAACTGATTTGCCCCAGTCTAACTGATTTGGAATTTGAACTTGACTTTCCTAACACTAGATTCAGTGTTCCAGAGGAACCCAGTGCCCTATAATGTCTCATAAGTTGGTCATTCATCAATAACATTGATTGCTACTGTTGTTATATCTGATTCTTCATGATCCCATTTGGGGTTTTCTTGGCAAAGATAAGAGAATGGTTTGCCTTTTACTTTCCCAGCTCATTATGCAAATGAGGAACTGAGGCAAATAGGGCTAAGCGACTTGCCCAGGGTCACACATTTAGTAAGTGTATGAGAACAGATTTGAGCTTATGAAGATGAGTTTTCCTGACTCCAAAATCTATCTATTGTGCCAGCTAGCTGGCCCAACTATATCAAAACATCCCCTAAATGAGAATGAGGTGAAGGTCAAAGAATTATAAATTTATAGTTGGGAGAGAAAACAAGTTCATCAACTCAATCCCCATAATGAGATGCAACCAAAGACAGAGTAATTAGTTAATTTTCCTGCAGTGATATAGAAGAGGTCATGAACAAGATTCAGAAAAATGATTTTTGAACTCTGCAATCTATAATTTTACATATCATATACCTGGACTCCAGTAAAAATTTCTAAAGTGAAAGGGTCATGAGTGGAAAAAAGAAACTGCATACTAAACCTATAGGGGCAACTACAATGGCGTCAAAGTGAAAGAATTCATTACAGCAGATGAGTTCAAAGGTTTGGGCAAGTTTTTGCATTTAGATATGTCCAGGGCATTAGCATCCCAGTAATTAGGAAGTTGTGGTAATTTGTATATAGTCAAGGTTGTATCCTTTCTTCCACAAATATAGTAACTAATACATTTTTTGTATGGACAAAAGCATAGACAGTAAAGCTATGAGAATAAACTGCTTTTAAATACATTATAAATATGAAGTAAAGATCATTCATCTCCTAAATAAATCATCTTTTTAAAAAATTTAACAGATCCCCTGAGGATTTCTTCTGCCTACATAACATATTATTTGATTAATTTTATATATATATATATATATATATATATATATATATATATATATATATATATATATATATATATACACATATACACACACACACACACACATATATATATATATATATATATATATATATATATATATATATATATATATATATATATATATGCTTAAATTGAATTTTTAATGTCCACATTGAATGCAAAGAACTGTGCTAAAAGCTAGGAAACAACTCCCTATGAAGATGATGATTCTAAGATCTTCCCTCTGTTGCTATCTTCAATTTATCCTGTCTATTGTCTGCCCCTTAGACTCAACCTTAAAAGCAAGGACTGGCTTTTTTGCCTTTCTTTGTATTCTCATTGCTTAGCACAATGCCTGGCACTTAATAGGCACTTTGTATTTATTGACTAGCTGAAGAAATGACTGATGGTATAGAATTGAAAGTAATAAAAAGCGTTTTATGTGAAGGGGGGAATGAAGTAAAAAGTGCACAGCAGAGAACAAAAAGAAAACATACAAGGGAAGTAAGAAAAGATAGGTCACTTCAAAAACAATGCGTACTATTTATTTTATAGTTTTTCTTGAAATGGAAATTTATTGCTTTATATTAAATCCTCTATTGTTCTGCTGTGCACATGACAATTTTTTGTTTTCTTCTTATGTAAATTTAAATTTCTTCTTATGTAAGTTTAAAATAAATCTAAAAACTTAAAAAAAATTAATTTGTTTTGTGGTATTGTTGTTTTTAACCAGAACTTTGATTTGATTCATGTATGAAGCTCCCAGAGAGCAAGTCCCTTTCCAGCCCATATCCCCACCAGTTCTGTGATTTATCATCTTATAGAGGTGCCTAGGGGAACAGAAAGATTAAGTGACTTGCTGAAAAAGGCCCAGACAGTCAGCAGTAAAGAACTGTGAATCTAGTTTTTCATCTCTCTAAGGTGAGCTACTTCCATTTACTCTATAGTGCCTCCTCTCTAATAAAACCATGATGTTTTAAAATATTTAGAAAGTGAAAAAGTCCATAATTCATATTTTCACATTAATTCCAACAAACCTTTCTCTTCATAAAACAGTGAATTTACTTTGCACATCAGTATAAATCAACATCTTTTTGACAGAATATTTATGTTCCTATTGAAATCAATGAAACAGAAAATATTTTATGAGGATGGGATAGAACATTAAGCACAGAAGACCTCTACAAAGCTTCATTCATGGAGATAAGTCAACATAACTACATCTTCACTGGACCAGGACTAAATCACAGCCGGGGTCATCTGAATGGACACAAGCGACAGAACTATTTTGTTTGTTCCTTTCCTTTCCTTCCACTACCCTACAAATGAATTGCATCCAATGCAGTACAATGAACAAACCCATCTAGTGATTGGAAGTCAGAATATGCTCATTAGTTAGTTTTATGACTCCACTGGACTCCAAGTCTCCTCATCTGTAACAATAGATTAATGTTTTAATACCATAGTGATTCAGATTTCATCTTTGGTAAGAAGGGAAGGCTAAAAAAATTATGCAGATTTTCCAGATTGTGGGGATGCTATGCTCCTAACCCCCACAATGTAGACTGTGTAACTGTATATTGTCCTAATCATTGCAGAAAGTTAATATTTAATTTTTTTTTAATTTTCCCATAAAATCTAGAAAATGGAATTTTGGCACATTTTTAAAAGCCATAATCAGATAGGATGTGGTGGATAAAGGTGCCAAAGTGATTTTCTTAAAGCACACCTTTGACCACATCACTCCTTTACTCTAGGGGTTTGCAAAGTGTGATCCAATTATCCATGGAGTCCATGAGACCATTTTACAGAATCTGCAAGGTTAAAACTATTTTCATAATAATATCAACATATTTTAATTTCTGATGGTTAATTTCAATAAATGAAACAGAAAAATACAAATCCTTAGAAATTCAATGTTTCTAAAGAGGAAAATTTTGATATGTCTATCTTCTAAATAGACTAAAACTCCACTAGCTCCCTATTTGTTTCTAAGTGCAAAAATGTTCTCTTCTGCCATTTAAATCTCCTCCAAATCTAATCTCATCCTATTATAAAATCTATCCTGATGATATTATAAAATACATATAAAAATGTATTACACAGTTTTCCCCTTTCACTCACTCTAGAATTCAGTTACAAACATAGCTCTCACATCTTTTACTGTTGTAGTTCCTCCTCATTTCTGTTTAGTTAACTTCAAGACTCAGCTCAAACACTACCTTCTATAAGAAGTCTACCTCAGTTCTGCAGCACTGAAACCTTTATTTTCAAATCTTCTATTTAGTATGATTGAAAACTGACTAGGTTTTAAATTCTGTCTCCAACACAAATTAACTAGAAAATCATAAGTCACTAAATTCCCTTGTGAAATATAGATATATGACTATATTTCCCCTTTTAGTTACAGAAATAGAGTCTATATGTCTATGCCTCTATCAAATATGTGAGGACATATTCTTCCATATTTACAAATGTATATGTGTCTCTGCATGCATACCTGCACACACATATATTTTACTGAATTCATATTTAAAAACACAGCCATATATGTGTGTGCATGTTTATATCGTGTGTGTGTGCATGCATGTGTGAATTAACCAATCCATCAGTACAGTGGATAGCCTTGCTGTATACATAACATAACAGATTAACAAAAGTACTGAATTTGGACATGCATTTGAATTCTGGCAAAGTTACTATATCTATGTGAACCTGAATTTATTCTGCTCTTCCAGATTTCAGGTTTTTCATTTATAAAATGAAAGGTTTAAATTAAATGACTTCTAAATTCAAAAATCTCAAAATCTATAATCATATGACTTTTATATTTCTCCTTATATAGGGGAATTGTTTTCTTTCCTCTTTTCATTTATTACATCTCCTAACACTTAATCATAAATGTAATTTAGATATAATTGGTCCAATTAATTCATCATTGATAAGAATGTGTGACTCAAAGATACAGACGGCGTGGATGGAGTAAAGTCTTACAGCTGCTGAGTACATGGCCAAAACAGAAACCAAGATCTTCACATTATAAATCCAAGATTCTTTCAACTCCATAACATTGTAATATTACTTGAACTTGCAGTCACCTTGATTTCATCTAATTAATTCAAAATTTCCCCCATTACTTGCACTCAATTTTCATCAACCACTCAACCAATGATGAAGAAAATATTAAGAACCAACTTCCCACAATCCTTTCCTTTCACTCTGTATTTCTTCTTGAAGTTCATATGTTTTTTTCTGTTTTTCTATTTCACCTCTACTACTATAGTCTCCACTATTAGGAAAAGCCATTTTATCAGTCAAAAAAACAGGACATCTATATGCAAACTTTCCAAATTCATTTCACATTACTGATACTTTTATGCAAGATTACAAGTAAAATTGTCACTTATTGCTATCTATATTAAAGCTCCATCTCCATAACTTTACAATGACCGTCTCACATGCCTGGAAAAGATTCCATAACTGTGCATCCTAGCATCCTTAGCTTTCTTCTAGGCTCTACTTATACATTATGACTCAAGAGAAGCTTTTCTTGATTCACCTTAGCTATTAGTGTCCTCTTCCACCTCCAAATGCCTCATACATTCAACTTGTTTTACTCTGATCTCCCTCCCTCTCTCCTCTCCTCCCCACAGTAGAATATAAGCTCTTGAAGGAAAGGAACTGTTTTGTTTTTCTTTATACTAACTTAGTTTCCTGAGGGCTCTGAGGGTAAGTACTTGCCCTGGACCATTAAGATAAATCATAAACCACTTAACCAAGTCTTCCTAGCTTCAAGACTAGCAACTCTGTATATGTCATCGTAAAAAAAAAAAATCTCTAAGACTATAATTACAGAGCATGTGTATTGCTAAAAGTAATATCCTCTTGGAAGTTTTCTATAGGAATGAAAAAATCAACATCCAAACCCTTTCCCTATCTCATATTTGCCTTTGCATCCCCAGTGACTATTACAATGCTTTTCTCATAATTAATTTCTACCTAACTGTTTGGTGAATTAAATATGCACAAATGCCAGTTCCAACTAATTTCAACTATGATTTTATCCCATTTATTATCATTACATGGTCCAGTAACTGCCCATTGTTTACTATGGAAAGAAAATTATTGATTCCCAAAGCAAGGCAGTCATATATTAAAATAAGAAATTTTATTCCTATTTTGTGATAATCTAAGATACTGACTTTATACTTTCTTTCCTCTGTTTTCCTGCCTTCAACTGAAGTTTATACATTGATGAACCAAAGAATATGGTAGTCAAAAACTAGGTTGATAAACCGTAAACAGAGCATTCATGAGACTTCAAACCACACACATATGTCTTTGCTTATTTCATGTGATAAAATCCACACCTTGAAGATGGATTCCTGCTATACATTGTTTCCTACTATAAGAATATTTTTATTCTATGTAGTTTACTTTATACATCTGTTTTGAATTATACATTTTAATTAAGATATTTAGTTTTTAATACAGCCTTAACCCTTTACCTACCCAGAAAGCAATCTCTCAAAGAAAAGGACAAAAAGAGAAAAGGAATGCTGAAGGTGGGGGTGAGGAAACAATCAGCAAAAATAATCAACATGTTAACAGAATCTTGCACACTAGCAATTCCTTACTTCTGCAAAGAAGTTAAAGAGACATTGTCTAATTTCTTCTAGACAGCAACCAGGAATTTTTTTTTTTTTCCGTAGAATGGAAAAAATTTGGGTGATGTCGTATACTTTTTACTTGAAATGAATTTGGTATTATTAGCAACCATGCTGGTGGTTGATCACAGTTGCATTTGCAACTAAATAACTCAAAAGCAGAAGTATGCTTCTTAAGATCTTAAAACAATTATATGTTACTTCTCAAAAAAATCATTCTAATTTAATTAATGAACATTAATTCGGATATAACGTCTTCTAAATGCAAATTCTAATGAGTTTTTCCAACTTCTGAGTAGTTAGATTAGATGCTGCTAATCAAAAAAAGAAAACACTTAAGACTGTTATTTATCACACTTTCCAAAAATAATAAAGGAAAGGAAAATTCTATAGTAAAAATCAGAATTAGAGTATTATACTATCATCAAGATAATTGCAGAGCAGTATATTTTCTCAGGAAAATACTTTATTTGAATTTGCACCTAGGTAGGACATTTTTTAAAGGTTTATTGCCTTTTCATCTGCATTATAACATGCACATAATTTAGATGTGCAATCTTTTTTAGACTGAAAATGTGTCACTAATTTTCAGAAAAGCACTTGGCCTTGTCTACCCTTACTAACAGAAATGGTAGGAAAGGAACAGCTTCACCCTGAATGGTTTTGATGGCACTAAACAAGATCAGCTAAGGATTATCTTTCAGGCCTGTGATCCATGGTGATCTCATCTGTCATCAAAAGGTGGTGCATTATTATGGTTGTAATGAGTTAAGAGTAGTGGAAATCATTATTATTCAAATGACACTTCACAGCTTTCCTCCAAGCCTCTGCTTTCACATTTTCAGTATGCTAAATGAATTTGCAGAAACCTCACCTCAAGGCAGCTAAGAATGCTGGCCAAGAAATAAAACATTAATTCTTTAGCCTGTGCTCTTAACTTAATTTTTTCCAGTGAAAATTCAACTCTATGTTTGGGTAAAAGATTAAGCAAGCTTGGCTCTATCTATAGTTGATAATAATCATAATCACAGTCTTCATTTATGCAGCATTTTGAATTTTTAAAAATTGTTTTTATTTACCAGATATATGCATGGGTAATTTTACAACATTGACAATTGTCAAACCTTTTGTTCTAAATTTCCCCCTCCTCTGCCCCCCACACAGATGGCAGGTTGACCAATACATGTTAAATATATTAAAATATAAATTAAATGCAATATATGTATACATGTCCAAACAGTTGTTTTGCTGTATTTTGAAATTTTAAAAGTAATTTAAATATGTCATTGGAATTTCACAATCCACCATAATTTATTAAGTGCCACCATTTTCAAGACATTAGGCTACATTTTGAATAACAACAATGTTGTGAATAGTATTGTTTATTCCTATTATTATTTTACAATGAAGAAATTGAGGCTTGAAGAGGTTAACTGACTTGTTCAGACTCACAAACCTATATAAGCATCTGAGACAAGATTTGAATGTAGTATTGAATCAGCTGAATCAGTGTCTAGGGGTAGTGAAGTGACCATTGAAACTGAAATGGCCCTTAGCAATTGATCAGCAGCAAACTTGGATAAGCTCCTTGGGTTATGATAGTAAAGGAATACATGGGGCTCGGTGGCGGATAAGTCAATGACTCTCTGCAGCTAGCCTTCCTGGTAGTTTTTACCTTAACATCTGTCTTATCCAGATCAAAGTTTCAATCTTTAGAATTACCCCTATGGAGAACATTATACACAGTAACATGTTATGATGATCAACTAAGAATGACTGAGTTCTTCTCAGCAATACAATGATCCAAGGCAATTCCAAAGGACTCATGATAGAAAATTCTATCCACATCCACAGAAAGAACTGATGGAGTCTGAACCTAGATTGAAACATACTATTTCCATTCATGTTTTTTTTTTTCATTTTTGGTTGTTTTTTTTTTTTCTTTCACAATATAGGGAACATGGAAATATGCTTTGCATGGTTATAAATATATAACATATAACATTACTTATTGTCTTAGGGGAAAGGATAGAAAAGAAGGGAAGGAGAAAAAATTAAAACAACTTTTTATTTGAATAATAAAAATTGTCATTATGTGTAACTGGAAAAAAATAAAATATCACTTAATAATAAAATTACTCCTATGAGTTAAATTAATTCAGTTAAATAAACATTGATTGTGTATCTTCTATGTGCAAGATTTTTTCTAGTTACTCAGGAAAAAAAGTAAAATCAAGATGGACTTTTTCCCTTAAGGAGTTTATTTTATACAGGGGAAATTCAACAAATAAACAAATAAAGAAGGGGGTATATATTTATGATTTTTTTAAGCTAAGGAAATTCTGTCAATTCAAATGAGCATCTTTTCTGCAATTTATGGTCATAGTTTGCTAGAGCTCTGAGAGGAAGTGATTTGCTCAGGATCTCCTAGCCAGCATGTCAGAGGCAGTACCTCGTTTTAAGGATAATTCTTTCTCCTCTGTTGTTTCCTTAGTTTTTGAGCAAAGCTCTCTATCTACACAAATTAATATAGAAACAAATAATATATACAATATGGGTATCTAGGTAGCATAGTGAATGGAACATTATACCTGCAGTTAGTAAGAGATGATTCCAAATCTGGTCTGGAACACTTACTAGTTGTGAGAACCCAAGCAATCACAACCTCTAACTGCTTCACTTTAATAATCTGTCAGTGATAATAATAACACTTATCTCTCAGGATGACTTATGAGAATAAAACAAGACAGCATTTGTAAAGAATTTTGAGAAACTAAATGTTAGTAATTATTATATAATAACACAAAGTAATTGTGATGGAAAGTAGTAGATTAAGGACTATGGACATCATGCATCCCTTTTTTGAGGAAGTAACATTTAACCTGAGCTTTTGAGGAATTCTGGGGGTCTGGGAAACAAGAAAGACCATTTCAAGCAGAAGGAATAGACTAAGGAAAGTTATGGATGTGGAAGGTGGAAAGTTTTATAAGAGAAACAGCAAATATGTTGGTTTGGCTGGTTTGTAGAACATATACAATCTTGGGGGGCAGAACAGAGTAGTTTATATTCAGTTTAATCTGTTTGGAAAATGTGACTTGAGTCAGACAGTGAAGATCTTTAAAGGAAAGACAAAGCTATAATCAGCATAATTTTCTTGATGCTATGTACACATTGGGGAGGTATCAGGAAAGATGGGTCATTAGACTTCTCCCATTAGTATAGTAACATATGTGAGTTGATCTAATTTTACAATAACAATTTACTTGGAAAACAAAGAGAACATGGATCTCAGAATACATGGCATTACAGAGATGTTTCAGAATAAGAAAAAAAGCCTGATATTGAAAAGACTTCAGTTGCCTAGGGCAACAGGAGGTAGCTAATAAAAAGGTAAAATGTGATCATGACCATCAGTAGGAGCTCTAAGGAGCACAAGGTGAGGAAAGGATGAGGGTCCTAAGCCAGAAAAGGCAGAACTCAGAAAATGAGGGATGTGGTTGATGAAGGGCAGAGTGCTTCATGTGGCCCCAAAGCAGGGCATGCAGAATAAGGAAGGAGGAAGAAAAAATACTCCATTTTCTCCTAAGATTAGCACTGAGAAGAAAATAGAGACTTGAATCTTTTCTGTCTATCAGCATCTAAAATTATTTACACTGCCAGCCAACATCCTACTGAAATTAAAGTCCTGGCAGATGCTCTGCAAAAATATTGTACTTCTGGGTTTTCACTAGCCAAGAAACCAATTCCTTTTCACTCCACATATTAAAATGTTATAGATTAACAGTGACCTGAATAGATAAAGTATCTGGTTCTTGGTAGCTATATAACAAATCAAAAAATCTTTTAAAAATGTATTGTTCTAGTAAAATTAGAAAGGTAATATCTATTCATTTATCATAAACAAAAATGAATCACATATTACTCTTCCCTTTTGTAATTTTACTTATATAATGTTATCTACCTTAATTGCCCTCCTCCTCCTGCTAACCCATATCTATCACTTTTAAAATCTAGTTGACATTTCAATTCATCTGGAAAACCTTTATTATTTATATCTGTCTTACTGATCATTCCTTTCTGATATTATGATCACTCCTTTGCAATATTCTTTATTCCCTGAAGGAATAATGCGTTCATTTCTTGACATCTGATTATTCTTATCTATTTTATAGTAGAGTCTGAAATTTCTATTTCATTTATTCTGCTTGCATCCCTTTCCCCACACCCACCAATTGCACCAATAACCAGAATAATATGTAGGTCTTATGAACTTCTTCAGAGTTATATAATATACAAAGGATTGATCAAATGCCTTGTCCCATCTTGGCTCATCCTTGAATTCGAAGCTATTGGCAAACTGCAATAGCTCCAGTTCTCAAGGATTATTAGTTTAACAAACTAATGAATTAATAGCCAAATGTTTAAAATTTAACATTCAACATTTTGTTAACCCTGTCTCTATTCTTCCCCCATTGAAGCAGGATCAGAGCTCAGGTGAATAATATTGAAATGTCTAGCAGCAGTGTGCAGTATCATGACTGCCTTAGAAACTATTATTGGAAATACTCCTCTCTAAGCTCCAGAGAGAAGCAGAAACCATTTTTAATCACTTTGGCAAGTTATGGTATGCACATGACTCAGTCCACACATAATGTATTTAAAACAGTTTCCATTACAACTACATTGTATTGAAGGGATTTATTTTTAACTAGGCAGATTTGAAGGGGAAAAATTACTTTTCCCCATAGAGTCAATTTGTAGAGGAGATTCAATACTTTAAATTCAGCATTCACATATTTTTCCCCTCTTAGTTGGAATAGCCATTCAAAATGGCAACCATGCCTCCAAATTTGATCACAGGCTACCAGTATAGCAAATGTCATCTACTTGTTTTTAAAGCATGGGGATTTAGATCTAAAATTTGTTTAGCTTTGTGACTGATCATGTCATTCATCTTCTCTTATCATCACTTTCCAAATTTGCATAAAGGGATGATAAAAATAAAATAATAATAATAATTCATTTTCATGTACTATTTTAAAGAATTGCACATATTTCTCTAATAACCAAGGCATCCATCTCACAGGGATGCTGTAGGACTCAGAGGAGATAATGTTTGCATTGTGCTTTACAAATTTTAGAAGGTTACATTCATGGTAAGCTCTTTGTTTTTTACTGTTTTGTTTTTTTTTTTTGGTGGCTATTGTTTTGTATTCTACTGGTTCTCTACATGATTCATAGCTGCTGAGCTATTAATTAAGACAGTTGGAATGGGTGCTATAATGTAATATGCTGCTAATAAACGGTAAATCTGTTTTAGTTATTAATTGTTCATCTGAATGGGAAGAGAATTGGAAGCTTTAGACTGTCCGTCCTCTCTTGGTAGAAGTACTGGGAGAAGTTCTGAAAGTTCTCATATTCAAAAATATAGCTATAAAATATTCACTAATTGGAAATTCATTTAGATTGAAGGAACTTAAATGCTTTTAGAGATCTTTACAAATTGGCCACCACTTATCTTTCTAGCCTCATTATAAATCACATCCCTTCCTGCACTCTATGGTCCAGACAAATTGTCCTTCCTGCTGATCCTTCTACATGGCATTCCATCTTCTTTCACTGGGCCTTGGACCTGACTCTCCTCCACATCTGGAATAAAGTCCTCCCTTGTATACATGCCCCACACCTAATTCCTCACTACCTTTAAGATTCATCTAAAGTGCAACCTTCAATATGAATTCTTTCCTGAATCCCCAAACTGTTAATGTTCTCTTTCCCTAATTCTCACATATTAATTGTGTATTTATCTTGTATGTTCTCATTTATGGACTCCTCTTTCCAGATTGAAAGTCTACTCCTAGATATGAGGAGCTGTTTCACTTTGCATTTGTATCCCCACAGATTAACAGAGAGATAAATACACAATCAACATTTAACAAATGCTTGTTTGTTGATTGAATCCTTATTTGGAGATGTAAATACCCCATGAGAACAGTTCTTATTTATTTTCCTTTCTTTATATCTTAATATCAGTATGGGCAGTTAGATGGCTCAGTGGCACGGGTCCTAGAGATAGGAGGACTAATGTTCAAAGCCAGTCTCTGCAATTTGAAATTTACTGCTGTGAGAGCTTGGATAAGACATTTAAAGTCCAATATCCCCAACTCCCTGTCAATAATAATAATAATTACAATAATAATAATAAAGTTAAAACTTTATGAAAACTAGGTGGCTCTAAACAAGTTACTTGACTCTGATTACTCCTAAAAATGCACACATACACATACACACACACACACATATATCCATATTTGTATTTATGTGTGTATATCCATGCATGTGTACATATCTATATAGATAGATAGATACACATGTCTATTTATATCTACATATATATGTGTGTGTGTGTCTATATATACACATATATTTAAGTTAGTCAATACTTTATATAGCTCAGTCTCAGAAACTTGGTATTTAGAGTGGCAGGAGAAAATTATAAGCGAGAGAAGGTAGAAAAAGGAAAAAAATATATATATATATCTTCTGATATTAGCCAAGCTAATGAGGGAGAAAATATGGTAGGAGATGGAGGGAAGTACAGACACTATGTAGACAGGTTACTTTAGAAATGACTATAGAAGAAAGGATATCATTAAAATATGTAATTTTAAAATATATAATAAAATACATAGGATTAATAGGGACAGCTAGGAGACATCTAGTACAATCCCCTCACTCTAACAAATGATAAAACTACAACTAAGAAAGGGTAAGTGACATGCCCACTTTTGCAAGACTTCTCTACTTATTTTAGGTGTTCTTTTCCCATGAGATTTATAATTTGTATATTCAGATTCTTAGATTCTGCACTCATTTATAACATGGCTCCTATAGTTGAAAAAGGATAGAACTAAGGAGCAAATAAACAATGGATAGATGATTGAGCATCATTGACATTATTATTCTGTTGGTGAAGCAGGGAAGTCATGCACTAAGAAGCTCATTTTTATATTTCTCAGAGAATCATAGAAACACAGAATTTAAGTGATCAAAGAGGTCTTTAAAAACCCTCTAGTAAAATCCCTTTCATGCTACTGATGAGAATATTGAGGCTAAAGGAAATTGGCTGACTCATCTGAGGTCACAGATGTAATTATAGCAAAAATGGGATTTAAACTCGGGATCTTGTGGCTCCAACCATACTTTCCTCACAGTGACTAATAGAAAATCATACACATAGAATCAAGAACAAGTTTAAAAGATCTAATTTCTAGAGACAGAGACAGACAGAGACAGAGAGAGACAAAGAGACAGAGAGAGAAAGGAAGAGAGAGACAGGGAGAAACAGAAAGACAGAGAGAGATGAGAGACAGAGAGAGACAGAAAGAGATGAAATGTTTTGAAAGTCTGATTAGGGCTAAGAATCACTTCTCAAAACGATGTTTTTTAAATGAAGTCAGTCAGTCAATAAGAACCTACTATCTGTCTAGAATTGTTATAACCATCTCAGATAAAAAGAAAGGCATAAGTCTCTCCATATTCTTAAAGGGTTCATGAGCTAATTAGATAAAAAATATAGGGAGGGGGATAGAAGTATAGACACTATGAAGACAAGTTACTTTAGAAATGATAATAGAGGAAATTTTATCAATAATATATATATTTTAAAATATATAGGATTAATAAGGATAGCTAGGAAACACCTAGTGAACCCCCTTACTCTTACAAATGAGAAAACTATAGCTAAGAAAGGGTAAGTGACATGCCTAAAATACAAGAATCACAAGCAGGATTGGAACCCAGGTTATTTTGGCTCAGAGTCTAGCACCATACAAACTGTGTCTCTCAAACATTCAAGTCAAAAATACTATATAGATAGATTTACATGTGTGTGTGTGTGTGTGTGTGTGTGTGTGTGTGTGTGTATGAATATCATAAGATATAGATGGATAGATATGGGTAGATAGATTCTGGGCCACTAGATGGCAGTGGATAGGGTACCTAGTACTCATCTTCCTGAGTTCAGATCTGGCCATGACACTGTGTGACCTTAGGCAAATCACTTAACCCTGGTTGCCTCAGTTTCTTCATTTGTAAAATGAACTAGAAAAGTAAGTGACAAACAACTCCAGAATTTTTACCAATAGAATCCCAAATGGGGTCGACATAGTAATAATAATATTAGTTCATCTTAATATTATTTTCTTCCTCTTTCTGGTACTCAAATACAAATAATTATAATGTTCAGATTTCTCAACTAGCTTTGATGTATTTCCTCTCCTTTGCCTCTTTCATTGCTGGTAAAGTGTATAAAGTATATATCTTTGATGTTCATACATAAAGCTTCCACTGGCAGTATCATGATGAGCTCTATTAGACTTTGATTTGAGGCTCTGATTTACTTTGTAATTTAATGTTTGATCACTTACTAGACAGAAAGTCACATGGCAGTTCCGTTTTTTTTTTTTTTTTTTTTTTTGTTTTGTTTTGTTTTTCAGATCTGCACTATGTATGCCATGCTTCAGTAATTTGCTTTATTCTAAGGATGAGAATGCATGTGTGATGAATTTTTGACCAGATTGTGCTCCCTACCTCTTATGGAGTAAGATGGGGCTTCTTAAACTTTTTCCACTTATGACCCCTTTCCACGCAATTTTTTTTTATAAGATCCTGGTGTATAGGTATATAAGATAAGTAGACAAATCAAATATTTGGTGATAATAAATCTTAATTTCATTATCCCCACATTCAATTATGAGATCCCATAAGGGATTGCATACTAATTTAAGAAGCTGGGGAATAAAAGACAGGTAGGAAAAAAAAAATCAGCTAGAAAAACTAGAAGATTAAATACCCTATGATCTACCCTTCACCACTATCCCAGAGATTAAAGAAAGTCTATCAATATTTATTAATATATTTTTCTTGTTTTTTAACTGCTAATCTTTCTTGGCAGTGCATATCTCTGGAAATCATAAGTCTTCTCTTCTCCTGTCATCCTCAGTTTCTTTAATTCTCTCAAATGGAAGGCTCTCAAGCCCCTTTGCCTCTTTTATATCTAGACTAGTGTCCTAATATATTCCAATAAACTGTTGCTGTTATTCCAATTGTTCATTGTTAGGACCCTGGATATCTTAGAATCAGCTGGAGTCAGCATAAGCAAAAGTCTTTATTCTTGGTCTTTTGGGGTCACTCTCAGGGGATTAGATATAGGAATCTCCACACCTCCTTCCTCTCTCTTCACCACCAAAGAATGATCCTCCTTCCCTACTCCACCCTCTGATCTCTCCTCCCTTCTTTCACCACACCCACAGATCTAACCAGCATAGAGTTGAGTAGGGTCATCCTCCAAACATGTTAATAGAGAATTGTCCCATTGGTAATTAGCCCAAAATGCTAGGTTACCTTGCATCTAGGTTAAATACATCTGCTCAGTTCTAGCTCTTTACAATTCATGACTTAATTTGGGATTTCTTGTCAATGATACTGGAATAATCTGACATTTTATAAGCCTACATGCTCTATCCATTGCATTATCTTGCTGCCCTTCCAATAACTACCTATTCCCCAAAAATCAGTTTCCAGGGAAGGGGAAATTTTATTTGATGTTTTATGATATTTTCATTGAATATGTATATGTATATGAATATATGTAACCTTGTTTGGCATTGAAAGAATTGATCATAACCTTATCTATTCTTATTTTTTCTAAGTTTCTTTCACTTTGCTTAACTCCACATTCTATATGACCCAAGGCTGGCCTCTTGCTTTTCCTTGCACAAGATATTCCTTTTCCAGTTGTGAACTAATTCAACCATTCTGGAGAGGAATTTGGAACAATACAACTGTGCTTACCTGTTGTGGCCATCTTAAGAACTCAAAGTATATGAGCCCTTTGATCTCAGAGGTAAGATGAATGAGGAGGGAGACTCCTAGAGTGTGAAAAGAGCTCCAATTTATTATGCCATACATCCTTGTTGATATGCATTTTTGCAAGCATGACAGCGTGTGAACAGTAGGCAATGCCCAATCACCACTCAGAAAAGAAGTTCATGGGCTTTGTGAATTCATGGTATCTGCCAATGGGAGGAGAGCCAATCCAGCATTTTAGCAACCCACTTATAGGCAAGAGGCCCTGTTAAGGCATCCCTACTTAAGAACAATTATACTGTGACCCTCAGACCAAATCCGTTCATGTGATCACAAATCATTACTCTTTATTCAACAAAAGCATTTTTTGCAATGTGGCAGAAAAGTTATTGTGCACTAAAGATTAAGGTGGCCTTTGTACTCCCTTTTAGCAGGGTCCCCTACCTTAGCACATACCCTTTGACCCAGTGTTTTTACTAGGTCTGTATCCCAAAGAGATCATAAAAGAGTGAAAAGATCCGTATGTGCAAAAATGTTTGTACCAGAGAGAGAACTAGGGAGACTGAATGTGGATCAAAGCATAGCATTTTCACTTGTTGTTGATGTTTGTTTTTGTTGTTTCTTGTGTTTATTCTTTCCCTTTTGATCAGATTTTTCTTGAACAGCATAATGAATAAGGAAATATGTTCAGAAGAATCGCACATGTTTGACCCATATCATATTGTTTGTGTGTCTAGGCAAGAGGGGGAAAGGAAAAAAAAAAAAAATGGAACGCACAGCTTTACATGATGAATGCTGAAACTATCTTTGCATGTGTTTGTGGGGAAAAAAAAAAACTTTTGAAATGACCAAAAAAAATAATAATAATACTCCATTTCCAGATTCTGTGCATTTTCGTTGGTGCTTGTAATGTTATTCCTCCTTTTTTCTACCTACTGGTTTCCCTTGCTTCCTTTTAGTCTCAACTAAAATCCCCACTTTTATAAGAGGACTTTCATGATCTCCCTTAATATTAGTGCCTTCTCTAGAATTAAGGTTACCTTCATTTTACCCCATCTATATTATTTACATCGATAGCTATTTGAATGATATTTCCCAATGTATAGATATGAGATTTTTTCACTGCAGGAACTGTTTTTTCCTTTCTTTGTATACTCAATACTTAACAGTGCATGACAAAAATAGGTGTTTAATAAAATAAAATGACTTATCAATTAAATTCAATAATTCAATTTAGTAAACATGTATTAATTACCAACTACATCATGCATCAATATGGGTATGAATGAAAACTTATAGAAGATTCAATATTAGTTATATTATTCAAGTGGGGGGGAAAGGGACATTTCCACATTCTACAAATAATTACTCTTCCCTTCCCTCCCTGGTTCTGTTAATCTTGATATTTCTCAAAAGTGGATGTAAATCACAATGCATATATATGTATTTTATGCAACATTTTGGTCTAGCTTTGTTTTCCTATTTAATCCTTTCTGAATTTTATTATCTTTAAGCTCAAAATTTTCTCTACAGATGATTTCACACAAGGTCTTCTTCATGCAACTAAAAAATCCTGATTTTGGCACATTGCTTTCTAATTTATGAATGCAAACTGGTGACAATGCAAAGAACAGGCAAAAGTATGATAAAGGGACTAGAGTGATTGGCTGGTAAGGAAATGAAAGAGTTCTCAATATGCCTAGCCTGGATAAACAACAATAAAGGAACCCGATAATAGCCCATAAATATTTGAAAAGTGTAAACATCAAATATGAAAAAGAATTATTAATTGTGGAGCAGGGGCATAGAGCTAGAAATATTATATGGAAATCATGGATAGAGAAAAAGGGACAAAACAGAATTATCATTATGAAATATGTATAGCATGAAATATTAATATGGAGTATTCTAGCATGTGATGGAATCTTCTAATACATTGTGAATGTCTCATCACTAGAAATATTGACATCCTAGATTTAATTATTGAATAGAAAGGATAGTATTTCTGTATACCTTAGTTTTAATGGTTTGCATCTATTATTTCTTAGTGTGAGATTTAGATTTTACAGAATTTTTTACATTAGTGTCTATTATTTCTCTAAATGGTTTAGAAGTTAATTATCCTCAAGAATAGATTTTATTCACTGATACTAGGACTCAATCCTCTGTGCCTGCTAAGATTTCTTTTTAAGAATATTCAATATCCAATTAATCCGAGGAATCCAGCTGTACTCTTCTGTATACCAAAACAGTTTGAACAGAATTAAATGCAAGTATTATACTTGGTTTGCTATGTAGTCCATGTATCACCTAGATTTATAGTATATATAGTCTTTCCTATGTATTAGAAGCCCATTATAATCAATAAATGGAGCTGTAAACCACAACGCAAACCATCAATCCATCAATGCATGTCATGGTCAGTAGGTGTGTTGGAGTTGTTCAATGTGATTTCCCATCACTGTCATAAATTTATTTATTTATTCCTCTTTCAGTGTCTCTTCTTCTTAGAAGTATACTGAGTGCTTTAACTAAAAAAAATGAGATAAAAGTATATTCATTGATTTATCTATCTAATCTATTTACATATATATTATATAGGTACTATGAAAACATTAATATTTGATGTATTTGCACAAAGTATGATAAATAATTAACATGTAATTAAAGAAAAATGGACTAAAATATTGAAGTAAAATTGGATTTTGGAAAAATTATAAAAAAAACAAGGTATTCTTGTATTTAAATGTAATCAGAGACTTAGGGGTTATTCATCATTCTCCGAAATAAGAAAATAAGAATTTTCATTGTAGCAGCATACCTTGCTTTGCCATCATTTATGTTCAAATGAAGCTGCACAGCAGACAAATTAAATTACAAGTGTTGGAGTGAAACTTAAGGAATAAATACAGTATGGTTTGTAAATATTTAACAATATACTATTCCTACTGTTTGAGAATTTTACATATACCTTTCCATAAAAATTATTGGTTTTAGAATGACAAAGTAACTTGATTCATCCTCAACTGGAACAAAAGAAATAGTAAGTTATCAAAAAAATTGAGGAAGCCAAACCACTTTGGGAAAGCCAAACATTTGTTCATATAGCCATAGAAACAGTGAAGATGTCAAGAATTTCTGTTATTAATAGAACATAATACTATCCCCATGAGACATCTTGTGGCATAGTGGAAAATGAGGGAGCAAAAGAATTTTTCTGAGCTAGGTGAGATGCAGGTAAGCTTCCTAGTGACATGATAAATAATGGAATGAAAGAAGACACTTCTAATTCATTAAAGAGTTAATAAAAGAAGATTTAGTTAAAAGTAACAGGAGAAAGAATTGAGGACCCCCTGGATTGTTGAACAAAGCTTTACTGCCTCCAAATTGGTGGTTTTTGTTTTTCAACCAATCCAATTCTTGCAGAGCATACCTGAATCTCCTTGTTGCTATTTGGTAGCAACTTTGTATGTATGTGCCCAGGAAATGTTATTATTAGCTTGAATCTCTTAACTATGTTACTTTCAAAATTGTCCTACCTATATTTCCCTTTAAACTTTCTTCTGTTTCCTCTATACTTTACTTTAAAAAAAAATAAACTTCAACCACCATTTCATTTTGTTGCATATAGTTAATAATAAATAAACATAGTTATAAATTCAAATTTTAGAAGAGGAACAGGTTTTGAGCATGGAGACCTCCAAATAACATGACAAGGATCATGTTCAAAGAAACAGGAAACGATTAGTTCCTAACATGATGATGTGGGCCAAAACTTCTTAAACTGAGTGTGACAACCCCATATAGGGTCATATAACTGAATGTGTAGATCACAAAAAAAAAAAAAGGTAACAGTAAAAATATCAAATATTACAAGACCCAATTATTTATGCAAAAATAATCACATCCATCTCATTAATATACAAATTTGTTTTCATATTTAATAAATGGTGAGATTATATACATATATATATACGAAATTATAGTTTTACTTTTTTATTTATTATCAGTAAATGTTTTATTTGTATACCTACTTTATATACTTATATATCCAAGTGCACATAAAAATTTCTCAGGTGAAATGGGTTGCTTTTGAAAAAAGTTCCAAAAGTCTTGATTTAGATTATAACAGTAAACACAGAACCTACTTGTTTTCCTTCCCATCTGTAAGTTCTGGGATACTTTGTATCTATTTGAGTTGTATTACATGGCAAGCTTTACAAAACAAATCTAAGATATGATATTAGGGAATCAAGGGATATGTCTCACTTTCTATACTAGAATTTTCCCATTGGTACATTCCATTCAAATAGACTGAAATTATCTAATGAAACCTTTCTTGGTTTCACCAGAAGGAGGTTCATAGTAAATATAGCACAAGTGATCTAAAGGATTCATTCCCCTTTGTTCTGGTATCAAAAATTTAGTCCCCAGTTCACTGCTTAATTTCTCCAAAGGCAATTCAAATCAGTGTAGTTGATCTAAAGATTATAAAATTCCAATCAGAAAATAAACAGGCTTTAATAAAGAACATGGGACTTCAAAGGGTTAGCAATGTCTGTTAGGCAGGAAGCAGTAAGACTAGACAGGGAAGAAGTGGCAAAGGGATAAATTCACCAGTTTCTTGTTGTGACAGAGTAGATACAAGTATCCTCTGGCACAAAACAAATTGTTTCAAATGATTCCTTAAATAGATCAGTGATCCAAAAAAGGCTCCAAATGTGAAGTATTCGATTCACTTTGCAATAATAGTTCCTTTAACTTTCAGTATCCCACAGCTAGCACACATCTCTGTGAAGTTCCAAAATTCTCAGGTTTCTCTTCATCTCTGCTCATTTTTCTGACCAGTAAAAACTGCAATTCCCAACATCCCTTCTTCAGTCCAAAAAAAAAAAAAAAAAAAAAAAAAAAAAGAATAAACTAAAAAGAAAAGAAAAGGAAAAGGAAATACTTGAGTATATATATATATATATATATATATATATATATATATATATATATTTTTTTTTTTTTTGGAATAGCAGCCCATCATTTTATATTTTAAAAGATGAAGACATTATTTAATTTTCCTGCACAAATTGTGTCCTCCTATTATTGTATGCATACAGCTTCATGACATCTGTTTTATTTCATATTCTTATAGCCCTCAAGTTGTTCCTCTCTTCAACATATTGCAACAATAATTAAGGTTATTGAAAAATACATTGAGTATTTAATTAAGGAAACTATTCTTACCTAAATTGAACTTCTTTTATTTTCTGTATGAAATTTCTTTGCAGGCTTATGTCTGGATCATTGTTCTCAGTTTACAGCACCTAGAGAGAGATTAAAAAGTTGTAAATTTGGAAATAAATATAATCTTAGGAGCGATTCCTCAAACATTACCATTTTTTGCTTCGTACTTTGAATAAAAATCACTTTCTCATCCATTTTTCTTTCTTTCCAAAGAAATCAGTTTACAAATCTATTACAATAATACTGAGTACATTTTCATGTGAACAAAATGTTCCCTAATGATAGTGTATCAGTTTTCTTTTAATATTGTAGAAGTGATCCTGTCCTGGATTTTCATATCAAATGAAACTGCTCTGTAAATTTTAGAACAAAAACAGATAGATACATCGAAAGATAGATACTTAGATGATAGAAATATAGAAAGATAGAGAGATGATGGAAGATTGGCTGGATACATAGATATATTGACAGATAAACAAATACAACAAAAAATTTGATTTCTTCGTGAGAGTTTCTAAATATGTTTTTGCTATTCTTAAAATCTATTACTTAGCCTATAAATTCCAAAGATAATTTGTAAATATTACTTCATGGCATCAGTATTCAATCTGTTGAAACCCATGGAATCCTTTTTAAAAGAATGGTTTAAATGTATAAAATAAAATGTGCGTGATTAAATGGAAATAAATTATATATATATATATATATATATATATATATATATATATATATATATATATATATATATATATATATATATATATATATAAATTCTCATATATCAAAAGTCAGGAATTCTCAGTCTCAACAATTACTTTTCATTTTTGATCTAGACTATGATTTCATTATTTTGGGAAACCATTAGTGTGCAGACTGATTCATGGTAGAAGAATAACTCATTTGTTGCATTTGGCCTGGGGCAGCTGTCTAGGACAAGAAAAGGTTAAGTGATCATGGTCAAACTACCAGTGTGTAAAGACTTGACCTAAAACCAGCTCTTCTTTATGCTTAGTGCAGTCTTGTGTTTACTAACACCAAGCTAAGTCTCTTACTACTAGAACCATGTTAATTTTGTCTTAAATGGACAAGATGGTTTTCTAAAATTTGATCACTTTCAACTTTAAAAAAAAAAAAAAAACTCTGCAAAGAAATCTGCTTTCTGCTTTTCACCAATTCCAAGTGTAGTGTTGAAAACATATGCTTATTTCTTTGGGGTGAAAAGGAAGCCTCAAATTTCAAAGTGGTTCAAAGGCTTTAGGCTACGGGTTGTCTTAAATTGCTCCCTTATATCCATAATAATCAAATCCTGTATAACTCAGTGTTTTCAGAGAGATTGCCAATTAAGAATCTTTGTGGAAGCTACAATATCTCCTCTGGCCCGAAAGAAACTGAGGGACTAATATATGCAAGCAACCTACTTTCTTGCTGTTTACTCCTTGACAATCTCTCGGTTTGGCTTCAATTCAAAAACTGTTGCCAAGAAGTATAAACAGATCCCTCAACCTCCCGAGGAAACCTCACACAAATATACTGAAAAGCAGAATTTCACCCCAGAAAGAATGTGAATAGTCCCTATCACTTTCCAATTGACCAACTGACACTAAACTAAGTTTCTTCTCCTACTTCTTTTCTCTGGAGGCTTCATTTCAATCCCATTAGGGCTTTCTACTGACACTGTGATTGTAATAAACAGAAATGTTTGCATATCACCCACACAAGGTACTAAAAAGAATTTAATGGACCCTTTCCCACTGGATTGATAATATACATTTATTTTATTCTTTATTTTATCTACTAAATTCATCAAGCTAATTGAAAATAGCCATTAAAGGACAGGTCCTTTATACCTCTAAATATAGGATATTATGACTATTCTCTACTCATTACCTTTCTCTTCAGTAGTCTCTCCAACTGCCTGGCCATCCGTACAAAGGGTTTTAATTTTTCATATCTAGAACTTTATATCTTAAGCAAAGTCCTTTCTTGCCCTTTTTCTTCTCCAACAAAAAAATTAATACCTCTCCCATATGAATATTCCAATTCAACATCACCTGTCTACTGTTTTACAACCTATTCTCTAGTTATTTACTTTCCAACTTTCTAGTTATTAAAAGACCCCATGAAACTCAGCAGGGATAATCCTAGTATGAGCTGCTACTGCCCACTACAGTTATAAGCTAGTCCAGGAGTAGTTACAACCAATGTCTTTTTGGAGAGAGTAGAATCCTTCATGAGAAGTGCTCCAGAGTGAATCACAGACCAAATACACAAGTAAGAGCAAGCTTTATACTGTTAGTTCAGTTCTTTACCCCTCCTTCAAGGCTCGCATTGGTCTGAGTTACAATTGGTTGAATTTACAATCCAAGCTACCTAACTTTTCATACTCTTCATACTATCAATCCCTCCACTTTTGGAAGATGAACCACTCAATTCTTCCATTATTCTTGGATGGGATATATCATTTTCCTATGAATCAATAATTATCTCCATAACTATTTAGATAAAATGTTTCATTTTGCCTATGATTTTGCTACATGTATTGTCCTTCACCATGAAAGTGAAAGCTCTTTCAGGGTAAATACTGTATTTGTTTTTGTCCCTTGATGGTCAGAGTTTAGTACAGGTCCTAAAGCCAGCTCTTAAAATGTTTTTTTTTTCCCCATTAATTTTTCATTCATTGTTCATTCATTCAATTATTTATCTGGATATGAATCCTAACTCTGTGAGTTGGCATCTATGTAACCAGAGATGAATATTTCAACTCTAGGGATCAGTTATAGTATTTTAAAATGAAAGCATTTTAAAGGTCCATTCAGAACTCTAAATCTGAAATTCTAAAATTCACCATTCCATTTACTGAACATTTATCAAGTATCTAATGTATAAAAAGCAAGGAAAACACAAAGATAATAGGAAAAATGCTTATTTCCTCTCCTTGAATTTATATTATAAGGAATGAATACATACAGATAAGTGAATATTGAGCTATTTGAAAAATGAGAGCTCACTAACAGTTAATGGGATCATGAAAGGATTTGAGAAGATAGTGGCATCTGAACTTGACTGCTAAACTGCTAAAAAAAAAAAACTAACTAAATATTCTAAGACATGAACATAATGATAAACTATACAATCAAAATGGGAGACAATCTGAAAGGCCAGAAGATGAAAATTGTAATGCTGCATTGGAGTACAATTAGTGGGTCATTTCAGTTGGAAAAAAAGAACATCAAAAGGGAATATCATGAAATAATGGAAAGATAGATTGGAGATGGCTAAAGAGAACTTTAAATGCTAGGTTGAACAATTTATATCTTTTCCTAAAAGCTAGAGCAAGTTAAAGAAGATTCTTAATTTAAAAATAAAATGACCATGCCTATACCTTAGGAAGGCTACTTTGATAGCTGGGTAGAGGAAGAATTAGGCTGGGGAGAGATTTGAATCAGGGAGGCCAATTAGGAGATGAAAAAAGATGGAGGCCTGAATTTGGGTCATGTTTGATTTAATGTAAAGAAAGGGTTGCCTTCGAATGTTGGAAACAGTAGAAGACTAGAGAAGATATGAAAACAGAATATGGGGAAAGGAAAAGGAAAAAGAACCAAGGGTCATAGGCTATAAAAGCAGATGATTTTAGTGACTGCAACAATGATACATTAGTTTTTGAAGTTGGGAAGAAGATAGGGAGAAAGAAAATTCGTTCCATTTTGCATATTCAATTTAAGATGGACAGGGGACTGCCAGATGGAGATGTTTAGCATTTGATAATTGGGGCCTGGAGATAAAAAACCTCTGTGGCCAAAGGCACAATACTAAGCTTTACTGTGACAAAAGATAGGGATAAGAACAGGAACTGGACATGTGCAATCATTTTAATGTAAAATTTTCATGTCATGTAATCACTTAATTATGACACTATCAAAGGGTTTTCCTTCTTCTTCAGTTTTCCCCCCAAAAAGAATTGTGTGATGTCTTCTATGATTTAAGACATCAGTAATACTCTCCCCCTATATACCCTTAATGAATTAAAGCTGGATTTTAATAATTAAGTCACAATTCTTTTCAATTCTATACATTCATGATGTCAAAAGAAATCAGAAAATAATTCTCTAGTCACCAAATAATAATATTTTCCATGTGATTCTCACACCATCATGAGTATTCCATGATGGTCAGAGAGGTAACAGGAATGGACTTAGCCTTAGATTATCTGGATTCACATTTTATTTTTATCACTTACTACCCATGGTGATTTTGGCCAAATCATTTAACCTCTCTTTTCTTCTGTTGCCTTGTGAAAGGACTGAATTAGATGATTGGCAAAGTCCATTATAGCTCTAGACTTCTGCTTCTATGGACTTCTGAGTATCTTTGGTATACTCATCTGAATAATGAATGTTGTGGTACTCAACTATCCTTTCCAAATAAAGAATCCTTTGTTGAAGAGAGAAATAAACAAACAAAAATAATAATTACATCTATCGTATATAAATTATGTATGGAGATACATTTTATAAGTTTTTGATTCATGATTGTAAATTGAAAACTTCTTTAAATTATGATTCATAAATACTTCCATTACATTTATAATGAATCATCTCTTTTGAAATAACTTCATATAAGCGTGTGTCTCGTGCTGTCATTGCTTCCCGGGAGGCAGCAGTTTTATCTTAGTGTCAATATGTCATGTGTCTGACTTGTTTTTCCATGAATAGTGAAAGATCATGCTGAGATATCCACACTCATTTCTAGTTTCCCTGGAAACCATATCATGTCTTACTAAGAGGTTAGGGTTAGCATGATGGAGAGAAGACTAACCAAGAGAAGACTTAAGAGGGACAAGGAAGATGTCTTTAAATATTAAAATTGCTGTCATATGTAGGAGGGACTGAATTTGCTTGGCTTTAGAGAGTAGACCTAGGGGCAGATGGGTGGACTTTGCAAAAAGGCTGATTGAAGTTGTTAAATGCTACCTAAGAATTATAATATTTTCTAACAATGAGAGCTATCCAAAAGTGAAAAAAATCATTTCATGATGCAGTGGGTTCGTTTTTGTTTTTGTTTTGTTTTTGATTTTTTTTTTCATTGACAAAGACTGAATGACCACTTGGACAATATGTCATGGCTGAAGTTCTTTCTTTGGGTATCAGAAGGACTAGAGGACTTTCAATCTCCCTTCCAACTCTGTGATTCTGTGTTTATGTGATTCTGTGTTTCAGCATCAATCTATCCAGTAGTGACTACCCATGCTTATCTCTATGCCTACAGCAACAGCCTGAGTCTGGAGAGCTTTTATCTGTCTCATACACCATTGGGTGAGCAAGTGCTCACATTAGTCAGATGAACTGGAATTTTCCTACTAATCCAAGGAGATGGGCAATTTCCTTATGCAAGAATTAACCTTCCACAAAGTGGTTATAACCAGAATGATTTTAATAGGAATAAAGGTATCATAACCTGTTGATATAGCTCTTTTTTCTTTTCTTATAATTAACTCTTTTTTTTTTTTAGTTTCTTAGTTATTTATGTTCTTAATGAGAATGCTTAATAAAAATTCTTGTTTTCCTGGCAAAATCCTGCAATCTCTACTAAATGGCAGATATTCTGCCAGCTTCACCAAGTAAATTTTTAAAAAAGCATTTCAAGCAACAACACTGATAAGAATCACACATTTTCCAATCACAAAACTTCACTACATAAATTGGTTTTTTTTTTAAATATAATTGCTAGAATGGTAAATATATTTATTCCAGGAGAATTCTGGGAAGATGGTAGAGTAAGTTGATAATTTTTAAGCTCTTCCAATTTCCTCCACAAATAGAACAAATTTGTACTTCAGGGTAAACATAGACTGGTAAAAAATCAAGAAGACTTGAGCAAATCAGGGGCTCCCCAGATACAACCCAAGAAGCTCGAACCTTGGAAGAAAGACCAGACCAGGGATTAACCTCTCTAGAATGCTAATACCTCCAGGCTAGCTCCCTGGAAATAGCAAGTGGCGAGCTCTGGGGCTATCTGGGTGTGACTGGAACTTCAAAAGGAACCACAGAGACTTTCACTTTCAGGACTGTTTGTAGAGTGGGGTCTGAGAACCAGAATACTGAGAGAATTTGGGCTGATTAAGAACACCAGGCCCAGGTGTGTTGTATGGCCCTGGGGGAGAAGGAATCAGCACTTGTAAGGGAGGAGGCAATGGGAGAGGGATGCTTCTGACTGTGGGTACTTGTGGGAGAGTGGAGCTCTTGCTTTGGGGTTCTTAGTCAGAGAAGAGAGCTAATGTGAAGTCTAAGAAACCATTCCCCCCACCCTAGGACCCTAGGATTAGAGATGCTGACACTAATATCTCTTATTTAAAAAAAAAAAAAAAAAAGAACCAGAAAAGAAAAAAGAACTCTACCATTGAAACAAACTATAGAAACAGGAAATAACTGGGGTTCATCTTCAGAGGAGGACACTGAAATAAAAAGAGTTTCCATCTCAAAGAGTAAAGTGCAATGGCTCCCCACACATAGAGAATTTATCAAAGAATTCAAGAATTCAAAAAAGGATTTAAAAGTGAAATGAGAGACATTAAGGAAAAACAACAAGAACAAAAAAAAAGTCAAAACCATCTAAGAAAAACAAGATTATGCAAAAAAAAAAAATCAACTAGAGAAAAAAAAAGATACAGAATCTCAACGATGAAGATAATTCTTTGAAAATTAGAACTGGGGAACGGGAAGCCAGTGAAATTATGAGAGACCAAGAAATAATAAATCAGATTATAAAGAACGAAAAAATAGGACAGAATGGGAACTATCTTACAAAAAAATGACATATAGGGAACAGATCAAGAAGAGAAAGTATAAGAATAATTGAACTGCTCTCACTAAACAGAATGTACTTACAAGCAAAAAAGAAGTGTTAACCTTTTCTTTTGTCATTTGAAATTCATTTCAAAGTCAGTGTTCTAAAAGGAATGAAAAACTTTTGCGTTTTATTGGCATTCCCAATTGGCACCCAATAATTTTTACCAGTCTCTTATATGGAACCATTGATTTGGTCCAAATGATTTGCTTGGTATTTTCTAAACATATCCAAATTCTATTTCAATTTTATGCCTATTTTCATATTATCTTCCAATAAAAATCCATCTCTAGTTCTCAAGGTTAGATGGTAAATTTTTCTCCATACTTCAATGTATTTCTCAAATGCCCCCATTCCTGTTACTTTTTCTCTGACTCCATACATCCTTTCCCCCCAAATTTCAATCTATTCTGGATTTTTGTAGCACTTTGTCAATGCCTCACAATTTGCATTGTCATATCCCTACCTTTCATTTATTATTAATTATTATTATGATTATTTTACCTACTGGACTATGAATTTCATGAATATAGGAGCAATGCCTTATTTGCTCTTGCACTCCAGATATGATCTAGCACATCCCTCGTATATAATTGTAACTCAACAATTAATCACAGTATTTTAACATATTCTGTAGAGTTTATTGCTGATTTATTGGAAGACATATTCATTTATTTTTTTATTTCAGTTCTTTAGGAAGTTCACAAATCAAATATTCTTATTCAATAAACTTTGGTTTTTTTGGGGGTGGAAAGATAAATGTGAATACTTCAAATATCTCTCTTTTAATGAAGAATTTGTTCATTGTTTCCTTGGCAAATAGGCTCAGTTTTCAGGAGTATGTAATTTAAGGTTGCGTCTTGAGTGTCTTTGCTTTTCAAAATCAATTATTCTCTTCTCTTAGTCTCAATAGGTACACAATATTCTTATGTTGTCTTTTTTCTTTCTTTTACATTTGAAATCCTTTCACTTGGC
Source organism: Sminthopsis crassicaudata (assembly GCF_048593235.1). Taxonomy (NCBI): domain Eukaryota; kingdom Metazoa; phylum Chordata; class Mammalia; order Dasyuromorphia; family Dasyuridae; genus Sminthopsis; species Sminthopsis crassicaudata. The sequence continues at coordinate 718,133,104 of NC_133617.1, forward strand.
TATTTGCAGAATTATTCAATTTAGACATTATCTGTTTTGAAATTTTAATTTTTTTCTTAAATTTCTTTTGAAAATCAATGAATTATTTTGGTTGGTGCATTTTTTTCTGTATTTATCAATCATGAGTAATTTTCAGGTATTATTTCCTACAATACACATTTAAGGTTTTTCTATTTGCCAAATGTTTCTGGAGACTTGTGAATTTTAATTAGTCTCTGTGAATCCTTTCTAAGATATCAATGACTTACTTTTCTCTATGTAACTTTAAAGAAAGGTGAAGATTATGTTTTTTGGCAGAGTCCTTGAAGCCTTGAGGTCCCTGAAGTGGGGACCTCCTGTAATAGAATGAAATCCCATTCCCACCCCACACTTCACGTTCCCCTTTACTTCTTTTGTAACTCAGCAGAGTCAATGTCTGCTTCATGTTACAATGAAATGAGACAAAGTGTGAACTGTGCATTTATAGGTGTCAGCTATAAATTGATGGATTAGCATACGAACTTTAATAGAGAACAGCAACTAGTAAAGGTGCCCAGTAAGCATCTGAAGCATTAATATTCTCTAGTGTTAATTCATAAAGTACTTTGTGAAATTTCTTCCTTTCTTGTCCTATAGATTCAACTCTAATGTTACTTCTGGCATACACCCCCCCCCAACTTTTTTTAAAGAATATTGACTTTTAAAAATGTCTAGATCCATTTCAAGGTGGCATTTAGCAATATTTCATATGAAACAATCATTATGGAAAAAGCTGGTAATAAAATTAGGTAAATTAGTAGCCAATAAAATAACCATACTGGCCCCAAAAGTTGAGTAATGGAAAAATGTTTCTAGATACATGGCATAGAGCTCCAAGCCTTATCTGGTCCAGCTCAACATTGTTATGCACAACTTGGATAAACAACTAGAAAGTGTACTTAATAAATAAATAGAGGGATATTGTTAACATATTGTCTGTTAGGACCAAGTTGAAAAATGATTGATAGACTGGCATATATGTTGAAATAAATAAGAATTTTGATAGATATACATGTAAATGACTGTACCATAATTTCTGTAAGAAGCATTCCCAGATTTCCTTAATCTTAGTGACTTCCCTCTAAGATTTTCTTCAACTTAATCTGAAGATATTTTATTCATATGTAGTTGTTTATAAACTATCTCCCCCATTACACTGTAATTTTAAGGAAAGCAAGATCTGTCTTCTGTTTTTCAGTGTATCCCCATCACTTGGCCCAGTCCCTGACATATTGTAGTTGCTTATAATATACTTGATGACCCACAGAAGTATGACATGTATAGTCTGTGTGATATAGTTATATTGGTTTTAAACATACAGTTCAACATGAGTCAATATGATAAATTATTATATGTTTGTCAAACAAAAGACTATGCAGTAGTTTAATAGAAGTTAGGTTAAGTGAAAGGATATTGGCAATGTAAATTATACTGGTCATAATATCCTAAAGATACCCATGCTTTGCTTTAGGTGCCACAAATTGAGAGATCTCGACCAAAAAAAATCCTATGCCCAAATGGAAGATTATAGTTTTCTGAAGTGAAAATACTTGAAAGAACTGAAGATACTTAGAGGAGAAACTACTTAGGAAGAATATGTTAACTTTCCTAAATATTTAAATATATAATTCCAAATGAGAGAACTAAGACATAGGAATTGTAGTGATAGGTAAGCACTTTAGAATTCCATAAAGCTTTCTAAAAATTAAAGCTATTTAAAAACAAAAGCAGCTGCCTTTTATGTAGAAAGTATCTCATTATTGAGACTATGTAAGTAAAAAATAATTTGACATCAGGGGGGTTGAAATGTGTGTGTGTGTGTGTGTGTGTGTGTGTGTGTGTGTGTATTTTAAATCCACAGAATGAGAGAAGTCATTTTCTTTGACCTCAAAAGAAAGATCCTAAGATTCTAAGACTGTGATTTCTTAGGGAAGCAAACATTTGCTAAAAATCACTGAATAGGAAATACCAGACCAAAGGCTTTCTCTCTTCCTTCTCTCCATATCTCTCTTTCTCCATCTCTGTCTGTGTGTATGTCTCTCTCTGTTTCTGTTCCTGTCTCTCTCTGTCTTTCTCTGTCACTCTTTCGTCTTTGTCTCTGTCTCTATCTCTGTCTTTCTCTGTCTCTGTCTGTCTCTCTGTCTTTCTCTAACTCTTTCTCTTTCTTTTTCTCTCCTATCTGTCTTTCTGTCTCATTGACTTTATCTCTGTGCCTCTGTCTATCTCTATCTCTGTTTGTTTGACTGTCTCTGTCTCTATATCATGGTATCTCTTTCTCTATCTCTTTGTCTTTTTCTCTGTCTCTATCTTTGTCTTTCTCTAACTTTTTCTCTTTCTCTCTCTTTCCTCTGTCTTTGTCTCTTTGTCTCTGCCTCTTTCCTTCCTCCATTTCCCCCCCTTCTCATTCACTGTTTCTGACTGTGTCTCTCTCTCTCTCCTTCCATTTTCACTCTATATCTATTTCATAAATACTTGATTTAGAGAAAAGTTCTTAACCTGGGTTCAAGAAATCCATTTAGCTTTCAAGGCGTTTGTGAACTTAAATGGGAAAAAATACATTCTTATTTTCACTAAGCTATAGTTGAAATTTAGCATGTCTTCAACTATTTACAAATATCATTATGAGTAGTCCTTAAGATTCATCAGGGACAAAGAGATCCATAGTGAGCAAAAATGTTAAGAACCTCTGATCTAGAGAATAAAACAGACCTTTCAGAAAATATGCAGCTTGAAGAATCACCTACCATTTTCACATGAATCTCTTTGAAAAAGCCAGTTAATCAGCATGGCTTGCATAAATTATTATAGAAAAAAGCATAACTTCCTCTACACTTGGGCAATGACATTTAAATATAGAGGGTCAATGACAGAGAAAATTATGTCAAGGTTCTATAAGAATAATGTGCTCTTAAACTATTCATGGAAATGAAATAAATTTTAATCATAGTAAATTCAAGTTCTCATTCCTTTTTCCTGTAGGTACAAACAAACAGAATGACAAAACTCTAAAATTTTCTCAGTGCAATGTAAACTAAAACATCTCAGGGAAGCAAACATTTTAAAGCTATTTCAAGAAAGGCTTACTAAAAATACTCAGCCTGGGTATGTGACCTTTTGCAGGCAAGGTGGCGTGCATCTTTAATTCTGTGATTCAAAGAGCCAAATTAAATCATTCTACTAGCTCATATTATCATAAATATCAGAACATCAATCACAAGCAGAGAAGGACAAAGAGACTTACTAGCTATAGATGCTACAGAATCAGTTCTGTTGCTCTGTAATTTTTTCCTTTAAAAAAAAAGTCTCTATAGTTGTCCTAGACCATACTGAATAGACTGGTTTTTGAAGTCAAGGGTCACATCATCACCTGACAGTTATATATCTTTAGGGAGGCAGAGACCAAGAAAAAAGCATTCTTTATAGCATGTAACTACAGAGCTCCAATTAACTTGGTGCCAACTCAGCTATACAATACCAAAATAATATCAATAAGCTAAGATATTAAAAGTGAACATTTTAATAGAGACAATATAATACTAATATGAAGTCTTATGTATAGTATGAAATCCAATATACACACATATACATACACAAAGAGAGAGAGAGAGACAGAGAGAGACAGAGATAGAGACAGAGAGAGGCAGAGAGAGACAGAGACAGAGAGAGAGAGAGAGAGAGAGAGAGAGAGAGAGAGAGAGAGACAGAGAGAGACAGAGAGAGACAGAGAGAGACAGAGAGAGACAGAGAGAGAGACAGAGAGAGAGGGGGGGAGGGAAAGGGGGGGGAGAGAGACAGGAAGGATATGTTTATTTCACTTCTTCACTTTCATGGACTAAAAAAAAAAAAAGGAAAGATGATCACCTTGAACCTAAAGTTAAACTCTCCTCCTACTTCCACATACACATGTGCTATTTGTATAGACTTGTCTTTGTAGGAATAAAATTTATTTTGTATGTGCTTTAAGAATTCTAACATAATAAGCTTCTAAATTGAAGGTGAGAGAGAGAGGAAGTAGTTATGACAAAAGCCCCCATTTATCACTTCATACCATTATAGAAAATAGATTGCAATATAAAATGAAGATTTCTAGATTTTCATATAATTCACTCACTATTCTCTAGTAAAGAGGACTGAAAAATAAGTCTAGAGACCCTAGATCCAATGCCCAATACCTTTATCAATTCTTCATCTCAAATGGGGTCTACAGCAGAAAGCATGCCTGCAAATAGACCAAAGATTTATATAATAAGAAGGCAGGGCAGACTCTCATTTCAGAACTTTTACACCTGGGACAAGGAGCAAAAGAACATTTTCAGTTGGGATAAGGAAGGAGGTAACAGCTCTGGAGTCCTGATCTGAGGGTGAAGTCATAGATAATGTTCTAGTAAACTAAAGACAGGTCAGGTAAGGAGGAAAAGAAGAGAGAAATATGCCATGAAAGTAAAGGAAAGAGACAGTAACCAGTGGAGAACTTGGTCAACAATGGCAATGCCATAGAGAAGACAAAAACTATGAAGCCAGGGGAGTGGCCATTAAATTGAACAGTTATGAAATCATTGGTAGGTTTGGAGAGAATACGTTAGGATCTAGGTAGCTCAGTAGATAAATTGCTGGTTCTAGAGTTATGGATAACTAAGTTCCTCAATTGTTTGACCTCAGACAATTACTAGCTGTGTGCAAATTATTTAACTCGGTTTATTCTCTGTTTCCTCATCTGGAAAATGAACTGGAGAAGGAAATGACAAGTCGTTTAAGTATCTCTGCCAAAAAAATTCCAAATGTGGTCACCAAGAAGTGAACATGACTAAAATGACTGACCAGCAATAATAGACTAACCTCATTCTATAAATGAGTAAAGTGAGGCTCAGAGAGAAAATGACTGTCAGAGGCCTGTTCAGTGTCACAGATAGGATCTCACTCCACGTCTTCTGCAATACTTTGCATTCACTCAGCAACTGAAGGGAGGAATGGAAATGGGGAACACCATTTCTTCAATCAGGTCCATGTAAAAGAGCTTTCTGGCTCTGCCTCTCCCTTTTACTGGCCTCAGGCCTGAATTTTGATAAATGTTCAATGATTATCCCTGGTAGGTCAACATTATGATGCTTTCTCTTTTCTGATGCTCAGGAATGGCAGTCAGGGAAGAAGAACATAGCATGATAGCATCATTAGGACTAGAAGAAACCTGGAATGCCATCTTATATAATCATATAATTTTAGAGAAAAGCAAATTGTGACCCAGAATATTTAGTTATTTAAGGACATATAAAATCTGTTAAAAATCAGGTTTTCTCTGTCTTAAATTTAATTTCCTGCCATTCCCATGCCTACTTGTCACTCCTGTTACTACTCCAAACATGATCTCCTGCTAAGAAACATGAATCAACATCCCAAGTATGCCAAGCCATGCCACTGGGAAAGGAATATGGGCAACTTTATACTATAGTCTTGGGTGAAAAGGTAACTAGTGCAATGCTAGAGAAAATAGATACATATGACTCTAAAACAATAAAAAATGCAATTTCAGGTAGAAGAAAGCTAAAAAATGTCTTAGTAATCTAAAAGATTGTGGATTTAGAACTAAAAAAGACCTCAAAAACCATTCAATTCAACATTCTCTTATTTTTTTGCAAATCAGAAGTTTGAAGCTTATATATATTAGGTCAGCCACTCAACAACCCTGTTTTAAGAACTTATTATTTGTCAGGACCTGGGCTAACTGCTGAAAAGAGAAAAGGAAAATCCTGGTTTCTATGACCAAGTATATACTCCAAAGAAGCACATCACATGTAAATACACACACACACACACACACATACACACACACACACACACATACAAGTTATCATATAAATGTCATTTCAGAGGAAGGGGGGAGAGGGGTAGAAAAGGAAAGTTGACCACTGGAAAATCCCAATGAAAAAAGTAGGAATTGAGTCCTGAAAGAAATTAGAGAAGCTGGGAATCTAAGGTGAGGAGGAAGAGATTTCTTTTAATGGGACCACTATGGAGTAAAGGAGTAGAGTGTTTGATGTGGCAGGAATACTTGTTTAGGTGAGTTCCCCAATGTCACACAATCAGGAGCCAGTTTGAATTCAGGTCTGAGCTCAAAGTCAGTCCTTGTCTCATTTTAGATATAAAGTTCATCTGTACTTGGAATTTATTCTATTTCAGCAGAAGCCATTTCATTGATGTGGCACACATAAAAGATCAAGAAAGTTAAGAGATTCACCCTGATTTTCTCTTTGACTCAAAGAGAATATTGAAGTATAATAACCATTACAACCTTTATTATCTATCAGAAATGCTCAAAATGTATAATTTTGGTTTGGAACAATCTCATTTTGCAAATAGCTGACTCATTTTCCTATCTTGCAGGGAAATATGTTTTCTCCTTTAAAATTCTTATTACATTTTGAATAAACATCCTAGTTGTTCTTTTTGATGTCTATTTTAAATTTATAATCATACGTGCATTTGTATTCCATATCTCCCATATCAAACTATAAACTTGTTGAGGGCAGGAATTATGCTATTATCTACCTTTTTCAATCATGCTTTGTCTATAGTGGTTATTTTGATAAATATTTGGTGAAGAACACTGAATTGTCTGAGTTTGTCTAGTTATCATAATAGCTCCTTAGGAAAGGAAATACACTTCTTTGTGTGTATAATTATGAGATTTAAAATTCTTCTATTTTAGCTAAATAGATAGTATAGTGATGACTCACCTTCAAACAAGGAAAGTCAAACAATCTTTGACACACATTTGTTATGTGAATGTAGGCAAGTCATTTAAACTCAGTGCTCTAAGAAACTAAGGCAATATATTTTAGAGAAGGTGCAAATCTATTTTGGGAGACATTCCAAATACTAATGCTATAACTGGATTCATCCCTTTTTTGCACTCTTGTCTTTATCTGCAAAAGTAAGGATGATTATCTGCTTTTTGAGAGAAGGGTGGGGTGGTAGTTGGAGTTATGGTCTACTGGGGAAATGGCAGAGGAAGAAGAAGGAATTAAATATAATATATTTACTATACCCCAGTAGCATTTATTAAATAATTACTATATTCAAGTCCCTATGTTCATATAACTTTTTTGATATAAATGCATTATTTATTTAGTTAAGGTTTATATATATATATATAAATACATCAGAGACAATGGTTAAGGATACCTTTGGGCTATATATAATCACCATAACATTATCCCAAAGGAAACTTTATGATTTAAAAAAAGAAATTTGCTTTTGAGCTACATATTTTCATATCAATTATAACAATTGCTGACTATTCTTAATTTAACAATTAACCAAATTATTAACAATTATCCATATAATTTAAGCAAATATTTTCTTATCCTATCTGCATCATACTTCAGAATGAAGGATGGGTGCCCACATTTCCCAATCTGAATTATCCTGCCTGACATTATAGGATTCTCTTATTGATTTTCCAGTTTTTTGAAAGATATTTTACTGTTTGTTGTTCCCTAAATTAGACACTAATTTAATATTAACTAGAAAAGCTGAGCATTAAAAAAAAATGCTCATTTACTCTAGAACAATCTTCACGTTTTCCAGTGAATAACAGTGTATAGAATGTGACTATTCATAGAATGTTTTGCAAATTAAATTTGCTCTTGTCATTCTTTACACATCAATGCTCTAAATTAATGAAGTTTCCAAGGGACTTAACAATCAGAAAAAAAGATTATGAAAGAATTTAATAAATTATATCAAACACAGAACATGTAGGGTAGAAATTATAATTAATAAAAACAGAAATCCAAAATCACCTTAAAAAAGAGCAGAATTCCCAGAAAGCAACACATGAGACTAATGCAAAAATCAATGTTCACCGCACTGGTTGCTTGCAAAATTAGACAATTAATCCTGTGTAAACTAACCTATCAGGAAAGCACACTGCAGGGTTGCTGATCACTATTATGCAGTGCAATGCATTAAGGAAGTAGTACTTTAATGAGATCCCCAGAGAATGTCTGGACTTGAATATTTTTCTCCCTTTAAGAATATTTTTACTTGATGTGGCTGCCATTACATTCCATATGTGATAAGCATATGCTCAAGTGTACCATCATGCTAGTTATGAACACAAGGCAAGCAATGCACATAAAGAGAACAAAATGATCCTGTCAGGAAGGGCTTAAGGAAATTGGTAGCTAGACAAGAAGACAGTGGATAGATAGATAGATAGATATACTAGTTAACACATATATAAATATAAAGACAGGCTATACCAAAAGTCTGAGGATATTTTAAAGCTTTAATCCCTTAAAAATGTTCTAAACTATTAAAGCTTAAAACTATTCTAAGACTTTAGGGACATTCTATATAAATGTTTGTGAAAAAAATAATAAAATCTGGAAACTTACAGATTAAAATGCTGACTGTGTCTCACTTAAGAGCATGCCAGAAATCTCTGGCTATCATATATTCCAGAGGTTTCATGGGGGCTAATGAACCATTTAAAAAATTCTATTACTTCACTAATATATCCTGACTCTATAGTAAGGCATGCACATCTCTGGGCATATAAGAAAATTTTGTTCATTGTAATTAATATAATTTTAAGAGGCAAAGAGATGCTTTGATACACAGAAAGCAAGCACAGTATATTCAAAAAATGTGTACCACCTGAAAAAGAGCATTAGCCTTTCTTCTAACAGAATTGCTGTATCTTATTTGCATATGCCTAAGTGGAACAAAATTCTTACCAAGAGCAAAATAGTTCAATGCTAAGAACTACATATCCAATAACATCATTAATGGAGGGATAATCTCATTGTCTGAGTCTCAATGCTATATTCCAGTCTACAGGGTTATTACATTAGAGATCAAATCCAGTCAAACTGTCCCTTCAAATTCATTTTTTATATCATCAATGCCTATAAATACATTTTCAGGAAATCAGATAGAAATTAGATGGATTAAATTTTTAAAAAGAAAAGAGGCCAAAAGAATATAATGTGTAATAAATCTCCACCAGGGTAGAATGGAGAGACAGGGAGAGAGGAAAAAGAGAGACCAAGAGACAGAGAGAGACATAGACAGAAACAGGGGAAGAGATTTTCAGTGTAATGTAGTCGTTGCCCTTAGTAACAGCATTTCTAGGTATGTCGCTGAATGTGAGAGTAAGCCAGAATCCTTTCTGACATTGATTTTCTCTTCTCATTTGCTTTACCTCCACTGCAGATAGCAAGCACATGAGTGTTCAGAGGCTGCAATAAGAAATTGTTTTAAAGAGAAAACAACAACAACAAAAAGGGAAATAAATGTATTGGGGAGGAGAGGAAGAGTCATTTGAAAGCAGTGAAAGCAAGGGTCAAAAGGAAGAAAATAATTAAGCAAGAATTAAGACCAGACAGCATACAGTTGAGAAGAAATCTATTGAACAGAAGGCTCATATTTTATGTTTTGGTATCACTTAGCTATTATGTCCTTTCCCTCAAAACATTTCTAATCATTAACTTTTTGGGATTCCATTTGGCAAATTTCCCTGCCTGTCCCCTCTGCCCTTTACCTTCAATTAACATTTACATTCAGATATAATGAATTTCCTTTATTTTATACCTTTAAAAACTTAATCCTGAGAAGAAATCCAGAGATTGCCCAAGAGTTCATGGCAAAATTGTTGAACATCACCCCCTATTAAATGAAATGCAATTTTAGAATCCCAAAGTAAAGTCATCCTCAGCACAGAAAGCCAAAACTCCAGGCAAAAGGCACCTCAGAGCAATGCAAAAGTCTGGGGTTGCTGGGCATGAGTATTACTAGCTTTACCGTAGGCCTTAAATAGTATTTATTATGTGCCCACATGCACAGTGCTGTATTAGACACAAACCTTACAGGAACTAATTTATCAGTGGGTATTTCTGTTTCATAATGAGCTCCCGATATAGCTTTTTTAGAGAGGCAATTAAGGCAGCAGGAAAAAAAAAATCAAAGAGGTCTTAAAAATCTCAGTCCCAGATAAGACTAAAAGAATGGTATCTCATAGGTAAAAGAGATAAAGATAAAGGAATATATTGTTATTAGATATCTTGATTTCTCTTCAACATCTACCATATTATACTTTTTCCCCATGAAAAAATATTATTAAATATGCATGAATTTTTCCCAAATATCTGCTGTTAGAATTGTTCATCTAAAATATTTAGATGGAGGATGGGGGAAATGTCATATGAATTCCACCTTTTGACGACAAAAGTTGCACCTTCTTGTTCAGAAGGAAAATATTTTGACAAGACAAAAGGCAGCCTCCTGTTCTGTTTTATAAACCTTTCAACATGAAGCTTTCTCAATAAACACACACACACACACACACACACACACACACACGTTACATTCTTTTCTGTGGATATTGTTTTGTTCTACAGAAAAAAAAAGATATTTATTTTCTCAGAAGGTCCAGTAAGTCATGGACATTTTCAACTCAAAACAATTATTGTAAAAGGTCACAGAACTATTGCTGAGTAAAGTAAGTCATCATACTGCTAGTAATCCCTAAGGTGAATATATTTTTTAAACATCATGTCCTTTGCATTAGCTTTCATGATAGCAAAATCCTTGGGTGATTTTAAAGCAATTCCTTTTGTTCATACACAAGACAGTTTATGAACCATTTCTGTAATGCTATTCTACTATTTGTTTCTTTTTTCGAAGTGTCGCTCAGCCTCCCCTTAATTTGTTTCCTCAGACTTTTATTGTTTTGTGTTTGTTTTCTGCATCCATTCCTCCAATCTTCACATAGAATATATAAGTTCTTTGGGTACTCATCTCACAACTTCTTAGGAAGATCGAATGAGATGATATTAGCAAAGACAGCACAGGGTCTAGAAATAATTTCATTGTGTCTGACTCGTCATGACGCCATTTGTTTCTTTGGCAAATAGTGTAGTGCTTTGCCATTTCCTTCTCCAGATCATTTTACAGATGGAGAACTGAGGAAGATAAGGTGAAGTCACTCACTCAGGATTACATAGCTAGCAAGTGTCTGAGGCTGAATTTGAACACAAATCTTCCTGATTCCAAGTTGGAATTACATCCACTGTTCTATTTAGTTACCTCTGAAAGAGTGGACACTATACAAATGCTTATTTCCTCCTCAATTCCCTTCTACATTTTTCCTTTCTGTGTTTGAATCTCTATTACTGAACCTAGAATCTAAAACCTAGAACGTAAGTACTTGATGAATTTTTAGTTAATGAATGAATTTATGAATGGAAGAATGAATGCATCTAAATGCTATAAATATTGGTTGTGAGTATAAATCTTAATCATCTTGTCTCTAAGTTAGATGAGCTAAATGCCTGGTCTTCAAATAACTATAATAATAATTATGAATGGAAAAGCTAAATTGATACTACCTTATTCAATACTCCTATTAAATGTGGTTCATTGTGTTTCACACAGACCTATAACTACAGTGAAACTACTGGATCATTTACCCAGGATACTGAATTTTAGATGGCACCAACATTATCTTCACTATCTCAACAGGGACAAATCATTGCACTTTCCAAGAGCTTCTTACTCCATGTAAACTTGCACACTGAGTTCCAAGGATTTTTCCCTCTAAAACGAAATTGCTTTGAACCTAGGACTCCAAATGGGCATGACATCAAATATACAAGTCTGTACAATTTCTTCTTCATCCAAATAGTAAATCTTTGAGCAGAATTTAGACAGAGTGGTAAATTAATTCTCTGCTGACAGTCACATTCTTCTAAATAATATGGAGAAACCTGGTGAATGAAACAAAGCCAAAATACATTTGCTACCCACGCTACTCTATGTTTTGTCTCTGCAGCTTTTCCTTTTATACAGCCTCTTTTCTATTCTGACACTGCCGCTACTCTGGTGTAGCCTTCCATTACTTCACTCTGGGATTCTTGCAATAGTTGGTTGGGTTGGACTCCCTGCATCAACTCTCTCTCCACTCCAATCTCCCTACCTCCACTCAGCAGTCAGACTGATCTTCCTAAAGCTTTTTTGACCATCTCACTTCCCTAATCAATAACCTCCGTTGGTTCCCTATTGATTTCAGGATTAAATATAAAATCCCATATTGTAAATATAAAACTCCCAAAGACCTGAATAAATACCCTGACTCTCTCATATTTTTTCCACTTGGTTCACACCATTCTCTACCTTTCAAACTCTATGATCCAGTGAAATTGACCTTCTGACTTTTCTTTGTAGCTATACTGTTTCTCTCAACTCCAGACATTTTCACTGGCTAGTCCCTATACATAGAATATTCTCCCCTTCCAATATATGTATTTCCTATTCTCCCTGGTTTCCTTAAAGTCCCATCTAAAATTTCTACAGAAAATCTTTTGTGATCTTCCTTAATAATACCTTATCTCAGAAATGACCTATTAATCTATCTATATATATTTTATTTGTGCCTTAATCTACTAGAAAAAAATGGCAAATCACTCCACTATTCTTGACAAGAAAATCCCATGGACATTATGGTCCATGAAAGTGACAAGAAGTTGATTTGACTGGACTAAACAACAGCAATAATTCTGTTTTTTAAATAATTATTCACATGTGGTCCTCCCTTTTAGACTGGAAGGTCCTTCAGAGGGTAGGGACTTTTTTCTTTAAATTATTTGAATAGGGGATATTGTTGCTGTTTTTTTCTTTATATCTCTAGTGCTTACTATAATGTATGGAACACAGTGATAATAAATAACTAATACCTGTCAACTTACTGACTTATTAACTATTATAATTGACTATTTCTCCATGTCTGCTCTGATTATTGAAAATTGCCTGTCATCTAAAAACAACTTTGCAAAATTAAATTGCATTATTTTAAGGGTTCAATGTGAAACTTAAGGGAAAATTTCAAAATATTTATTTTTAAAAATATATCAGTACATATCTCAAAGTGAATCTCTCCAAATTACTAAAACAAAGAGGTCAATAGAGCATTCAAAATTCACTTAAGATTTTTACCATTGAGACTTCAGTGAAAAATGACTTGCATCTTATATACTTATTGCTGAACTGTCATGAGAATAAATGAAACAGGTTCTCCAAGGGCAGCGAGAATAAATCAGATATCTCCTCCAGGGCTATAGGTGTTTACAATTGAGCCTCACTTCAATTTGGCTGATAGCCTAGAATTTAATGAAAGAGGGATGCTTTTAGACCACACCCATTAGATCACAGGTCTGGAGCTGGAGGGATCTCAATGGTCAGGAGGTTAGCAGTCAGTCCACAAGCATTTATTAATGGTTTAGTATATTTAAAACCCTGTGCTAAATATTAAGGGTTGAAAGGCAAAATAATAGCTAAAAAATACACATATTAGGTGTGTGACCTTTGGGAAATTCCTTTATCTCAGTTTTCTCAACTGCAAAATAGGGATGAAAATAGCATCTACCTCTTAGGGTTATCTTGAAGACCAAATGAAATAATATTTGTAAAAAGAGCTTAATTATGATGCATTCCCTTTCCCTAAAGATTACATTCTAATTAGGGAAGAGAATTCACAAAAAGAATCTGAAAAATGGAGGCAGGTGAGAATTTATAGATTCAGAGACTATTTTATCCAAACCCTTCAGATCTTACAGATGAGGAAAATGAAGCACAACAATACTAAATGACTTGCCTAAAACTATACAAATATCATCAATATGTAAGATTTAAAACTATATGTTCTACAAAATTGATTGGATCAAGGTCACCTAGTTAGCATGTTTCATAGGAAAGAATTAAACCTGATCCTTCATAATTTCAAGACTGGTTTTCTGACCAATAACCATAACAAAACTAAAGCCAAACATTCAGCAATGCTTGTGCATAAGAATACAATCCCCAGCTTCTCTAAGTGAATTTCTTGTGCTCTCAAATGAGACAATGCAGGCAAAGTGCTTTGCAACTTTAAAATACAACATAAATACTAGTTGCTAGAATTCTATTTCCTTATTCTATTTTTGTTTCCTATGCAACTTAGATGCCAGATATATTACAAATTTCTTGAGTGTAAGGATCTAAGTATCCCATTTGGCATCCATCACTTATATATTGCCTCAGTAGATGCCCTATAAATGAATGAGCCATGCAAATGTCATCTTACCACATCTCATAACTGTGAAGATATAGTAATTAATGTAAACAGAAAAAAGCCATTAGGAAAAGAAATGAAAACTTTGCACACTTTGGCAGTTCAGTGGATAGAGCCCTAGGCTTTGAATCAGAAAGATGAGTTTGAATTCCAACTAAGCCACTTATTATCTGGGTAAATTCATTTAAATTCTGTCAACCTCAGTTTCCTCATCTGGAAAATGAAGTGTCTGGGTTCAGCAATCTCTAACATTTCCCTGTAGCTCTCAAAGTATGATCCTAACAATAAGTTTTCTTTTTGGCTAGTTTAAAAATGGCTCTTGCCCTAAAAAAGGATGAATTACACAGTATTTTCTCCTTTGATTTTTCCAGATAATTCATAATGGAGAAGAATGTCAGTTTTTGTCATCCAACCCTGATTCTATTTGTTGTTATTGAGTTGCTTGAATTGCATCTAATTCTTCATGACCCCATTTGGGTAAACTTACAGGAGTGGTTTTCTATGTACTTCTCCAACTCATTTTTTCAAATGAGGAAACTGAGGCAAACAGGGTAACATGACTTATCCAGATTCACAAAGCTAGAAAGTTTCTGAAGCCATATATGCTCATAAAGATTATTCTTCCTTAACTGTAGGCCAGACACTTGATCCATTATACCACCTAGCTATCTCAATCTAACTCTATACATTTTGCTTTGTTTTGTTTTGTTTTTGAGGGGAAGGAGATCTGTAATTTTATTAGTCTGGCAACTTTCAAATGTAGAAAATCCCTCCAAAAATCATCAATTCATCCACAACTTAGGATCATAGATTTAGAAAATAAAGGAACCATAGATGTCAAGGCTAAGCCATTTAATTCATTTTCCCTTTGAAAACATTGAGGACTAGAAAAATGGTAAGACATGAGGAAAACAAACTTTCATGGCTAATATATAGCAAAGAAAGTGTTTGTGCCCAGTTCAATTTGTTTTGATTCCAAAGCATTTTTTAACTAAACAAAACTACTTCTTCGTGGAGTCTTAGATCTGACTGGGACAACAGAAAGGAAGGACCTGAACAGTATTGTCTCTACTAAATACCCACAATTTTCCTCCCACTGGATTTTTATTTTATAGTGAAAAGACCTCCTTGTGTAGGTCTTGTGTAGAGATTCTTTTTACCAATACAAATAAACATTTAAACAATTTTATAAATTAGTTTACCCTAAGTGACTGTGAAGTTAAAAGACATGTCACACAGCTAAAAAGCACCAAAATCAGATTAAGTTACTTAGGGACTTGTTGCTTTGTACAGAGTAGGCCATAAGAAATGCAATTATATAGCAAAAAAAAATTTTTTTCCCCTTTTTCCTCCTGCAAATGATTTCTAAGCTGAGGATCACCCTCACCTTGCTGCAGCTAATTGAACCCAAAGAGTTTAGTCTAAATGCTTAAGTGCATGAATTTTTATTTTAACTTAGCAGCATTCTTGGCAATGTGTAATCTTGCTTGTGATCTTGCTATTTATAGAATAGTTTTCAATGCAAGTCTTTTTATGTTTTCTCTAAGATCACTGAGCTCATCTTTTTTTATATCACAGAAGCCTTCCATCAAATTCATATACCCCAACTTATTTAGCTATTTCCTAATTATAAAAAGCCAATAATAGATTTTAATAACTACTTGCTAAATAAATGTATTAATAAAACACTTCAATTTTGTAAACTAGATAAAATCCTAAATATTTACTATATTTTCTCTTATCAGTGCTAAAAAAAAGTTTTTTCAAATGATATTCAACCATATATCTTTTCCAGTAAGAAAATAGTATTTTATAGAATTGTTCAATAAGCCCTCAAATATCTTATTTCATTGACACTAACCATAAAGAAAGTTATATATAATAAGCATAATAGTGAAACTTGATTAGGCCTTAATAAATGCCTTTTGATTGAGAATAATATTTTAATCATAAAGCCATTTCTTTGACTTCTAGATATTAATGTAACATTGCCATAGAAGCAAATTCTCCTAAAATATATTAATTTATTCTTTAAAGTTCAAACTAGATTCATGTTGCTTGACTTCCTAATGGAAATAGATCTCAAAATTCTACATTGTTTTGTTCTTTTTAGGTTCCTAAGTCAGAAATCCTTCTTACAGCATATATTACATCAATTTCTGAAAGCACCTGCTACAGGAAGACAGGAACTTTTGGTGGCATTGACTGATTCATGGGGACACTAAATAAAACATTAGCTGGTATGTTGAAAGTCAGGAAGTATTTGGAAGTCATAAAATTGCAAATGTGAGAAGCAAATTTCACCACTGAATGATTCAACAGATAGCAAGGAGACTTTCCATGACTTAGGCCATATTTTGGGGAGATCACCCACAATAAACAAAGACATTTTATTGTCATTACACACATGGCAAAGCAATATGTAAGATATTGCTTTTTTTCCCCTTGCTCAAAATCTGATGCAGTACATAAAAGAAATTTCTGAAGGCTTTTGCTTTATTCATAAATGTGTTATAAGAACTGTACTCCTTATAAGAAAATAAAACCTAAGTAACATAGTCACAATGCAGACTGGGAAAAGAAAAAGTTCTCTTTCCATTTACAGTCACAGTTTCATGCTTTGTTTCTTTCTACATAATAGCTCTTTAAAAGAGATGCATAGTGTTTTAGGAGGTACCTTAAGAATCAAGTTTACCTGTGTTCAATTTCCAACTGTGAAACATGCAATCTGTGTGATCCTGGAATAGTCATGTAGCATTTCAGTACTCGCAGCTATTTCTCTAAGACTCTAAATAATGAAACAGATGTAGATCAGCATTATTGAAGGGCATTCCCTATAATGATAAAAACATAGGTCTTGAGAGAAAATAAGAAATAAAAATAAAATAAAAAAACTTGTAGGGCATAATTACAAAAGAAATAATGTGTTTTTTTTCAAACACTATTACAAAATCTAATGAATCAAACATTCTGCCTTCCTTCTGAATTTTGACATTATTTTTCTAAATACATGCCATGTGCTCCTTGTGGGCAGGGAGTATATACTTTCATTTATCTTATTTAGGATTCTCAGAGACTAGCAACAATGAATGCTTTATGAAACGAGATCTCCAGGGATAGTGTGTGATGTCTCTAGACAGAAATACATCATTTAAAGTCACACATATGAACAAGTGCATCAATAGCTAATCAGGACTACAGAAACCAATTCAAATATTGTGAAAGATTTAGACAAGGAAAGAAAACATAAAATATTATACTCATAGTCTAAAATCAATGCAAATTGACTTAAACATAGCTTTGGAGTTCTTAACCTTAGTTTTTGTCATTGATGTCTTTCAAAATATAGTAAAAAAAAACATATTTTCCCATAATAGCATTATCAAATGTATGAGATAAAATAGGAATACAAAAGAAATAAATTTCATTGAAATTATTATTTTCTATCTATCATCTAATGTATTGTGTGTATTTCAAACTAAAAAATCTCAAGCCCTATGACCCCAGATTAAGAATTATTGCATTAAATAGACAATTGGATATATAAAGGCAATGAAAATAATCCCCCCTTATTTGCAAGTTTCAAAAGCTTTAATATAGAGTTACCACAGTCGCTGAGAGAATGACTATAATTCCATGCTAAGCTTAAAAGTTGCTTTAAAAAGGAATAAAGCAGTTTATAGGTGGTTTGGAACACTCTGTATAACAACATTTGTACTTATGCCCACATCTTAACCTCACTACAGAATTGTGAACTAAATGTGAGTAAGAACCGTTTAATATACAGCATGTAACAAAATTTTTAGAGAAGTTTTAAGGTGATAAAAAGTTTAACAATGTATTAAACTTGTTCTATGCCCTATATTTTTATAGTTTCCTTTGATGCTTAGTACAATGCTTAGTGATAATAAATATTATTTGAGTTTAAAAGAAATGAATTTAAACCCCATTTTGTATTAATGAGTACTCAATTTTCTTCCATTCTATCCAATGTTCCTCCTAATACTTCTCTCTCTCTCTCTCTCTCTCTCTCTCTCTCTCTCTCTCTCTCTCTCTCTCTCTCTCTCTCTCTCTCTCTCTCCCTCTATGTGTCTCTCTGTCTCTCTCTCTTTCCCCATTTTGTATGAACATTCTATTAGGAAGAAAACAACCCAAATGTCACCATGATGCATAAATAAAGTATGAGAGGAATTGGTCACTAAAAAACATGAGAAAAGAGCTTACTGTTCTTCTCTTGCTGGGGAAAAAAGCTGCTGAAGAATATCTAGGCCATGCCCACTAAATTCATGATAAATCTTACTATTTGATATTTGGCCTGCATCCTTCCTCCTCTAGCAAATTTTACAAATTCACAATATGTCCCTTATACAAAGAACCTAAGAATCACAAATATTCATCCTTGTGGTTGCCTAGAACTAGAAGGCATCCTGAAGGTCAATTATTCCAAACCCATGAGGAAATTGAAGTTCATTGTGGTACAATCCTGGACTTGGACTGATTAAGAGCTGAGTCCAATAACACCCTAATGCTTTCTACCTCTATAACTTTGGACATGTCACTTAAACTCAAAGTACTTCTGTTTCCTGTCTCTGGAGAGTTGGACTTGGTGGCCTTGAATACCCTTTTGTGATCTAAAGCTATAACCTTCTGAGGTCAAGTGACTTGTTTTAGGTCATAGAGGTAGTAAATAGCAGAGAAGGAATTTGAACTCTTAAGTTATTTAACTCCCAAAGTCAATGCCCTATTATGCCACCCACACACATTTTCCCTTTTTCTTCTTTAACTTACAAAGGTGCCTATTCTATAAAGCATGGTGCTGCCCATTTTTTCTTTTTTTAATTAAACTTTTTTTTTTATTTTCAAACATATACATGGATAATTTTTCAACTTTGACCCTTGCAAGACCTTGTATTCCTGAATTTCCTCAACTTCCCTCACTGCCTCCCCTAGATGGCAAGTAATCCAATATATGTTAAACATGTTAAATTATATGCTAAATCTTATATATATATATATGTATATATATATATATATATATATATATATATATATATATATATATATATATATACATATATATATATATACATATATACACACATAATTATCTTGCTGCACAAGAAAAATTGGATCAAAAAGGAAAAAAAAATGAGAAAGCAAGCAAAGAACAACAAAAAGAGTGAAAATACTCTGATGTGATCCACACTCAATTCCCATAATCCTCTCTCTGGGTGTAGATGGCTCTCTTCATCACAAGATCATTGGAACTGGATTCAATCATCTCATTGTTAGAAAGAGGCATGTCCATCACAATTGATCATCATATATTGCTGTTGTCATGTGCAGTGATCTCCTGGTTCTTCTCATTTCATTTAATATCACTTCATATAAGTCTCATCAGGCCTCTCTAAAATCATCCTGCTGATGATTTCTTATAGAAAAATAATATTCCGTAACATTCATATACCACAAGTTATTCAGCCATTCTCCAACTGATGGGCTTCTAGTCATATTCTAGTTTCTAATCACTACAAAAAATGGCTGCCCCACATATTTTTGTGCATGTGGGTTCCTTTCCCTTCTTTAAGATCTTTTTGGGATATAAACCCAGTAGAAGCACTTCTGGGTCAAAGAGTATGGGCAGTTTGATAACTTTTTGAGCATAGTTCCCAATTGCTCTTCAAAATGGCTGGATCCATTCACAATTACACCAACAATGTTTTCCTGCATTCCCTCCAACATTCATCATAACTTTTCCTGGCATCTTAGCCAAACTGAGAGGTATGCAGTGGTATCTCAAAGTTGTCTTAATTTGCATTTCTCTGATCAATAGTGATTTAGAGCATCTTAATTTATTCATCTAAAAGTTGTTCATATTCTTTAACTTTATTTATCAACTGCAGAATGGCTTGAACTCTTATAAATTTGAGCCAGTTCTCTATATATTTAAAATGAGGCCTTTATTAGAGAACCTATAAATGTAAAAATGTTTATTGTTTCCCTTCTGATCTTGTCTGAATTAGTTTTTTTTTTTTTTTTTTTTTTTTTGTACAAAACTTTTTAACAATATAATCCAAATTAACTATTTGATGTTCAATAATGAGTTCTAGTTATTCTTTGGTCACAAATTCCTTCCTTCTCCACAGATCTGAGAGGAACTATCCTATTTTTTTTTTTTTTTAATTTGCTTATAATATTATTCTTCATGAACTCATTTAGAACTTATCTTGGTTTGTGGTGTTAGGTGTGGATCAATGCAGAGTTTAAAGGGCTGAAACTATGAAAAGGTGCTGGGGAATCAGACAATGGAGCACTTAGTTAATTGCCCATTAGACAATGACTCTATTAGCATATGTTTGGAAAACTGGCCCTTCTCAAGGTTTGGTGCTCCCTCAATGTTTGGTGTATACAGATAATTGTAGACAAGGATTAGAGGGTGTGGTGAGTCAAGTCATACTTACTTGGCAGCAGGATGAGGAGGAGAAAGGTGGAGATTCTGGACTCCAGAATAGAAAAAAGATCTTTGGCTAAAATCCTGACAGTTTGCCTGCTTCTCCCCCTAAAGACCAAGAACTTTTATTTATCCTGACTCTGGCTGATCCTGAGGACTCCAGGGAGCTAGCACAGACTTAACATTTTGGCACCTGACATGGACTAAGGACCCTAAACCTAGTTTCTGTCATACTAGTTTCCAATTTTCCCAGCAGTTTTTGTCAAATAATGAGTTTTTATCCCACAAGCTGGGGTCTTTGGGTGCGTCAAATACTAGATTGCTATAGTCATTGGCTATTTTGTCCTATGAACTTAACCTATTCCATTGATCCATTTCTTAGCCAGTCACCAAATGATTTTTATGACCCTTGCTTTATAATATAGTTTTAGATTTGGCAGAGCTAGTCCACCTTCACTGATATTTTTTTTAATTAATTCCTTTGAAATTTTTGACCTTTTGCTTTTCCAGAGCTTTATTATTATTTTTCCTTTATAAAATGATTTCTTGGGAGTTTAATTGGTATGGCAGCTATCCAAAATTCTTGATTGAAATAGTATTTATCATGTCTTTGCCTTCTTATCCCTTTCTGAGAACACATGGGAAGAGATTTGCTAAACTCATAGTCTGAGGGTATCCACTTCTTTTTCCCAAAAGCTATCGTGGAGAAAAAGGGTGAACTTACATTACTTGTTAACTTCCTTCTTTGCCTTTTTCAATCCTCCTATATTTCCCAAAGTCCTTCTATTTATCTCTTTCTTCTCAATGTGTCATGCTTCTGTCAATATTTGGGCAGTACATGGGTAAACTTTTCTATACATCAGAGGATCTTGTCTATAACTCAACTCTTACCAAACATGAGCAAAGGCTTTTTTTAAGCTCATATTTAAATTGAAAATAAAAATAGCATACATACATACTATCTTTTTAAAACTTGAAATATTCTACAGTTAAGTTTTCTACATCATAGGGGTCAGGGTCTTACAGTCTCCTGAGATCTGAAAAAGTATAAAAAATTTGTCCTCCCTTTGCACCAGAGAAGTCTGAATTATTATAGTAATAAAAGATAAAATCGGTTGATATTATACGATGCTGAAAATATATTTTATGCATTTGTGGGTTTCTAAACTTTTTTTTCTGTTACATCTATCTGTACATCATGCTGTCTGTGGCTTTCACAAAACTCCCTCAAAATTCCTATTTAATTTCTTATGCTGACCCATAATATATAGAAATGGAGAAAGTTTCAATGTAGAAGAGTTAAATATGATGGGTGTTGAGGTCCTTTTAAGATTCTGACTGCCCAACCCCCATGGCTGATCTTGATTCACAAATCCTGGTCAAAAGTACCTTTTGAATATCCGGGCCCAGCCCCACTATCTGCTCAGCTTCCCCCAGCCCTCACCTGATCTGAGCTAACTGGAAAGCCCACCAAGAACTTGGAGGTACCGCCCATCATCTTCTAGGTATAAAAGATCCAAGCGGAGCTCTCTCTTTGCAAGAGCCCTCCCCGCCAACACATGGTATCCTTCCGACCATGTAAGAGTTCCTGCCCACCCAGTGGCCACCTTTGGCCCTGTCGTCTTTCTAACTGAACTTTACTTCTAAATTTCTACAATAAACCTTTTATTTATCAATCTAGGTTTTTGGGTCTGTAAATTCATTTACAGGGGACACTGCGCTTCATGGGATTATCTTACTATCTATCCACCGACAAACGGGGTTCCCCCTTTCCTTTCACTAATTAAATATATATATATATATATTATATAGTATTTTATACTATATAATTTTTTCCAATGTACCTTATTATGTTACTTTTGTATACATAGGCTATTTACAAGAGTAACATAATAATATTATATATTTATATTTTTAAGGTAGGAAAGAAGGAGGGAAGAAAGGAAGGAAAGAGTGAAGGAAGGAGGAAGAATTAAATTATGAATATGCACAGAACTAGGTGTTAATAGGTAAATTTAATTCTCTTTAACTTTGACATTGAAGATGTGACTTTGAACATGGATGAGATTTAAGTCTTCGCCAACCCTAAATTCTCCATGCAAGTGTATTTCCAAGTGCTTATCATAACAGATCAAGAAATTGTCTGATGGATTTTATTCAAATATTTATTCAACTCTTCAAATAATTTAAAGGATTCTAGAATTAGGCAGTATTATTTGCTTTATTAATCTGATGGTCCTCAGTAATTGCATAAATTATGATCTTTCCTATAATGGTCCTTGAAGAATTAGGCTTGTAAATGTCAATGGTATCATCTATAAATATGTTGATTAAATAGCCATTTACTGTTAAGTATTGGATCTGATGCTGAAGGGCATTCATTGTCTACCTAGCAAACTGCCTTACATATAGTAGTATTTGTCAAAAGAAGGATTAAAGGAAGAAAGAAAGGAAGGAAGAAGGGAGGAAAGGATGGAAGACTGGAAGCAAAGAGAAAGGGAAGGAAACTACCTGATCTAAAAAAAAAAAAAAATTGAAGATATTCAGAGAAACAACCCTCAGATTTTTCCCTTTAGGTCTACACATATATATGACCTCCCTCCCCCCTGCCCCCAAGTATCATCTAATGTGATGAGCTGATCTTTGACTTTTCTGCCTGAATTTGAAAAACTCAAAAAAATGTTAGTGTCAAATCTCTGGAGTTTCTACTGAAACTTACATGTTATCTAGGCTTTTGGGTACTCAGTGAGCCACAATTTAACTGGATAACCTTAATGGGAAACTTCAGGCTGTGGCCATGGAAATTATTTTGAAATAAAGATATCTTTCTGATTCACAAAGGAAGAGAAGCTTCAGAAGACATATGTTTGAGCATGTTAGCCATGTACTCAATAAATTCCAATTGGCTCCCTATTACCTCCAGAATTAAAAATATATTTCTCTACTTGGCATTCAAAAAAATTTTTTTTCACAGTTGAGACCCTTCCTATCTTAATAATCTTCTTAAATTTTATTCCTCTCTGGATGACCATCAACTGGGAAATACTGAACAAGTTGTGATATATGTGGTAATGAAATATTATTGTGGTATAAAAAATGACAATCAGGATGATTTTGGAAAAATCTGAAAGACCTACATGAATTGATGTAAAGTAGAGTAGGCAGAACTAGGAAAATGTTTACATTTTAAAATAACATTTTAATAAGTGAAAAATACTATCTTTCAATCTGCATTCAATTGCCATTAATTCTTTTTCTGAAGGTGGATAGCATTTTTCATAGTTCTTTGGACTGTTTTGAATCATTGTATTGCTGAGAATGTCATATATATTTATGTATGTATATACATATATTATACATACACACACACATATATATGTATATATATATATATACATATATTATACACACACACACACACACACACACACACACACATATATATATATATATATATATATATATATATATACATATATATATATATATATATATATATATATAAACTTTCCTCCGTTAGGCCTCCTTTCTCCATTTTATAACCTGTCACCAATTATTTCTTAATCTTTTCTTATTCAATGGGCCTTCTAAGATCTTTTCTCACCAACCTTTCAACAAAGTTCCCGGTTCTGGCCTGAATCATCTAATTGCAAAATTATCAAAATCTTTCATCACAGGATCTCTGTCTTTGGAAGCTTTTCTTTTCCAATCAAGTCCAAATGTCACTGCTATAATCCTTTCTAGTGTCACTTTAAACATGATACTACTTGCCTTTTTTTTTTTTTAAGCTCACCCTGCCTCTGTGTTGCTCCATATTACAAGTAATTGTCACATTTAATTGCAACATTCTGCCTGCTTTAGCTTTTGGTGTGGTCCTACCCTTATTCCCATAGTTTTGAAGTTTCCATTGCTGTCCATTCCTAGACCAATCATCCATTGCCCACAAGAAAAGACATTTCCCTCTCTTCTTTCTAGTCTTACATTCAGAAAACACAACTAAGTTAAATGAAAGTGAGAAGACTCCAAACAAAAATGAATCTTTTCAGTCCTGTCTTTTTTATGAATGACAGTTTGCTTTCTATATCTTATTTGTGGAATTATCAAATGCACATGATTTTTTGAGATCTGATTTTTACATGTGTTCCCACATGAAATCATATGAAGAGGAGTTTGTGGCTTCTGGAAAGTCCTTTGTTGTAGTAAATGGTGGATAATATGTGAAGATAAGTGTGTACATTTGTACTAATTATTTTTGGGTCTACCATTTTCACAGCCTGTTTTGCTAAGGATCTGAGGATTGGCTCAAATCACAAGCCAGATTGTCTAGACCTTTATTTCCCCATGAAGTTTTCTCTGGGGAAACTCTGATTTTCTCTTCTCAATGAGGACTATAACAAAAGATCAATAATTTGCACTCCACCCCCTACCGCTAAATGGATAAGGATGGCTGACCATCTTAAAGACAATCCTACCAAATGGCAAGAGGGATTAAAGGTCTCAGAGCTCAATGGAGGGTTCTCCTAACCCTGATGCTCTACCTGCTGTTTCAAGTAACAGCTCTCATCACATGTAGTTCCCAGATTCTGCCCATATTACTTGTACTTCTCCATTCAGCACCACTTCTAGGAATCAATATATCCATGCTGCTATTGAATTACTGGGGAATATTAACTCACAGGGAACAAATATCCTGTCTAGTATATTGTAGACACATTAATAATGATGGAACAATTGTTTGATGAGTACAAGTTCATATTTGATAATCACCAAAAACTCAAATGACTAAATATTTAGTAGATAAAATTCAATCCTTCAGAATTTTGCATAAATTGTTTCACTCTAGCATTTAAGAATAATTTATCACATCTTTTTGCTTGCACACAAATCTCTAGGTTATTTCTTTTTCTAAAATGAAGGACAGCTTGTGTAGTTCCCCACTGATTCAAACATATACATAAAATTAATATGCAGTGCATATACCTTGAGAAACTTTACAGAAGCAGTTTTCAGGCATATAGTGAATTCTCAATGTACAGTTCAAGAAAATAAATTATGGAATTCATGTGAACTAAATTGCAAAAGGCAATGAATTGATGATAATATTTACAAAGTATAGTCTCCCTAAATGATAAGAATATAGAGTTTTTCTCACACAATTATAATAAACTGCATGTTTGATGCAAACTTACTGTGTACAGAGTATTGTACTGGGGAGACACAAAGTTTAAATAACATTCAACATGTTCAAAAGCAAATTAGCTTTCGCCCCAAATCTTTTGCTCATTCTGAATACTTTTCAGAATAACACTATTGTCCCTGGCTTGAAGGCTTGCAACTTTGGATAAGAAAAATGAGTTGAACGATGATTTGAAAAAAGGAAGTAGGTCATTAGATCACTAGAGGAAGCAACCAATTAGTGTGGTGGTGATGCTACATATTTATTCCCCATATATTTCAGCATCAAAATACTTCATGGGATAGTATTTTCATGGGAAATAAAGGTAAAATGATATTTTCTTTGTTTTTAGGCTTGGTTAGAATTGGGCCAGTCTGTAGCAGATGAGGAGTCCCTGGCAAAGAAAGAACAATAATGTATGAAAAAGGAATGATGCAGCAAGATTCTGGAGGAGATAGAAGAAGAGATCAAGAGCATAGACAAAGTAAATATTCCTAGTAAAGGTTTTTTATGACTAGAGAAAAAAAGAGTCGAGCAAGGAAGATATAGTCAAGCAGTTTTGAGGAATGGAAGGAATTCATATCAGTGAATTCACTGTTGAGAGAATGTGGAATAATAAATGAAAAAAACGCTGGACTTGAAATCAGGAAGATCAGGGTTTAAATCCCATGTATAAAACTTCCTAGCTGGAAGCCCAGGGCTTTGTCTATCATGCTATGCTGATCCCAAGTCAGAAAATATCATTGAGTGACTGAGTCAAAAGAATAGGCTGTAAGTACCACCACTAGTATTATTAGGAGGAGAAGAATGATTAGTAGCAGTAGGAGGAGGAGGAACAAGAGGAAGAGGAAGAGAAGAAGAAAGAAGGATAAATAGTAGTAGTAGTAGTAGTAGTAGTAGTAGTAGTAGTAGTAGTAGTAGTAGTAATCATAACAGCTAGAATTTATATAGCACTTAAATATTTGAAAAGCTTCTTACAAGTTATCTCATTTGATCTTCAAAACAACCTTTGGAGGTAGATGTTATTAGCATATTTTACAAATGAGGCAACCAAGTCAGGTAGATATTAAGTGATTTTCTGAGGGTCACACAACTAGTAAGTTTCTGAGGTCAGTTTCAAATTTAAGTCTTCCTAATTCCAGGTGCAGTCTTATAAAGTATATGAGAAGGATGTTAATCCCATTTTACAGATTTAAATATCAGGAGGAATGTTTAGAAGCAAAGGATTTGGAGAGGACAACAAGGTTACACTTGAAAAAGAATACTTTGGGTGGAGGAGAGAGTAAGGACAAGTGAGAGTGAGATTTGGGATAGAGTATGAATTCCAATGAACCTGGGAGAATAGACTAGACAAGAATGAATTGAGTTAGAGTGGGACAGAAAATTATGAAAGACTTAGAATGAGGACAAAAGGAATGAGGTTGTGATGGTACTTAGCATTAATAGGCTGCTCACCTAATGTTTGATATGAGATTTCAATAGGATACTGTAATTAATATTCTGATAACAACTACTACAATACAATTACATCTATTTCTATTATCACCACTACCATCATTATCACTATTACTACAACATTTTATCACTGTTGCTGCTGCTGCTACTACTATTACTACTACTATTACTACTACTACTACTACTACTACTACTACTACTACTACTACTACTACTACTACTACTACTTCTATTATTATACCACCAGCACTACTATCACTACAATTATTAGTACAACTAAGGATGATAACAGCTACTATGCTACTACTACTATTACTATCACCATCATGATTATCATTACCACTACTACTATTATAATGACTACCACCTGAAATCAGCACTAGTGCTACTGCTGCTGCTGCTACTATTACTACTACTACTACTACTACTACTACTACTACTACTACTACTACTACAACCACCACCACTGATGTTAATATTACTATAAATACTACAAATATTACCACCACTCCCATCACCATTACTACTATTATTACTAGTTGTAGCATCTTATTAGTTATTTGGTATAGAGGACCACAGATATTGGGGAACTCTGAGAAAAGTATACTTGAAACAAGGATATTTGCAACAGGGTGTTTACTCAGAGTGATTGATGAGATGATGGTTTTCTAGTTTACATATACTTAGTACTTAATATGGTGATGCAATGGTTATACAGTTGGCACATGCTCAGTATACAGTAATGATGTAATTGTACTGAGGTATATAAGGGTTGAGAGGACTTAAAATAAGCAGAATCAAGAGAGACTCGAGAGAGAGTGTCCTGGAGCCCGATCTCTGACTCAGACTCCAGAGAGATCTTGGAGAAATCTAGCCTGGACATTACAATATGGGGCATATTTTTTTTTTTAAAGAAATGCATTGGTCTACAAAAAGACCTCAAATGGTTCCCAAAACAAAGGCAATAATATTAATTTACTTTTCCTTTTAAAAAGACTTTTAATATTATTGAAACTTTGCAAAGAATATCAAAGCTAAAATAGTTTCAAAAATTATACAGTTGAATATTACCCTGAATTGGGAACCTCTTAAGAAGTTCTCCCATAAGTGATCATATAAACTTTGTTTATAAGGCTGTCAATTATAGGTTATCACTAATAATGAAAGACACTCATTTCACTGTGAGAAACCTTTATTTGTGAGATCCATTCATTACATAGTGCCTAAATCTACCTTTCTTCAAATCCCATTCATGACTCTTAGTTCTATTCTCTGGCATATCGAAATAACTCTGTCTTTTCTATATACTGACATTCCCATATTAGAAGGAAGCCATAATATTCCATTCAGATCTTCTCTTTGTCAGACTAAATATTCTTAGTTCCTTGATGTTCAATGTCATGACCTCCAGGGCCCTCGTCATCTTGATTTCCTAGCATAGAATATGCTACAGTTTATTGAACTTTTCCCCAAAATGGAACACTCAGAATTAAACAAAAAGCAAATCGAAGCATTTAACCTTAGTGCTCCACTCTTCTCCTTACTATTTAGGATAAATTTTCTTCCCTACAACAAATATTGAAAATTTGTTTTTGCCTATACAATTCTAGAGTACCAGGACAAGGTCTAATTAATTCAAAATCAACTAAAGACTTTACATAAATACAATGCAATCAATTCCATCAAAAAATGTATTAAGCATTTACTATATGATAAGTAAAGTCTTGAGGGTTAAGTGTATGTGAGTGTGTTATGGAGGGGGAGGTATGCAAATATAAAAAGATGAAATAATCATTATTCAAAATGACAAAAAGACAAAGAAAAAACGCTAACACATAAAAATGAAAATTTTAAAAATTCTCCCATAATATGTTTACACTTGAACAAACTGAATTGCCTTTTCTAAAATTTTGCTTCTTTTTGTCCTGTAGATATAAACCACCTAAAACTGAATTATAGGTTTAAACATAGATGCTGACACTGTTCATCTCATCAGCAAAATTTTTACTCCACTGACACATTTTCAAAGAACCACTATGAAATGATATTATAAGACAATTCCAGAAGAAAATCCTAAATGTAAGACCATTTGAATCAAAACCTTAAAGTCAGAAATCATATCCTGATCTTTTTTACAGGGTTCTGAATCAAATAAAACATTGAGTCCATAACAATCATTGAGACTTTCTTGCTGTGCATTCTTAAAATGCATGCAGAAAAACACTGATTCACACATTTCTGTTAGTCTCCATTCCTACCCACCTTTTTCTTTCTTCTTCCTCACTCCATCCAAAAAAAAATCTACAAAAATCTTAGTGCTAGAAAATGTGGAGCATGTACTTAATTGAAACAGTAAATACTGTGCTGCTGTAACAGATTGGTTCCTTATTAAATAACATAATGGTTTTATATTTTTTATGGATGCTAATCAAAATTGTACCAGGCAAAAAGTGTATTATTAGTAATAACAATGGCTAGCAATTTTATCTCCTAAATATTTTATAAATAATCAGTGAATCAATTCTCATAAATGACATGCCCTGTTCTACTACTTTATATCTACCAAAACTGAGGCTAAAGACTAAGTTTGCAAAAGTGGACATATGCATATAGATAAATTCTCAACTGGTTCACTACATGTCAATCTTGAATGCAACTGAATGGCATCAGCTTGATGATTGCTGAACCCCACTCTGGGAGGACAGTAGCTAAGGTCAAATCCAATTGATTTGAACCTGACTTACCAGGACACAAATGAATTTTACCACAATTGCTTGATTCAAGCAGTTTAATGTTATTTCAAGCAAATCAATTGTGTTGCACATCTACTGGGAATAAATCAATTACATGCAAAAACCTTTGTGGATAGAAAATGAAGGTGCTTTGAGACCCTTTGAAACTGGGATCCTGTGAGAATTTTGTTAGAAATTGAAAAGAGAATTGAGGTTAAGGTTAAAATTAAACACAGAAGTTTAGACTTTCTATTATGTATTCAGTCTTTGGCTTCAATAAGAAATTATCTTCTAAAACACAGTATAAAAGTACATACATACATGTGTTCTTCACATACACACACACACACATATGTCTATATCTATATCTATATCTATATCTATATCTATATCTATATCTATATCTATATATATATATATACATACATATACTCTTCCCATATGTGTATACATATCTATCTATCTTTATGTATACACACACATATAATGCATCGTGAGAAGAGCTGTGAATTGGTTTTCCTCATTTTGAGAAATAGTTAGACATTATGCAGGAAAAAATAAGTCACTATACTATTTATGTCCTTGTCAGTGAATCCATTGCAAGGTATGATTGCGTTCAAGGAGGTCAAACCATAAAGGTCCAATATGTACCAATATATTTGTAGCAACACTTGATTGTAGTAGCAAAAGAGGGGGAAAAAGAAATATGAAATAAGGAAACAAGGGAAGAAGGAAAGAAGAAAGGAAGGAAGGAAACAAGGAAGGAAAGAAGGAAACAAGGAAGGAAGGAAGCAAAAATATAAAGGGAGAGAGAGAGAGAGAGAGAGAGAGAGAGAGAGAGAGAGAGAGAGAGAGAGAGAGAGAGAGAGAGAGAGAGACTAAGAGAGAGAGGAAGGAAAAAAGGGGGGGCTTTAAACAAAGTGGAATAGAATTATAAATCTCTAATTGGAAAATAGCTATTCATATTTCTTCCTACAGATAGGGAAGGAGACAATCATGGAGCTTAAGTGACTTGCCAATTGTCATGCAGGTAGGATGGAAGCAGTACTTTGTATCTAGATGTCCTGACTCTAGAGACATTGTTCTTTTAACTGCACTATCAATTTGTAAGAAAGTATAAATAGAAGTAACTCAGAAAAGCAAAAAACACAGGAAGACTTAAATGAACTGACATGCAAGCTATTTTTGACAGTGATGGAAAAGGGTTAAGATGTTCTCCCCCTGTATAATGCATTCAAACAGTCTATCCTTCGTTATCTTCTAACATGCTTGTCTTGGAATAATAAGTTTTTCACTATGATATCAGATGCATTTCACAGCGTAAGCTCAGAATGTTAGCCAATTTGCAAACATGAGGATGAATGTATTCCTTGAGATGACAAATATTGGGCTTGATAGAAACTGTTCATTTGGAAAATATCTAAAGATGGAGCTTATTGGCACTTGAAAATTAAGGAGACTGAAAGCATGGAGCCATTCTGCCACTTCCATAAATATGGGCTTTCTACAGTCAGTCACTGAATGAACATAGAAGAAAACTGTAAGATAAAATTGTTTCCACCAAAAACCAGCAACAAAATTCTTAATACAAACAAGGAAAGGGAACCTTTCATTTATAAGAAGAGAAAACAAACAGAACTCTTTCCTAGTCTTACAAAAGAATCTTCTATAAGTCACTTAACTTTATGATAGCAAGTTAATGGTTTTCAAAATTACCTGAATTTCCATAGTCCACTTCATATTTGCTAGGAATGGAAGACATAATTATATATCCAGGCAAAATCTGTTGCCTGTTGAAATATTTTTTGCTTGTTCATTTTGTATTTTGAAATACTCTATATTCAGCTGACATCAAGTACGTCATTTTGGCTCTCTAGCATACTGTTTCTTTCCCTAAAAAATGAGATGATTGTGTGTGACACTGTAAAAATTATTTAATCACTCTAAGTTCTAGTTTCCTCATTTTAAAAACAGATATAATAATAATATCACCTACCACCCAGAATGGTTATGAAAATAAAATATTACTAAAATATTTTTCAAACCTTTAAGCACTGTATAAATGTTATATATTATTATTGCCATCATTATTATAATAGAATCTATTTGATTTTTTTTCAGTACTAAAATTCTATGATGTTAAAATATATGCAATTTTTTTGTCCTGATGGACAAAATGAAAAGCATCTCAAAAGCCTAATATATATATATATATATATATATATATATATATATATATATATATATATATATATATATATATGAGGAAATAATTGGAATATATTTATACTTTAAGGGATTGTCTTAGTTATAAGCTGCTCTTATTGAAAATACTATCATTACATTTAGTGTCATGTACCAAAGCTATTTCCAATAGTATTAAGGCATTTGTCATTGCCAACTCCTTTTATCTTAATGTTGCAGAACTCAGGTGCCCACACCTTTATGGAGATGTAAGCATGATGTCATGAAATTGGTAATATTTGTTTATTTTTAGCTTTCAGAGATACGTCAGGGCAGACACTGAAAAGGTTTCAAAAACATTTTTTTTAAGAATAGGAATAAGATAAGTAAAACATTATTTTACTCACATCACAAATTTCAATTGGTATCACAGGATATTTTATGCATAGTTAAACTGGACATAACATAGGCGCTATCATTTAAGGTCTTCTTCAAATTTGCAGCCATTCCAAATAAAAATCTCCACTGGCTTGCTTTGGTGCCTATTATCCCACCAGAAGTTATACATTTTTTAATACTCTTGGGATGGGTAACACATTGGAATTTGACACATTCACAAGATATATGACTGAGACTGATCTCCATAACTACAGTTACTACACAAATAAAGTTTGATCAAAAATATAGCCATCAATTAAGAAAAAAGTAGAAAAGAGGCCACTAAACTAGTAGTTCTGGATTGCTTTAAATGGATTTTGAGAACTAATAAGTAGGGATGATAAGTTAGAGGAAAAACACAGGAAGGCAGCAAAGGCAAGGTTGTTTTTTGTTTTTTGTTTTTGTTTTTTTTTTTTTCTTCCTGCATCATAAATCTACTAAGGCACTCTTGGATTGAATATGTATCAGGAAAAACTGGCCAATGAGAGCCCAGACCTAAGATCATATGCAATATTGTCCCCTGATGGTAACTAACCTGGAAGCTTTATGAGCTTGATTCCAGACAGTCCAGTCCCTCCCATTACAAATCAAAAAGGAAGATTAAAAAAAAAAAAAAAAAAAAAGCTTAATACCATAGAATGAAAAGAGGTTTTAAGTAATCTTCTAGTTTAATGCCTTTTGAGTAACCTAGCTGTAATTGATAGAGAAATATTAAAGTCTGCGCATTCTCATATTTCTCTTTAAAAATACTCTAGTTTTCCTTTCTTTATCACCTCCACACCAATCTAACTCACATCATGTCATTCTATCTTCACATTTTCTTTTTATTTGAAAAATATAAACTTGTATATATATATGCATGTATATATATATCATATGCATACAAGAAGAAATAATAAAAAATTCTTCAACATATATTAATGCTATGTTATACAAAGAATGAGAAAGAAGCATGTTTAATAAACTATGAATTCTGTTATAGTTTTTTTTCCTAAAAAGTAAATATATAATATATATTTTTAACAAAACAGTTCTTGGTTTCTCTTTTTATAGTTTCTCTTCATCTAATAAAATATTAATACTATTTTTTGATATAAACATACCTCCACATGTTGAAAATGTATACCTTATTAAATGCCAGGCAAATATTTGTTAAGTACCAAATATATCGAGAATACTGGGCTTGATGCTAGAGATATAATCTTGATAAAAAAGAACTTACATTTAGGGACAGAATTGTACAGGGTGGGGGCAGAATTGGAATATAAAGTGTATCTAAGTATAGGACAAAGAAAATTGAGAAAGTAGCAGAAATTGTGAACTTGAGATCAGGGAAGACTTCATGGAAGAAATGACACAGAAGCTATGTTTTGCAGTAAGAGAAGGATCCAAGGAGGTAAGGAAAAGAAGGTGGTCAGAAAAAACGACACAAAGGACACTTTCAAGATCTCTCAAGAACTTGTTTGTGTGTTTATACAGATACATATATATCTACATATTTAGATAAACATACAAACACATATTACATATATATGTATATATGTATGTACATAGATGTACATGTGGTTTCTGCCATTAAAATGGAAGAGTCCTGAAAATAAAAAGTATTAATTTCACCTCTATAGCCCCAGAAGGTGGGACAAAACCTAAAATAAAACAGGATATTTTAAAAAAATGCTTATTACTTAATTCTGATTCACATTTATATCACAATGCCCAGAATTAGCCTTATACAAGATAGGTGCTAATAAATCGCTGCTGAATTCAATCATTCTAGTTTCCAAAGAGACCCTGCAGTGATATATACAGTAAATCTCTCTTTTATTTTTTTTATAAAACAAGAACAAATTGTGGAGGAAAAAAAAAACCCCAGCAACACTAAATTAACACTGGATTCTCTTTTGGATTCTCTACCTTTTTGACCTTGAACTAGTTGCTCAGATATTCTATGATTCAGCATCCTCATCTAGAAAATATAAATAATATCAACATAACCTAGCTCACATTTTTTCATGTTCTTCATGTGCCTTAATTCTAGCAAGCACTTAATGAGTTCTATTTAATAACCTTTATTGAATTGAGCTATGTCAAAATACTTTTGAGATGTACAAAGTACTGTCTAAACAAATCCTTATATTATTGTTATGTGAGATTCTGCTTTAATTCAAGCTATCAATATGCATTCCTGAAATTCCTACTATATATCAGACAAAAGGGGAGTGTGGTATGGTGGATCATGAATTGGCCCCAAAATCAGGAAGAACCCAATTCAAGTTCTGCCTTTGATATATATTATGTGACTCTGGGAAAGACTTTTAACCACACTATAAATTGCAGAAAAGGTGCCAATTTGCATTGTTAAAGGAGATTTCTTTATATCTCTACAGAGTGAAATCACAGATCCAGTCCCTCCTTTTATGTGCTGGGCACTGTGTTAATCAGCAGTGATGTAATGAAAAAAAAAATAAAAAAAATATATATATATAACAGTACCAAATGTCAAGAAGTTTATATTCTCTTTGTGTCATACACATATAAAATATGCTTGTGTGTGTGTTTAAATGTAATGTATAACTGTCAAGAGACAAATACATTTTTCACAGTAATGTGGAAAAGGTCAATGTTTATCTTTCCCTGAAAGCCTTGAATACTAGTACTTCTCTTTTTTTGGACAAAGAAATACATAAAACATAAATATCTATTATCTAGGCAGTTGGCTGTCCTTTTACAATCCTTCAGCAAAGGTCTTCAGTGAGATAACATTTCTAATTCCTAATCTACTTTCTGGTCAGACTATTAACAAATGTCTCCTGTTATTTTATGTTCAATTGAACTGGGCCATCTCTCCCTGGAACCATAAAAGAAACCTTCTCCAAACAAAGACAGAGGAATCTTCATTCACAGTTTCACATTAACATGTTATATTTAGGAGCAGAGAATGTTGACCAAAGAGGAAACTGGTCACAGTGTCTACAATGTGACAGAAGGTTATCAGACTGGGTAAAAACATACCTCCTATTAAACATATTTTTTTTTTTTACTGTTATGTCTCAAAGACAGAAATTTCTAATATTGATATAATTCCTTGTGCTTTAGGCATTTAAAATGTGAAATGCAAACAGGAAGGGTGATTCATTAAACCATTAATGTCTTTAACACATTAGCATTTCAATAACTTATGAGATTCTTAGTAAATCACCTTAAAAAGCAGACAAAATAAGACAATGGCATACTAGCCCTGGACATATATAGGGGTTCAAAGAGATGCCATACAATTCTGGATTTGGGGGAGAAACAACATGATGTAGTGAAAAAAAGCTATATTTGAAGTTAGATCAACAGGACTTATGTCCTAAGTCTCTACCACTTCTTACTTATGAACTCTTAGGCAAGTTATTTTACCTTTCTAGACCTCTATTTTCTCACCCCCAAAATAAGCAGAATTGACTATCTGACCTCTGTAGATGTTTTTGATCCCAAATTTATGTATTTTAATTTAACTTAGGGTTCACCAGGTTTCGAGAAGTGCCTTTCCTGAACACACAATCTTAGTTGATTCACTGGGAGGGGAAACCTAACTTTAGTCCTTGAAGAGGCATGAAGAATCTACCTAGAATATGTATAAAATGGATCCCTTGAGATCTCTATGAAAACCAATGATCCCATTTATTTTTCAGTTACACACAGGACTTATTTCTGAAAACAAAACTTTCTATCACAATATACACACCTGTATATAGTCTAAGAATAGTTTCCCTTAATAAAGTCTTCTTCTTTAAAGGAGAGTGAGAATTCATTTCACAAAATAATAACAATGAACAGTAGAATTCATTGGCTTAGTCTATATTAATACAAGGTAATAAGAAATCTAGATGAGAAAATGAAACTGGATGTTCCAAAGCCAATTGAAACTCAACATTTCCAAAACTCAATATCAATATCAATATACCAAAATTCTCCCTTCTTCCAAACTTACTATTAAGGTCATGGGTACCATCACTTTCTCAGTCACTTAGGTTTATAGTCTAGTTGCTATCCCTGCTCATCTCTCAAACCCCAGCTCCCATATGTCATTAAATGTTCTTCGGTAACATCTCTCCTATATTCTCCCTTCCCTGCTCTGACACTAGTTCCAGATTAGGGCAGGCCAACATCACCAGCAGGCGATAGCTTCTTTATTGATACTCCTTTTCACATCTCTTCCTACTTCAGTTCATGCTTTGCTCAGCCATCAAAATGGTCTTTATTAATCACATATTTGATATTAATCACATATCACTCCCTAATTGAATAACTCCAGGAACTCTTCAAAACTTCCAGGATCAAACTGGAAAACCTTTGTTTTAAAAGCCCAAAACAGCATAACCCCTGTTACTTTTCCAATCTCTTTATATATTACAACACTTCCTCTACTCTGCAATCCAGTGACACTGGCTTCCTTGATATTCCTCTACACAAAACACTCTGTCTCCCAACAATGAGTGCTTTCATAGTTGTCTCACAAGTCTACAACTCTCTGTACTCTCCTGCCCATTTCCTGGCTTCCTTTAAGAATCAGCTAAACTTCCACCTTCTATAAAAACCTTCCCCAGGCCTCCTTAATTTTGATGACTTTCTTTTGAGATTATCCCAAAGGTAACCTGTGTAGAACTTGTTTTAAACGAAGTTGTTTCCATGTTGCATCCTCATTAGCCTATTAGGTCTTTGAGAGCAGGAATTGAATTGTGTTTTTCTGTTTATCCTCATCTAATGGAATATTGTGAAGAGTTTGCATGATCTTCCTTAATAAATCATCTCATAATTTAATATCTGGTGATTCAAAGCTAAGCAAAGCGAATAGTAGCAAAAGTTATGCTGGAAAATGTGATTCTAAATCAAGGTTTGTTTTTTTTTTTTTTTTTTTTTAACAAAACCTTTAGAATATTCAGAAATGTTATTTTTACAAGACAAATATTTTCTTTAAGAAAAATTCAAAGGGATTTAATGTATTGAAGTTGCTATGTGGTACAATGGAAAGCATACTGGATTTCAGGAGGAAGAATGGAATTCTGATTCTGTCTCAGACACTATATAATACTGGAAGAGGCTCTTAACGTTTCTGTGCCTCAGTTTTCTTATCTTTAAAATGGGGGTAAGAGCACAAAGAGATTTGTTGTAAGAACCAAATAAAATGATATATGTAATCTTGGTTTCAAGTCCATTTTTATACAATTGTCCTCAGAGGTAGAGATTAATAAATCAAAGCGAAGAAGCATTTGTGAGTATTTTTGGTAGAGGACAGAGCCTGAGGGTTTTCAGCCATACAAGTGTGAGAGAGAAGGTATGCAGTTAAATATTCTATGGTCCGAAGAGTGGGAAAGATTAAAGGAAGCAGTATACAAATAGATACACACACTCACATATAGATACACACATGTATTTGTATATGTATACACACATATATATCTGTATAAGCATATATTTCTTGCATATGTACACACACTATATATAAAGAAGCATATTGTGTGTGATTGGAAGATGTAATCAATCTTTATATCCTTATCAGTGAGAAGAGTATTCGACAAATGGGCTTCAGTCCTAGGTAAATATACTTTATAAACCTAAAGCACTATTTAAATGTTAGTTATTATAAAACAATAGCTCAACAATCCAATATAATTGAAATGGAATATTAGTTATGAACAAGACTGTCTAGTTGTCCATGCTCAAAATCAATGGCCCATGGAAACTGACAAGTTGCAGGGGGGAGATCAATACTAAATTAGGACCGGTACTGTGTGTCATTATAACCATTTTTATCTCAACTATAAACAAAATATTGAATCTCAACTATGTCTAATAGACATGAGATACTTGATCACCACTTTTTAAAGAATTTTAACCATTACTACAGAGGTTACGACAGGGAGAAACTGATTTAATTCAGAAACCAATTCAGCTAGCAAAAACTTATCTTCTTGCCAAACATTGGAATATTGCAGTCAAGGGTGGACCAGATAAGAGTATAAATTCATTTACAAAATATTACAGAGGAGGTAGATGGAAAATTATTAGGAATTCTTACTCACAAAAAAGTAAAAAATATCTTAGTGGGAAGGGAAGAATAGTTTAAATAAAATATGATGGGAAATTCAGCTAATCCAATCATCCAAAGATCATAATTGTTAAAACTGAAAGGATGGCCACAAAACAGAACAGATGTGTCATGGAACAGATGTGCTATGGGAATTTATGCCCAGCATCCATGGTAGTAGAACTGCCATATTTGGATGGTGTCAACATAGTTTCAAACGTGCCCCTGTTGGCCAGTCCCCTTCTTCCCCTAAAGGAATAGCAATTAAGGCAATAAAATCAGGAAAAGTGGGTAGACCTGGCCAAGTAATAAAGAAGAAATTTGCATTTCTGTAAAACTGAAGGTGACAAAATTTTAAAGACACTTGCACAATGATTTACAAGCTACCTCAAAGGAGAGGTTTGTTTCCTCTTGTTTTTTGTGTTTGTTTATTTTAATAGGAAAAAAAATCATAGATAGCTTTTTTTACCAGAAAAAAAAACAATACATAAGAGCAAAAATAAATCAGCAACTATCAATTCACATGCCAATTTTGTTTGTTAGCAAATCTCTACAATAATCATCAATTCATGGAATAAGCATGTATGTTTGAAAAGGGAATAGTTAAAGTTTTGATGACTTATTTTCTCCATCAGAATACTTTTTTTTTTTTTGCATTCAAAAACCTGCTAGAGTGTGACAATATATGATTCCTCTGTTTTTTCTTGTTTCTGGATTTCAAAATAACCATTCAACTCAATAGAGGAAATAAAACAGCCTCAAAACTATCTTCAAACACAGCAACTCTCATGATTATGTTTAAATCATACAATATGCTATCACAGATGTGACAATGGAGATAATGATCTGATGAAAATTACTGTCAAGCAAGATAACATAATAGGAAGTTGCATTTCATATAGTCACTGAAGTCATGGGAAATGTTCTCTTAAGTAGAAAGGTAGGAATAATACTGAGTTAATAAAATTTAAGTAAATCTCCCTTATATAAGATGGATTAGAAGACTGCCAGGGTAGAAAAGGCAAGCATAATATAATAGGCAAGTCCCTCTATATATGTATATATTTGTATGTACATATGTATTTGTTTTTGTAGGTGTGTATATGCATACTTTCTCCTTGATATAATTCTTAGACATTGCTGCCCAAGCAATCTGGGCTCAAAACTAAAGGAAAAGATCACATTGAATCACTGTGTTCTTTCCTAGTGTTCTTTCCATGATCCTAAATTTCTTGTCATACTCCTATCTCATTTGTCTTTTGGAATCCTAAGTATTCTTCAAGTCTCTCTTCAAAGGCAGCTTCCTTCTTGAGGCCTTTCCTGATAAAGCCCATTAGGTTCACCATCTCATCTAATTCAAACTTTTCTTGGATTCTTTATCTATCTGTTTCACCCCCTTTTCTTCATACCCTTTATTATACTTACTTGTGTTCCTATTGTATCCAAATAAAAAGGGAAGGTGCTAAGGATAGAAGATCATTTATTTTTATTCCTGAATCATCAGCACATCCCAAGCACACTAATTCAGTTGAATAACTGAATTGAATTGATATTCTATTTCCTTAATGCAATGTGTCTGCAAGACAACTAAATGAAGGAATTTTTAGCATGAAATTTAGATGACCATTTGCTACAGACTTGATATTTGCCAAGTCGTCTGCTAACATCCTTAGCATATGATCTAAACTAATGAGAAGTGGAGGATACACAATGAGAAATAGAAAGATTGAATACAAATATAATATTGACAATGAACATAGGTGATCTGAAAAAATGGGTGAGACAGGAATACATTAACACTAGAGGACAGCACTTTGAACTCATATTCACAAAATGTTAAATGAATGAAAGGAAGAGTTAATTTTCTGGGAACAGACTCAAGAAAACTAATGAGAAGATATGTACAAACGTCACAAAATACAAAAACCATTTATATGAACAGGTAGCATTTTGCTTAGGTGAGAGAAGTAGACATATCCATGAGATCATGAATCCATTGAAACAAAAGTATGATCACTAGATTTGAAGAATTTTAATTATTTGGACTGGTGATTTAGACCTTTCCAAATTATCTAGACAACTATTTGGTGTGGAGGCCCATATGAGAAACTGAAATCCAGTATATTTCAATAATTATATCCCCATAAAGATAAGAAAGGCTGATTCTACACATGGCTACAAGGCAATGTGAATAAATGTGAAAAATATAAGCTATTCTAAGCAATATGAATCTGAGCAGAGAGTTCCTTTTTCTCTTGGCATTTGATTATCCAATCACAATGGGAAGGCATACAGCATCATTTTAAATCCTCAATACATAAAATCTTCATTGGTTATGGTCTATTTATGCACCAGTTAAAAACATTCTTTAACAAAACAGAATTTTCTAGTTTAGTGGATAAATATACCAGAAGAAATTGCAGAATAATGTTGGGTTGCCAAGCAACCAGGAGCTCACAGACACTTGTTTCTGATCAATTCAATTCATTCATCCAGCTTCTAAGTCAAATTGGTAAAGAATCCTGGTTTTTCCTTTTTTGTCATTGTTGTTGTTTTCCTTTGGGGAAATTATGGTGACTTTTGGTAACACAACAGTACTTGTATTCACAGAAGAGAAAAGGCATAGATGTTATTTTGATTAAAATGCTACCCTAATTCATTATTCTCAACATGATGCTTATGGGGAAGCTATAATTAACTAAGTAGACTAGCAACACTGATAAAATAAACTGTAGTAATTAGCAATGTTTAAGGTGTTAACTGTCCTTCAAAATTAGAAAAGGAAAAAAAAAGATTCTTGCCTCTAGTTAAAATGTGAAGAATTTTTGAGGGAAAGGCACTATATCTAAATAGAGGATTGTCCCTCTCCATTCTCCTTCATTGGCTCTCAAGTGGAAAAGAAAAGGCATATGTTGTGCTACCAAGAATCAACCAACAGTCAGTAAACATTTATTAAGTGCCTACTGAGTGCCCAGCTAAGAGTTGGAAATATTAATGGAGAAGAAAATGGAACATGTATTTATTAAGCATTCTTCATATTAGGCACTTTACAAATATTATATCATTTCATCCTCACAATAACCAAGGGAAATCAGAGCAATTAAATTCCCATTTTACAATTGGGAAAACTAAGGCAAACAGAGATTAATGGATTTTCCCAGAGTTATCTAACAAGAAAATGATTCAGGCTGGATTTAAATTCATTTTATTTTAGATTTTAGGCCCAAGGCTTAGATCCTCTATGCCACCTAGTTGCAAACACAAAAGAAACTTTATATAGTTAGTGCTTTAGTTTCAATTAAATTACGTGGCAGAATATTTGGAAGTAATGTTAAAATGCTGATAAATAAAGTTATTTTTTCTTTGAATAAATACTTATAAGGCACAATATTTTTCTTTCTTTCTGGAATGAATAGAAGAAACATAATGGTTTCCCTCATCAGCTATTTTAACTTAGCATATTGTATGTAAATCACCATAATAATTGCATTCTCCTTAGACTGTGAATTAGTTACTTAGAATGAAACTGTAATCAAAATGTTCATAATTGAAAATATAGTACTCAGTCTTCAACTGAAAAAAATGGCTACGTACACTGATTGAAACCAATAATAAAATGCATCATTGACAACTGTTTTCATGAAGAAACAGGTTTCTTTGCCTTCATTAAAACATATCATGTCAAGTGGCTTACCAAATTTGAATTCAGATCAACTCTATGACTGTTTTCCCCTCATGTCTCAACTTTAGGGAGATTGTGTGTGTGTGTGTGTGTGTTTGTGTGTGTGTGTGTGTGTATTTTTAATGTATTTTTCTGACTCATTTAAGCTGTTCATCAGATTTTTTAAAGCATAAAGCAATTTAAAAAATTGTAAAAATTGACATAGAATACTTTGTTCTGTCATCTGTCACAAACCAAAGTGAAAAATTATTTCCAATAAGTGAAACATCCATGCCAGGACTCCTGGGAAACAATATTTAAATGATCAAATGAACTCCAGTCAAGCTGTCACATTAATTCTCTTGGATACCTTTTAAACCTCAATGTGAAGATTAAGTCTTCTCTCAAGAGAGACTGTCAACACAGAACACCTAAACTTTTACCAATAAATACACAATTTAACCAGATTTGGCAAGGTGTTCTACCTAAGTCATCTCTTTGCTTATTATCCTATTGGTTCTGTTTCACTGTGAAATCTTCTCTTATCCAATGGGAAAAAAAATAAGGCTAGAGATCTAATATTTTACTTATCAAATCCTTCATAAAAATAACCTAGCTAAATGACTAAAATAAAATGTTCAGACAAAACCAAAAAAAATCTATCTTTTGGGTTTAGGGAACAAGAAATCATTCAGGATTTACTATGTGCCAGTTGCTGTGAAAAGTGGCTGAGATAATCCTTCATCTATACTGAAAATTTATTTTCCAAGAAATGTCAATATTAAGATATAAAGCTGGAGGGCAGTGGAGATGGCACATATGTATATTTATGCATGTAAGTATGTATTTATGTATGAATATATGTATTTCTATCCATATATATATACATATATGTATTTATATATATTTATATATAAAATCTCCCACATTTATTTTTCTGACATTCACCAAAACCACATGAGTAAACAAACAAGACCGATTTCATATAGAGAGCCTGTATACTTCATGAAATCATCTAACTTCAAGGTAGCAGCTATGTTCAATGGAGTATTACATCATGTACTAGACTTAATGATTGAAATTAACTTTACAGAGCTGGGAGTATAGTCTATGTTGAAGAAATCACACACCTAGTGGGCTGAAAAGTAAACATTTATTTCCTTTCACTAAAAGCCATTGTTTGAAGGCCATGAGGACAGTATAACTACAAGAAAACCCGAAGCATCAGATGATTTTACCATTCCACTCTGAAGCCCTTTTTGGAAAGTGAGTACAAAATGCTCTGAAATCCATTTTTAATGAACTACACTACCCAGAAATCACACTCAGTCAAATTCTTTTAAAATATCACCCATTTGTCTCAATTTACTCCCTAACTACATTGAGGAGCTCACAAGAGATGATTATATACCACCACATTGTGCCACTTTGGCTAAATTCACAACAGCATTTAAGGATAAAATGGGCAGAATGAAATTAAATGTATACCTGAATTAAAGAATACTATCCAAGCCCAGAATTATCCATCAGGGGAGGCTGAAATTAGGCAAACTGAACTCAAAAAGCAGCAACCGAAAATGGGAACAAGGAACCGACTCCCCCCTTCACCCCCCCTCCCCGTCCCCCTGCCCCCATCCAGAGCCCTAGGAAATATCATCATTTTATTCATTAAAATCTCGTTTGTCCTTCTCCAGTACGGCTACTCAAAGTTTCCCCTCCCTCCCGTTTGCTGAAGCACGCTTCTCGATGCCCTCCCATGCCAACTTTGCCAGGTCCAGCAGCTTATTCATCTCAATCTGCTCTGGCCAGAATCTTGCCTTTCTCAATGGTCTCAATGGCAATGACAGATGGTTTCAGAGAAGAGAGGGAAGAGGAGACAGAACGGCATGGAGCAGAAGGTGGCTTCCAAAAGAGCCACTGGTGCCAGAGCTCAGCGTCCCTGCCTCCCCTCCCCGGCAGTCCCTGAAGATGTGCCCGGCGCGGGTGCACGCGCTCTCACGAACGCGGCCGCGTACACGGCCACGGGAGCGTGCACCACCAAACGCATTCCAAAGCTCCCCAAGTTGCCCGGTCCCCAGTGTGCCTCCTTCGTTGTTCCCCGCGGGCTAAGCTTGGCTCGCTTTCCCTCTGGCAGCCAAAGCCGAGGATTTAAAGGGCAAGGGTCCGACCGAGCGGCAGAGACTGGGAACGTGGGATTTCCTTGCCAAGCACCTCTTCCCCAACAACGAACGCATCTCCTTCGAGCAACCCACTGTACCAGCCTAAATCGGGTCCCTAGGAGAGGGAATGGGGGTCACCCGGGGTACATCTAACCCAGGCACTCCACCCCTCCTCTCCTTCATCTATCTTTTTAGGCATAAATAGAAAAAACCCTCCTCAGTGCCTTAGCCTCCCCGGAGAGCCAGAGGCAGCTCTATCTGCCCACTCCAGGTCAAAACACCAGGTTCCTTGGGTTTCCCTAGACTCCCGCCCCCCAGTCCCTCAACTCTCCTCTCCCTCTCTCTCTCCCCTCACAC
Source organism: Sminthopsis crassicaudata (assembly GCF_048593235.1). Lineage (NCBI taxonomy): Eukaryota > Metazoa > Chordata > Mammalia > Dasyuromorphia > Dasyuridae > Sminthopsis > Sminthopsis crassicaudata. Next base: position 718,177,915 of record NC_133617.1, read on the forward strand.
ACACACACACACACACACACACACACACACACACACACACACACACACACACACCCCTCCGCTCTTCTGTATCTTGGCACCCTGGCTGGGCGCTCTCCAGACACTTACCCTTCCTTGTTGCCAGCGTTTCTACTTCAGCTCCGCACTCCCTCCCGCTCCCCCACAGGCCACCCCCCGGAGATGGTGGTTATTAGCTGCCCAAGTAATAGTAAGAACAGGAGTTGATTGGATTTTCCACCCAGCCTCCTTGCTGAGAGAGGGCGGCTTTAGAGAAGTGGACAGGGACAGAACAGAACTGCCCCATCTACCAACCCCTCCCCCCCGCCCCAGGAGCTCTCCAGATTTCAATCAGATTCTCTCTCTCTCTCTCTCTCTCTCTCTCTCTCTCTCTCTCTCTCTCTCTCTCTCTCTCTCTCTCTCTCTCTCTCTCTCTCTCTCTCTCTCTCTTTCACACACACACACACACACACACACACACACACACACACACACACACACACTATATTCACACCCCACATTCGCACACACTCACCAAAAAACCGGCACAAAGAGGGAAGAAGGGAACATCCGTGACCGGCATGTCTAGGTCCTCAGGCACAGCTTCCAGGGAGCCATGGTAACGCGTCGAGCCCCCAATTCTTTCAAACTCTCTCTCACACACACACATACACACACGCACAAGCATAGAGGTCTGTGAGCCCCTGGTGCTTTTACCCACCGATGGGGTAGAAAAAGGGCTATTTAGAGCCCGTGCAGTCCACTTCTTCCAGACAGCTAAATGACCAGAGGGAGGCCTTTTGGGATCGTTGAAGAGAGGCTATCTTCAGTAGCTCCAAGCAGCTTCTGGGTGTTAAGGTGGAAGGAGCCCCATAGGGGGTCCACCATCCGTCTGATTGACAGGAATATTAACTTAAATTTTAGTCACGGAAGGAGGGGTGTTACAGAATCAGGGAAGTAGGGAGAAAAGGGTACGAATGGAAGGAGACAGGTGGAGGACCACAAACACGTTGTTCCCCACTTTGTGGGAGGTGGATTTTACACACACACACACACACACACACACACACACACACACACACACACACACACACACACACACACACCTTTTCCAATACTGAGTCAAATTGCCCCCCCCTCCCCCAGTCCCCTATCTTGATAGAGGAATGCTTTAGGGATTGAACGATCTCGAGAGGGAAAGAATTAGCAGGGGAGGGAGAAAGAAGCAGGGAACGACTGAGAGTGCGAGAGATCATCACCACCCCAACAAATTTCTGGCAACACACCTCGTTGGCCTTCCTGGGCGAGATCAGATTCCGTGCTTCCCCAAAGGAAAGTTCTTCCGCCACCCCAGTTGCTCAGAGCAGGAGAAGCGAGGCTGACTTGCAAGGTTAAGAGCCTCTTGTTTTCCGCTGCTCCTCCTCAGGGAGTAACCAGCCTCTCCCAGGTTGGCAGCACGCGAATCCGTCGGGGAGGCTCCGCCTCACCCCCTCCTGGAGCTGGCACAAGACAAGAAAAGGCAGCTCCCGTCCCGCCTCGTACCCCTCCCTGCCTATCCACTCCCTCTCCTCTCCAAATCAAGGCACTTCTCACTTCCCTCTCTGCTCTCCTGTCGCCTTCTCTCGTGGGCTTTCCCTCCCCCGCCTTCCCTTTCTGCTTTGCCTCCCACCCCCACCTCTTCTCTATTTTCTGTATTGAGCAGTTTTTTTCCCTTTTCTCCTTCCAATCACCCCTACTTCATACATTCTCCCACCAGCCAATCTCCCCGAATTGCCTCTTTTTTTCTCTGTCTCTCAGTCACTGGCTGGCTACTCTAGCTTTAAGGCTTTTCCTTCACAGGAATTAGGCATAGAATAAAAATAAGTCCGGAACTTTCCCCATCCCTCATATCTGTGTGATTTTAGAAGAACCTTTACTCTCTTGCTGCAAATGGGCTCAGCTTGGAGCAGGTCGAAGATAATTTTAGTTGTCCTATTGGTTTTCTTCGATGCTTATACCAGATGGTCTTATATCAAGCTTGACAGGGCAGCTATTGCTACATTTCAGAGGACTGTGCTGAATTTGGCTATAATTTAGCATTATCTATTAAAGAAAAACATATATGTATACATATATACACACAAACACTCATACACCCAATATACATACACAGTATACATACACTTATATATTCTCATCAAGGATATGATATACTCTAATATTTCATATCTTGGCAATAAATAGGATTTTGTTATTACATTTCAAACTTTTTAAAATTAATTTTATAATTATAATTTTTTTGACAGTACACATGCATAAGTATTTTTTTATAACATTATCCCTTGTATTCATTTTTCCAAATTTTCCCTTCCTCCCTCTACTCCTTCCCCTAGATGACAGGCAATCCCATACATATTACATGTGTTACAGTATAACTTAGATACAATATATGTGTGTAAACCCAATTTTCTTGTTGCACGTTAAGAATTGGATTCCGAAGGTATTTACATTTCAAACTTATAAGCCCTCAAATTTTTTTGTCAATTTCAGAGGCAACATTTTATTGTGTGCATTATTAGGTTTCTATGTAGGCTTAAATTCTCCAGGTGCATATTTTAAATGTGAGTATCTTAGAAGTAAAGTCACTGTCTTTTTAAAATATTTTCTTTGTGGTCAAGCCATTCAGTGAATCAGGCAACAAACATTCATTAAGCCCCTACTACATACTAAGCACTAGGTTAAATGCTAAGAACAGAAACAAAGATGGGGGGAGGGAAACAAATTATCCCTACTGTCAAGGAGCATTCAGTCTAAGGTGGGAGACAACATCCATGTTGTCTGGTCAGGTTATCTTAAAATATTAAAATTAACATGGGGGTATTTACATGCTTCACTTACATATATACTCATTCAAATTCTTCTTTTTTTTTCTTTTCTTTTTGCTGGGAATTTTTTTTTTTAATTTGATTTTTTTAACTAAAAAGAAAAAAAAAAAATCCTATCTTCTTTAAGCCCTGACTTTAAGCCCTGGGAAATTGTAGACTTCTAATTTTTATTTCACTGGGACTGTGAGGTTGTCCTTCCAATTTCTCTTCTCCTTCAGTGCACTATCTTTAAAAACCTAAACAAACTTGGGAAGAGGATTCCAGCCTATAGAACACCAGACAAACTCACTCAGAGTCCTGCTTCTGAAGCAATTGAATAAAGGATTTCAAAAATTAATGTGATGTTATAAACTTCAATAATTACTAACCTTAGTGGGTGTATTTCCTGCTCACTATGCTAGACAAAGTGCAAATGCAAGTGAGGGCAGAATTTGTTCTAGGCTTAAATATGATGGTTGGGGGGGAGGAGAATTAACTTCTTTTCTTGAGGCATAATTATTCATCTGGAAAATTTCTGAAGAGGAAGTTAAGACAGAATATTAAATATAGTCCCTACAAAGGGAAATATTATGCCTGTGGGAAAACATTTCCCAATGTAAAAGTCTACAAAAGAAACTATAAGTCAGGCTAAGCTCAAGAGTTTAAGCACTTTCTTTGTAAACAGCCAGAAAGCAATGGGCTCAGGTTTAGTCATATATGACTGTACCAACAAGGTTCCGACTGAACACTGGATTCATTTTCTCCCTGATTTGTTTCAAGATAGAAACATTGATTTATTGCTGAATTCAAATATCCCTCAAATGAGAAGCTCCAATAGTTAGAAATCTCATAATATGGAAGAATTGAAGTTTTAAGTGTTTTCTTTAAGTGTTTATATATATGTGGAGCAACCATATTTCTGGTCCTGCCTCAAATACTTACTAGTTGGGTGAGTTTGGATAAGTCATTAAAAAATCTCTGGGAGCCATTTTCTAATCTATAAAGTGAGACATACAAAATCTCATAGCACTGTTATGAGGGTCAAATGAGATAATGAATCTCATTTTGCAAATCTTTATATTGCTCTATAAAATGTGAGCTATCATTAATCATTACTGTCCTCCTTTTCAACAAAACAGTTGTAGAGAGTTTCAGTTTGGCAGGCAGTCCAATACCTTCTCTCATACGTACTTTGCTTTGGAGCCTTCCAAACAGTGAGCTAACTCTTGTCAATGTGTGTGTGAATCTCATCATCTATATGGACATCTCTGGAAAGTAGATTGCTAAGGTAAGTGAACTTATCCTCAGCCATCAAAATTTCTCCATGTACTGTAACCAATGGTTCCACATATGGATGATGTGGTGCTAGTTGGTGGAGTACCTGTATTTTCTTGGTGTTAATTCTTAGGCCAAAATTATCACAAGCCCAGAGAATTGATGCATACTTTGTTATATCTCAGTATCAAAGGCTGTACTTAGTACACAATCTGCAAACAAAGTCTTCCCTCACTCTTCTTCCACTTTAGTCTTGTTTATAATGTTTTCAAGTTGAAGAATTTACCATCAATTGAATATATGATTTTGATGCAGTTTGAACCCTTCTTGGAGGTGCCTGAAAACTGCTGAAGATATCATACTAAAAATCATAGTAATAAGCGCATAGCCCTGTTTTATTCCATTGTTGACTTTGTCTATTATATAGAACCTGAGCAAACATGTCATTAGGAAACTGATGTACAGTACTAATGAACTTCTCCAGGAAACCACATTTTGCCATAATTTTCCAAAAGCTTTCATGACTGATAGCATTAAAGTCCTCATTAGGTAGACAAATGTTGTGTACAGATCTTTGTTCTATTGCTGGCATTTCTCCTGGATGTGTTGGGCAGCAAACATCCACATCAACCATTTCTCAGCCCTTTTTGGAATAAAATTGGCTCTCAGGTAGATGACCATCTTCCAGGTGAAGGATCATCCTATTAATAAGTACTCTGGCAAGAATCTTGCTGGCAACAACTAAGAGAGAGATTCCTGTGGTTGCTACAGCGTGGCCTATATTTTTTTTTTTATTGCAAAGTACACTCCTGGGAGAATAACCTCCTCTTGCCACATCATCCAGAAAATTTTTGTCAATTTTTGTATGAACAGTGGACCTCCTGCCTGCCTTGTAGATCTCAGCTGGAATAGAATCAGCACCTGGAACTTTGCCACATGAGAGGAATCTAATGGTATTCAAAACCTTTTCTGAAGCTGCAAGTTTGACTGGAGATGGATTGACTTTAACCTGGAGTATACCATCAATGACTTCAGTATTGATTGATGATAATTTGTTGAGAACACTATGGAATTATTCAACTCACCTCTCCAGAATTTTGTCTTTATCACTTATCAATGTGACTTCCTCAACAATGACTTGTTTTTGCCTGTAAATAGCCTTCAAGGTATAGAAAGTATCTTCTGGATTGTTACTAGAGGGTAAAACTGAATTTTATCTGCCATCTCACTCAGCCAAGAAGCCTACATCTCTCTAAGTTTTGCTTGCACTTTAAATCTGATGGAGTTAAATGCTGCCTTTTTAGAGACAGATGAACTATCCTGCTGGTACACTCTGTTGAGTACTTAGTTTGCATTCCTGATCATTTTTATCAAATCAATACCAATGTTTGCAAGTATCCTGGTCCAAATGAGTAAATGCAATACTAGTAATATGCAAATTTCTGCCCACTCCTTTTTTGTGCTTCATTCTTGCCAGTTGAGAGTAGGTTTAGTTTTCCTTCCAAGTTAGCAACTGTTCCCACTCAGAAAAACCCATCTTGCCTCAGGAATGCTGCTTTTGTTGAATGTGAAAGTTTATGCTGGAGAGGATGTCTATGATCAGCCTAGCACTCTGCCACCCACTTCAGCTTAGTTATTTTTTCACCTGTCTGTCTCTTTTACTTACAATGTCATAGATGTATCCATGAAGTTTTATTGTGTCTAGCTAAATGGAAGACAGTTTTGGTGATGAGAAGATTATGAGGTGCACAAGTCTTAATTTTAAGTGGCCATTTCTATTGCTCTTTGCCACTCCATTCTTCCCAAGGACTCCCTTCCATATTTGGTAGTCTGAGCCCACTCTAGCATTAAAGTCATGCAGAATTATTAGCTTGTCTTCTTTTGGTACATTAATGATTAGGGTCTGCAGGTGAAATTTTTATTTGACTTCATCAGGGTTGGTCAGGTTGGGAGCATAGGCATTAATGCCAGAGGAATAGGTGTTTTCCTGCAGGTGGCAATGGCTTTATTAGGACTTTGTTGTTCACTTTTATGGTAAATATACAAACTTATTATGTGGAATGGTTTTGATTGCATTCCTGGTCATTCCAGAAAAACAATAAAGCAAACAAACAAGCAAGCTAACAAAAAACCAAAACTAAACAAAAATATGTGTGTATCCAGTGTTTATTTTCATAATCTGGTCTTTATTTTCAAATTTGGTTCACTCAGGAATGTTATTTGGATGCAATATTTGTAAGTTCTCTCTCGATAAGATCTGTTCATCTTTCAGGTATACTGGATTTCTTGCTGTTCATAAATGTCCAAGTAGCCCACATACTAATGATGAATGAAATCATTGTCACAAAAGGTTTTGTTTATGTGTGTGTAGGGGGGTGGGGGTGTTTTGACCATAAAGCAGGATTTCCATTTGTCATGGCAAGCAGGCCAGGATTGAGTAAAAAAGACAAACTGTTTTGAGGTAACCTTTCTAGCTCCTTCTTCACATCAGGATGTAAACATTGTGGTCTTTAAAACACTGGTGAAATATTCAATTGGACTGTCAAATTTCACTATTTCTTCCAGTGAGAAGATAACTCTATGGTCTAAAGCACCTGTGTTCCTGGTTGTGATTATACTTCCCATTATATCCACACCTACTGCTTCATCACTTGTCTCTTGCCACAGGACTTTGAGGTATGCAAAAATGGTAAAATGGTATGGCTGATGTCTTTTGATTCATATATAAAGTGAATTTAAGTAATGTAGAATTGTTTGAAATTGTTGGTCTCACTTTCTCTTCCAGAGTCATCTAAAGTCCAGTGACAAGACAAAAGCCAAAATAAATGGTGATGGCTCAGGAGAGAGTAGATGACCTTCCTAGTAGATGACTAAACTCTAAGTATCCATAATACTTGCTTTAGTTTTCTTCATGGCCTTTTGCACAATTTTTTCTCACCTACCCATTCTGCTGGAAAAAAAGTTTTTATATGCTTGGGCCAAACATCCTCCTCATTCATCAAAATGTTTGAGAGTCCTTGGTTATCATCAACCCATCTGTCAAGATGGTTTACCAAGATAAACCACTGTATACCTGTTGCTCCTTGGAGCTACTTGGAACTAAGAGCTGAATAAGGTGAACACCAAAGATGGAAAGTAGCCCTGAAGAGGGGAGAGCAGCCCTAAAACCAGAGGTAATAGTCTTCCCTGAATGCTGTACATCCCTGCAAAATGTAGGAAACTAGCCAAAACTTGAAGGAAGATAGGAAAACCAAGAAGTAGAAGTGAGGAAGGGGTTTCAGGTATGGAGAACATTCAGGGAAAAATGCATAGAGATGGAAGATGGAGTGCCCTCTAAGAGGAATAGCAAGAATGTTAGAGTACTTAAAGCAAAGTAAGGTGAAATAAGCCTGGAATGGCAGAATGGGATGGTTTTAAAAGCTTTCAAAGCAAAATTGAGGATTTAATGTTTCCTAGATCCTAGAGCCAAAAGAGAAGCATTGGAGTATAGTGAACAGGGTAGGGATGCGACATGGTTCCAATTGGACATTAGGATGAACATTTTGATGGCCAATAATAGAGTATAATAGAGTAAGGAGAGACTATTATAGTAGGCAAGGTGTGAGGTGATGAAGGCATATACCAAAATTTCGGGATTGTCAAAGAAGATGAAGGATAGGAGATGAGGGATTCTTTATTTTTAATTTTTTTTTGTTTGTTTTTGCTGAGCAATTGGGGTTAAATGACTTGCCCAAAGTCACACAACTAGGAAGTGTTATTTGCCTAAGGCTAGATTTGTCTGTGGCCAGATTTGATTTAAGTCTCTTGACTTCAGCACTAGTGCCATCTGCCTGTCCCTGATAAGGGATTCTTTCAAAGAAGAAACAACTGGAGTTAGTGACTGATTATATATGGCACAATGAGAGATAATGAGATAATGACATCTAGAACATAAATTAGGGAGAATGAGAAGATAATGGAATCCTCAACAGAAAAAGGGAAGTTGGGAAGTAAGGAAAGTTGAGGAGGAAGGTTAATGAATTCACTTTTTGACATATTGAAATTCAGGCTGTCTACTAGATATTTAGTTAGAGATATACAACAGTTAGTTTAAAATGTAAGACTAAAGGTCAGAAGAGAATAAAGTCTAGACAAATAGATCTAACATTATCTGCATAGAGATGATAATTAAATCTATGGAAGTTGACGAGATGGCCAAAGAAAAGGATGAACAAAGAGAAGAATATACAGAAAGAATTCCAGACAGAGATGCAAAAAAGTGACAACACAGAAATAAAAATATTTCTAGTATAAAAGCTAACCCAATGAGAGTTTATAAACACAAAATTGGGTCACTTAAATTTTATTCCAAAAATTAAAATTTCTCTATCAAAGAAATGTGATTGAGGGGCATGTAGACTCTTCACATGATGTACAAATTACTGTCTTTCTGAGAATAGATGGATGTGTACATAGGTATCTATATTTATATTCTTACTGTTGTGAATATGTAAGTATATTTTTCAATAATGATCAGTACCAAGGACAAACAGTAAGTCTGGCCCTAGGAAAACCAAGAATCTTGTTGATCTACTGGGAGAATTTGCTGGGAAGAGGAGAAAACTTGCCTAAATTTTGAAGCTCTATTGTAGCTGTCAGATTATGCGGAAACTAAGTATTGTGGGAGAAGCACTAACCTCATACTCCCAGAAACAAGGTATAAATCTTTCCCCAATAGGCGTCACTTACTATCAAGGAGAGCCTATAAAAATTATTGACACAGCTGAGCTTTAGTTTCTTCATTTCTAAATTAATTTTTGAAATCTGTCCATCCCCATGTCCATGATTCTATAAAGAACATAGATCAAGATTTGGAAGGGACTTTTAATGACAAGTAAACTCAAACCTCTCTCCTTTTAAAGATGAGATAAATGAGTACAAAAGGATAAATGCCTTAGTTCAGATGTTAAGTGGGGTCTTTTGACTCCAAATCCAGCAGTCCTTCCCCTATACCTCCTTGAGCTGTGTGATTTCTAAGATGTTTTAATTACTGTGAGATTCTCTTTCTTCTGTTGCTCTTCTCTGAATCTTACAGGATGAATTATACCCTTGGCAGTGACCCATCTCTTCCTCTGATATTCATTAAAATGATGTGTATATTTGCAGAAGATAGATCAGGCATCTTTTAAACTATTTTCCAAAGGGCAGCTATTTCTGTTTAAAGCCTCGAAAGGTATAAACTTACACTTCACAATCAAAATCCTGAGTATAATAAAATCTCTCCTAGTGAACCTCAAATAAAAGCATAGGGAGTCTTTTATGACTATAAGCAGAAGGTGAGAGAGATAGGCCAGAAAAGAAAAGAATACAGAAGCAGATAAAAGGTAGCTGGAAGCTTAAGGTGTTTGTCAGCTTTTATTCATTATTTATTGCCTAGCCAAAGATTGAACCATATTTGATACCATTCCCAGAATGAGGTCTACAAAGAGAGTTACTTCCAAGAATGGCATTGCCTTTTGGCAAAGTTGATTAGCTAGAATGATGGCATTGTTCCTAGAAAAACCATGAAGGAGAAGGGATATAGTTTTGGAATTGGCATTTCAGCCTAGCAATATAGTGAAGTCAAGGATTGATGGGGCATTTCTTGCCAGCTGCGGAATCAGGAAAAGCAGGATATCTTTACCTCCAGAATAGTAAAGGTATTCTTAAAAGAACAAAGCAGTCACTAACTACTCAAATAAAAAAAAATAAATAACAAAAGAAGTCAAAATATCTCCCCTAGATTGAAACATGATAATTCTAGGAATAAAATTAGAATAAAGGTAAATCTTTACTTCATATATATATATATATATATATATATATATATATATATATATATATATATATATATATATATATATATATACATATGCATATATATATATATATATATATAATTTTTCTTGACCCCCTCTATATATGTGTGTGTGTATATATATATATATATATATATGTATATGTGTGTGTGTGTGTGTTTCTCCTTGTACAGAACTACACAAGGAACTAGTGAGATGGTATCATTCTCCAAGGAGTTAAATGCATTTAAAGGAAAATAGCCTTTTCCATTTAAAGATATAATATAATAACAAGGAGATATAAAACAAGATTATTTTATTTTAGTTCATTGTTTATATTTGGGAAGGGTTAGGAACTGAATTTTTATTTTTTAATGTCCAATTACATGATAAATATACCATACTTCATAAATAAGAAATTGTAGAGAATGAACTTTAAAAAGATAGTGAAACGAGAAATTATGCTTGAATATAGGTGGTTTTCAGAATGATACATGACTAATGGACAGATTGAGGGCTCTCTTGTTATCCTTTTCATGTTAAAAGAAAGCAAAATATTCGTCCAAGGTGCTTGGATTTTTTATGATAACCTTTGGAGGACATGGACAACAGAAACACAAAACAAGCAAACATGCAAGGTTATAATTGGCGTCATTAGAGAGAAAAGAGACATAAATGAATTCAGAGATCCAATGGAGTATTTATGTTTTCCCAAACATGAAGCCAAGGATCTTTTAATCTATTGGAACCTTAGGCATTCATTACTCACAGAAAGATCAAGTAATTAAAGTTTAGAGAAAAACTGAGTGATTTATTCAAACTTAAGCAGCTGTTTAGACCACACAGTACCTAGAAAGCTTGCATATAGAAACCTATGAAGGGAAATTAAGTGAATTCAGAGTGTAAGAAAGCCAGGGTCCTCTCTCTGGAGAAAATCTTTCTAATTCTATTTCTGTGCTTCCATATAGAGGAATGGGTAACATTACAAGGACAGATCTCTCTGACTCTGTCTCTATCTTTGTCTCCCTTTTTCTTAGTTTCATCTAAACAACCATATGCTCAGCTCTCTGAATCCTATAATAGGAAAAAGAACTAAACTTGAGATTTTGTTTGTAAAATTCCCTCTAACAATGTCTATCAATAATACTCCTGCAATTTTAATCTTAGAGAGTTTTCTAGTATACCAAGAACTTATTTCCTATCCATGTGATCCTAGGGCAAATTACTCTCTGATTAAATTTATTCACTTGTAAAATGGGTGGTGCCAAGGTTGATGGGTAGATCAAATGTTATAAAAAATGATAAACCACTTAGCACAGTGTTCATATCAGTGATATGTCAGTGATGATGATGATACTCGCCTACCACTATGGCAGGATATGCTAAAGCTAGACCTTACTATTTGATTGTTAAATTTTCATTGTAAACATTTAGATACTAGAAATTGGCAAATACTGCAACCCAAAATGTGATTTATTATTTTGTCACTTTTCTAAACTTAAGAAAGTGGAGAGAGTGAAGGAGTTAATAGTACAGATTGAACTTAAAAGCATATAGGTTATACATTCTCCCTATTATCCACAGAGAAAAAATTGTTAAACATTTTTAGCACAGCACTGTCAGCACATTTCAGAGGGTTTGAATCCAGGTCTTCCTGATTTAGAAGATAGCTCTCTATACTACACTTAATACTGTGTGACCTTGAATAGATCATTTAATATCACTGGGACTGAGTTTTCTCTACAAAAGAAGAAAGTAGAAGGATTTATATTAGGTGACTTCTAACATTCTTTTAAGCTTTAGCTCTCTAATTTTATGATTCTATACTTTTACTTTTTTTTTCTTCTTTAGGATTTTTAAAAATTATTGTACATCAAAGTTTCATTTTTGATGATCTGTTATGTCTCTTGACTCATTTTTGGCTTTTTAGAATCTCAGGTCATCTCTTATCTGACTTTTTTTTAATTGTTTCCTTAACAGAAAGAATATGTGACTCTTAACTGTGTTCAGCTTTTCTTTCATTGAATTACATGATGATGATCTGTAAGATAAAGTTCCTACTGTCTTTTGAGCAAATTGACAAATAGTCTGTCATTTCTGAATTAGTGAAGACTAGTGTCTCTCATTTCTTCCTTTGCCTCCTGGGAAACTAAAATCATTTTAAGAAAGTATTAGATATTCTATTTTCAGCTGAATAAAAAAAATAGAAGACTTCAGGTAATCATAATTCCTCCTAGATACAAAGTTTTACATCTGTGTCCTTTCTGTGACAATAATAGAAAACTTATTACTCATTTAGTCTATTCAGCATCATGGCCAGTCTAGAATGGTATCCCTAGGATTTCTGTATTCTCCACCCAGGAAGAATTATACTTTGCTCTTTTTGAGTCTTTCTTCTTTCTTTGAGTTGTGTTCAATTCTTCCTGACCCCATTTGGGTTTTTCTTGGCAGAGACTCTGGAGTGATTTGCTATTTCCTTCTCCAGCTCATTTTACAAATGAGGAAACTGAAATAAAAATGTTAAGTGACTTGCCTGGTGCCACACAGCAAATGTCTGAGGCCAGATTTGAACTCAGGAAGATATCTTCCTGACTCCAGGCCCTGGATTCTATGCATTGTGGCATCTAACTTCCTTGAATTACATTATAGTCCTCTTGGGATGGATATTTTCCTCATGCATTCTTACTCCAGTCCATTTCTCTAAGGTATTTTTCTTTAGAATACAATATATTTTTCCATTGCTATATTCTAACTCCCAATTCTATATACTAAGTATCTGTGATATTTCTGATATACTTATCTCCTTATGTTAAAAGTTCACTTTATAAATTATACTTTCTTTTCTCCCTATCTATCTGGGTGTTCACAAGGATTTTGTCTTTTTTTTTTCTTTTCCCAAAGAATTTAGTGTCATCTTTATTCTTTGTTGCCTCTAAATTGTGTTATTATCCTTAGTAACTTTAATTTTCAAAATGGCATTTCCTGAAATACCCTGGTCTCTTAATTACCAGCTTCAAACAAAATTTATGAGCTTTTTCTCTATTTTATTTCTAGTATTCATGGATATGGTCATAGATAAAATCCATGCTATTGCCAAATCCTATTCCTTTCACACCCACACATTCTATCAAATACATTTTTTTTCTCCTTACTTCCTGGGTATTATAATACTTCAGTCCCTCATTACTTCTCACTTAGACTATCACAAAAATTTCTCAATCAGTTTCTTTTCTCCTATCTGGAATCTATCTCCTATCAAACATTACATGAATAATCCTAAAATCAAGTTTGATCATGTCACTTTCATTCTCCAAATCTTGAATGACTTCCTCTTGTCTTTAAGATAACAGGCAAACTCATTATTTTGTCTTTTATGGCCTTCCACAATAAATTTCCAAATTATCTTTAGAGATTGATTTCATATTATCCTTTTTCACACCTTTATGTTCTAGATAAATGGTTATGAGAGCTCTTCCCCAAACTCAACATGCAATTTTCTCTCTCTGTGCCTTGGTGAAGAATGGTGCTATTATCAGACAATTTCTTCTTATATCTATGTCTAAGAATTTTCAGCTTCTACTAATGTTCATCTTAAATGTTATATCATTGAATGTGACCTCTTAGAAAATAGTGTTTTTGCATTTCTTATATTATTCATGTTTATTTATCTATATACATGTTGCAGTTTGTCTAAAGCTTATTCAACATTTACTGATATAATCATTTTTGTGAGGTTTGTTTTTTGTTAATATAGCATATTATGTCCATTATTAATATATGTCAACTCTGAATTCCTCGTATAAAGGTTACTTAGTCATAATGCAAAAATTTGCTAATATTTTTGCAACATCTTTACTAATAATATTTTTAACATTTATGAAAAAAAAGTTCATTAAATATATTGGTTTATGGAATCTTTTTCTTCTTTGCCTCTCATGGTCTACATATCAATATTTTATTGATATCATAGGAACAATTTGGGAAGAACTCTTATTTTCTTATTTTTTGCAAAAAAAGTTTATTTAACAACATCAGAATTAATTGTTCTTTAAGGTTTGATGTAAATCACTTATTATTTGATTTTTATTTGTAATTTACAAGTTATTTACATGAGGTTATTTGAGTGAGGAAACATTATTGAGGGGATAAGTTAAAGAGGCATTAAGTTCAAATATGCATTTATGTATTAAAACGTACTGGAAGTTTAAGCATGGGTCCTTCAAATGTTTTTATTTCTTCAAATTGAAATAATTTAAATTGTATTTTGATCTATTAAGTAACATATTTTATGTTTTTTAGAAGCCCTTTTAATGGTGGCAAGGAACTAGAAACTGAGTGGATGCCCATCAGTTGCAGAATTGCTAAATAAGTTATGGTATATAAGTGTTATGGAATATTATTGTTCTATTAAGAAATGATCAATAGGATGATTTCAGAAAGGCCTGGAGAGATTTATTGAACTGATGGTAAGTGAAGTGAGTAGAACCAAGAAAACATTGTACACAGCAGCAACAAGGTTATGTGATAATCAATTCTGATGGACAAGACTCTTTTTAACAATGAGGGGACAATTCCAATAGACTTTTGATGGAGAGAGACATCTTTACCCAGGAAGAGGACTGTCTGGATTGAATATGGATCAATCAGAAAATAGTTTTGTTTTGTTTTTTTTTCCTCACATTTTTGTTATTGTTTGATTGCTTTTTGTTTTCTTTTTTTCTCTTTTTTCCCCTCTTTGATCTGATTTTTCTTGTGCAGCATGACAAATGTGGAAATATGCATAGAAGAATCACACATTTAACATAAAAAGATATTTTATGTATTTACATTTATTTATCCTTTTTATAAATAAGTCATGTGGGACATATAAGTAGAATTTTTAATTTTTATTTTATATATAGATGCTATTATTTTTCTTTTTTTCTTTTCAACAATTTGGTATTCCTCACTCTATGATCAAGGCAGAAATTTGTTTACAAATCTAAAACATAAATTCTATTTTTTTTAATAGTTCAATACTGATGTTATTTTTCTATCTTTGTAAGTGTTTTCTTATTTCTGGGTCAAAGTATAGGGGGTATTTCAGACCCTTTATTTTCATAATTCTCAATTGCTTTCCAGAATAATAAGACTAAATCACAGCTCCATCAATAAAATATTATTATGACTATCTTTCTGCAATTCCTCCAACATCAATCATTCCCTTATTTTATCATTTTTGTTAGTATTCTGGGTATGAAATAAAACCTCAGGATTGTTTTGATTTAAATTTTTCTTGATATTTATTTTTATAGCTATTCCCAATTTGCAATTCTTTTGCAAACTATTTATATCTTTTGACCATTTATCTGTTATGGAATATTTAATCAAATATTTCTACTAGTTATGTATATATTTTAGGCAGCAAACACTTGTCCAAGGAAAATGATGCCAAGTTGCTGTTCTTATTATTTTATTATTCAACTATTTCTTTTCTTATCCTGGAGCCATTAATTATTATTATACAAAACTTTTTCATTTAATTAAAAAAAACATCTATTTTGGGTTTTTTGGTAATTGTTTTTATTTATCTTGTTTTTCATTTTATGAATTTCTGTTTTGGTGTTTAGCTGAGAGTTTTTGAGGTTAAAATTTATAGTCTTAGAATGCTGCTTTGGCTACTGAGAAGTTAATTAATTTTCTCATAATCGTTATCCATATATATAGGGGACAGGACTTTTATGCAGGTCATGGGGTGGGGAATCCACCATCTATAATATGATGCCTTACAGTATGTTTTAATACATAAATGCATGAATTTAATGCCTCTTTAACTTATCCCCTCAATAATGTTTTGTCACTCAAATTACCTCATGTTATATTGACTTATGAACAATTTAAAATTCAGTAAAATGTATTTTCCCCCCTAAGGCAATTGGGGTTAAGTGACTTGTCCAGGGTCATACAGCTAAGAAGTATTAAGTATCTGAGGTCAGATTTGAACTTAGATCCTTCTGATTTCAGGGCTAATACTCTGTTCACTGTACCATCTAGCTGCTCCCAAAACGCCTTTTGTAGACCCCACTTCTATTAGCTAGTACAGGGTCTTAACCATTAGAAAGATTTCCATAAGTGGATATTAAATTTTTCCCTAAACATCTTGCTATTGCTTCCCACACTAAGAACTTTCTGGAATCTCTCAAACTATATATATATATCGACATCCACATACCTGTAAATACATATTTGTTTATGTATATTATATATATATGCCTACAATACATATATGTACATATATTTGAGGATATAATCTGTATATCTATATAAACACAAATAACATATACATATATATGTTACATATGTTCTTTAATTATATATGTAATATATTTACACAGATAGATAAATAGATAGGGACAGTGGCTTCTATGGTTCATAGAGGAGAAATAATTGTTCTCAGGCTCTAAGTTTTGGATTCATTTCTGGTCATTTTGAAAGAGTTAGAAACAATAAGATGCTCCACATGTGGTAGTGAGTGAATATTATTCAATTCTCAATTGATTTTCTTTCCCTACAAATATCAATAAATTAAATACTAGGACTTCATATGAGGTACAAATTGTAATTTACAACACTTACACCAGTCCAAAGCTATTACTAACTACTTACTAGTTATGATTTATCATAGGATCATGGATTTAGGACTAGAATAGATTTTAGTGATCATCTACTCTAGATGTTCTTATGGAACTCTTGGGAACAAAATATAGATTTTATGGGATCTTTGAACTGGGAATGAAATAAAACTCATTTTCTATTTCATCTCTAAATGAAATTTAATACAACTAAATTTGGCCAACAAATATTGCTCTAAGAAAGGGTAAATAAACATTGGCATTGTTAAAGCACTCCATCACACACACACACACACACACACACACACACACACACACACACACACACACACACACAGGAATAACAACTCTAATAAACTATTTTATTTTACAAATGAAGGATATAAACAACAAGATGGAGGAAGAAACAATTTCTCTATTTCTCATGATCTCTAAAATATCCAAAATATAAATTATGAGCAAAAGACAAGGCTATTTCAGCTGTTTCCAGAGTTTAAGACACCAAGAATCTTAATGGTGTGATAATGAAGTGAATTATCAAAATAAATGGCAAATCTATAATCCTAAATCTCTAACATGATCCTTTAACACTTTCTCCCCCACCTACAGTCATACTCTGGATGGCCTGCACAAGCTGACTTAAGGATTAATGTTACTCTCACACCTTTCCATTGTCACAGACATTCAAAAGCAGGAAACATTTTGTGGCTGAGATAGCAACATAGCCGCATTATGTTCTACCAAAGTCCTCAGCCAGAGAACTACAGAAGAGAGGCAATGCTCCCCGACAAAGTGAATGGCTTCACTCCACTAAGAAAAGAGAGAGAGCAAAAGATCCAGATGGGTCTAGTTCAGTCCTTCCTTAAGTTACTCGCCTTGGAAACTGAGGACAGGGAAATGTAATTTCCTTAGCATAGAAGGAAACTGAAGCAAATTTTAGGAATAAATGAAATAAAAAGATTAAGAATCAGAAAGTGAGCAACATGGGAATGTAAGAGAAGAAAGGGGGGAAAACAAACTAAAGTAAAATTACTAAAGATCTCTGGAATATAAAAGGTCAGTTAAAGATCAAGTACATCAACAGATAATCCAACAGGGAAAAATAATATTAATTATTAATTATAATAATGATATGTCCTCTGAATCAAATAAATGAGTCAAAATATCTATAAATAAATATTTCAAGATAAATGAAAATAAATTAGCATCTAATGAAACAGAGATACTTATCAGTTTCTAAGAGAGGATGGTAAAAGAACAGGATGTTTCCATATAAATTAAAATAGAAATAAGAATTTGGAAAGCATTATGTATGTCCTGGACAGCAACAATAATCTTCAGAATGGGAAAAAACAAACGAAACCACAGTGACAATTCTCATCAAAGGAACAGAGAATGAATTGAAACATAAAGACTTTAGGTTCCAGGAGAGGATGATGAACATTCAAAGAGTTATATGAGAACTGAGACTTGAACTGAACTCTAAACCCTATATTCTATCTAGATATACAAAGGACAGTTTTTTCCTCTTACAAGACAGTAGAGGTTAAGTGACTTTCCCAGAGTCACACAGTTAGTAAATGTCAACTGTATGAGGCTGGATTTGAACTCAGATCCTCCTAAATCCAGAGACACTCTTCCATCCACTATGCCACCTAACCATCCTATAAAGAACTTCTTAAAGCATGTGAGTAATATTTGCTTTTCAATCTTGAAGATTTAAAGCTTGACCATATTTCTGAATAAATTAACATTGCTTTTTTTTTTTCTATTTGGTTCTATTCATTGGTACTTTGTTATCTAGTCCCAATATTTGAGGAAAGATTTTAATCTCATTTTCTGAACTATAATATTCAGGTTTTTATTTTGTCATGTTTTGGGGAAAATGTCAATATTACTTTTTTTTTTTGTAATTACTATATTCTGCTTTTAAGATCAGTTGCTACAGTTTATGCAGACCTAACCACATTACATTGCTTTGACTTAAGCTGTTCTTCCATCTCTACAATTCTGAGATTCTAACATTCTTTTTTAAATTATCTACAAATTTAAAGAAAATCTCTACTACTTGTTCTAAATTATTTATTCTCATATTTTTCAATTAATTTCAATTAATATTTATTATTTACTTAATGTATATATACATATACTATGATGATACAAAGAAAAGAGAAAATAAAGTAAAATATAAAGAAAAATTTTGATCTCAGGTGGTTCACAATGTAATGGGGAAGATAATATGTAGATATTTGTACAGAAAAAAATTTATATGATAAATTGGAGATATTCAATAGATGAATATCACTTAATTGGGATAAGGTTTCTTATAGAAGTGAAATTTTATTTGGGACTTGCAGGAAGCTGGAAAATCCAAGAAGCAGAGATGTGAAAGAGAAGTGTTCCAGACATATAGAACTTTTAGTGAAAATTTCTCAAGTTAGGAACATCTTTTGAATACCTCTTTGAGTATGTTTTTTTTTATCTTCTAAAGCCCTTTTAAACATGTTGAAATTTTTCAATTATCATTTTAATTTGGGAAAGTCTTCCTGTTGTTGAAGTATTCCCTTTCTATTGTGATTTTCCTATCATTTTATTTTTTTCCAAAATGTTCCATTCTTTTCATCCTATTGTATGAAGCTTTCTTTGTGATGGGCCCTTTTCTACCTTTTCTTGTTGTTATTTTACTTTGTGAATCCAGTTATTTCTATTTTAAGATGATGGAAGACAGCTGAAATTTAAATATGATCTCTTATTTGTATATCTTGTCAGATATCTTTTGCTATGCCTTTGTAGTATGTTAACACATAGCTTTAAAAGTCTTAAATAAGACTTTGTATATTCTTACTCAATTTGTTTTCTGTATTGAATAACATAGACAAACCCAATAAGACATTGAATACAGAATAATAAAACACAGGGCAAGAATTCCAAGGCCATGTTTGTATTGAAAAGCTAAACTCATACTACCTTAGTTTGACTCCATTCTTTTGTTCTGCTCCAACCCCTTTTGGTACTTTGCCCAGGTAGTTTCATAGTTCTTGCCAACCCATACCATGATATTTAATCACACAACTGCAATTGATTGTAGATTTCAGACACATACACTCCTTTTACCCATATGCCAAAACCAAGTGTAGCCCTTTTCAGCCACTGGGAAATGAATTAAGAATCTTTTTTTTTTTTTTTAAACACTGGAATTTTCCTTCTTTTTAGGGTTGCAAATATACCTTTAAAAAGTTCTACTTAAAATAGTCACGTACATATTCTAACATAAGCTAATCAGATCATAATGGTACAAATATACAAAAATGGATCTTTTTATTGCTCCTCAGGGGAAAAAATAAATACTTATACTTGGCTATATAAATAGGAAATTATTTGAACAACAGTAAATTAATCAGCAAGCATTTAACATTTTCTCTTGTGGTACCAGGTACTGTGCTAGAATATCATGAAAACAAATATAAAATATAAAACAATCCCTAATGTATGGAAGTGATGAGTTTATGTTCTACAGGGGTAGGTAACAGTATAAATTATATACACAGTTATGCCATATACAATATGTAAAAAATTAATAAATTTAAATTTATTTTAAAAGTTAAATATAAATTAATGTGAGAGGGAAGAAATTAGCAGTTAGAATATATGGAGGGAGTGTATTTCAAGAATTAAGGATGAACAATGGTGAGTAATGTGAAAGCATATTGGATTTGGATTCTGAGGATTTGTTTTGCTATGCCAGCCTTGCTACTTACTATCTCAATGATCAAGAACCAGTCATTTAGCCTTTCTGAACAACAGTTTTCTTATTTAAAAAAATAAGAAAGTTGGACTATATGGCCTATCAGTTTTCTCTAACTTATCAATATGCAGTCTTATCTCTAATAGGCCTTCTACAAAGATTTCTCAGCTGATAGCCTTTTTTTAAGGGGCAAAACTCAGGAACAATAAAAGACTCTATTCTATATCTCTCTGATCTTTGCTGTGGTTTCTCAGAAGAGGATCAACAGTCTGAGGAAATAGTTCAGAACAGAAATAGAAGAGACCAAATCATATAGATTCCATAGGAATAGTTTCTGTTTCAAGGAAGAAATGGAATATTTACATTACAGAAATATAGCATAGCAGTTGTATTGATAAAACAAGGAACTAGGGTTGAAGTCTCATAGAATTGAGGCTAATGAACTAATGCATTATTTTATGAATGAGGCAAAAGCAGCCTATACAAAGAAAAGAGCTAATAAACTTGGTTATCTTTTTATAATTATTTCAGGTTTCTACTTCCATATACAGTGAGGTTGTGATTGCATATCATGATCTAGTTCCTTACAACCTGAATCTTAATTCTGTTATAGTTAATTATTCTCTCTATATAAAGCAAAACCAAACCATAAACCATTTTGTCACATCTAAGAATATATGGTAACAATTTTCATTCAGAATTTTCATCTTAAAATGAGTAGTGGCAGAGCCAAGGGTTCTTTCTGAGCGCTTCCCCAAACCTCTCCAAACATTTTACTTTTTTTTTCTATTACTTTATTTTAAACTTAAATACATAAAGAAAGAAGGAAAAAAAACAGCATTACCATTGCACAACAAAACAGGAGAGAATTTAAAATATAACACAAGAATTTTAACTTTCAAAAAAGTTTATATGATAAATATTACATATTTTTCCAAACATTTTTTCAATAATGTTTCAGAACAAAGTCTGGAGTAACAGAACCCACAAAAGGATGGGGTAAAGCAAATTTCCTGTTCAAGACATGCTAGAAATTCAACAGGAAAGGTCTGTCACATTATGGTAAGAGAGGAACACAGTCCAGTTCAAGCCATGGCAGAAAACTGGTAGTTGTTCTTGAAGAAAACTGAATCAATGGAAATAACAACGGTTTCCATGCCTTTTAGGCCACAAACAGTAAGAGTTAGATAATTAGCCAGGAGGAGATTCCAGGAGTCTTTTTACTAGCACTGGGATTAGGACTCTTTTGGCTTGTCCATATTTGGATCTATATTACAACCCCAATACAGAGTCTCAATATCAGAGAAAGAAGGAGCACTAACACACCAGGGTTTATACCTGCAAGGGAGCAGGGACCTCAGAGTCAGTTCCAGGGCAGAAAAGGATGCTTGCTTTCTCTCACAGACCAGAACACAGATAGGAGAATAGTAAACACACTTCCCTCTAGATCACATAAGCTTCCAAGAATGGAAAGTTTACAGATGGCCAGAATTGTTTCTGAAAACAATTGCACAAAAACCTGAAGCTGGGGACAATGCCCACTCTTCTCTGGAAGCAGAGTCCTAATTTAGCATAGAACTAAAATTTAAGTAGGGAGCTGAAAAATGAACAACAGGAGAAAAAGATTCTGACAAAAAGTTACTATGGGGTCAAACCATAAACTTAGAGGAAGACAACAAAATCAAAACTGCTATATCCAAAATCTCTAAGAAAAATAGACTCAGGTCATGGAAGAACTCAAAAAGGATTTTAAAAATCAAGTAAGACTATTGGAGGAAAAAAAATAGAAGAGAGATGAGAGTGATTAAAAGCAAATCATGTACACACACACACACACACAAAAAGTCAACAACTTGGTAAAGAAGAAACAACAGCACAAAAAAAGGAGGAACTGAAAAAAAAAACACCTTCAAAATCAGATTAGGGCAAACAGGGAAAATGGGATTCAAGTAAATTCAAAGTAATTATATCTGTAAAAAAATTACCATAAGTTCTCTGATAAAAACTCATTTCTCAGATATATAGACAACTGGGTCAAATTTGTAGAAATAAGAGCAATTCCTCAATTTATAAAGGGCCAAAGGATGTGAAGAGGCCATTTTCAGTTGAAGTAATAAAAACTATCTATAATCATATGGGAAAAAATAATTTAAATCACTATTGATTACAGACATGTAAATCAAAGCAACTCTGAACTACCAGTCCATATCTATCAGAGTGGCTAATATGATAGAAAATTAAAATAAGAAATGTTGGAGAGTATATGGAAAAATTGAGATAGTAAAGCACTTTTGGGAAAATTTAATACTGATTTAATCATCTGCAGAACAATTAAGAATTACATCTAAAGGGTTATAGAACCATGCACACTCTGACCAAGGAATATAAGTTTTAGATCTGCATTAAATAGAGATTTTTAAAAAAAGGAAAAAAATCTATATATACAAAAATATTTATAGCAGCTCTTTCATGGTGACAAAGAATTGGAAATGGTGACAATATCTATCAGTTGGGGAATGGATGAACAAATTGCTTATATAATTGAAGTAACAAATCTAATTTAATATATAAATAATGATATCTGATTTTAACCCAAGAAATTGCCACTGGTATTCCATATTAACTAAATAAAAATCAATAAAAAAAATTGGCACTCTATAGCTGAGTTTTTCCATTTTATGGGATGTTTCACACCATGGAGATTATTAATGCCAGCTTTCTGAAGGTTTGGAGGGAGATCAGACCAATTAGATAAAAAGAATGCTCTTTTTTAGCATCATTATCTTTTTAGGAAGAGATCATGAAACTATTATTCTGTCTTGAGGCTCTATATTGGTTAGAATGCTATACATTTTAGCATTTGCATTTGAATGAAAAGTTGAATAAATATAACTAGTCCACTTAAAAATAAAATTAAAAGGCCTACAATTTATCTTACTTTAAGAGCATTGAATGAGAGAAGCCACAAAATAAATCTCTGTTCATAATGATGTTCTCCCTACCTTCCGTATGGACAAAGGATAAAGTATTTGTGCTGAAAATGGATAGAGGAAATGAAAAAGAAGATCCATTCCAGATAAGGGAATTTAGAACAACTTATATTTCCCTATTTTTTTATTTTAGTTCATGTAGAGCATGTGTTTTGACTGCTTGTTACTCTCAGAAAAACTGAAATGGAAAAGAACAGGCAATACATTTTATTTGAAGATTGCCTTTGGCCCTAGTCCATCTTTGGAAAATTGGAAAAGATACTCTCTTTGTTTGCAGCAGTTGAATATAAAGGAACAAAAAGTCCATAGTATTTTAGGATTCTTAAAATAGACCTATAGCCTTTGATGTTTAAATGTATGATGGATAATAAGATAAAAAACACTTTGAAAATACTCTTTTAATAACATAGTAAAAAGGACAAAATTAGAAGTAAGCAGTAATATTTCTACTCTATTTTAGTTTTCTACTCTATTTTCATTAAAGGCAACTAAATTAAAGGAAACTGCTTAATTTTTGAAATATTTCAGTTGATATGTTTAGGTTGTAGTAAGCATATGGTTAGCGTTGAAGACTGACATTAAGGGCTCAAATTCCAATTAATGTATATATATATATATATATATATATATATATATATATATATATATATATATAAAGTTTCAATTTTGTCATTATAGAGTAACCTAGTTATATCTGCAATTCAAATACTAGGGAAAGATCAAAAATGCTTATCAATATATGTAATAAATCTTAGTTACAAAAAATCCCACTAAAAAGAAATTTAGTATGTTAAGGAGACAATTTTCCTTTTGATATCAATGCTTTTACTAGAACAAACCTCCTTGGCTTCCTAACTAATTCCTGTTCAAATCAGCCAGGACATTCTATTCCTGTGCCGGATTTTAAAGGTGATAGTTAACAACCAATTTATTTAAAAGTTGGTGAATAAAATGCTGCATATATTCTACCCTTGAAGAATTGCACACATCCATTATATAAGATTGAGTAAAAGGCATTCCCATGCCAACATCCAAACCCTCTACAGGAATTTGTTCCAGCCATAAGTCTGCACAGATGACAGTGCACACCGACATAAAATGGAAACTTTTCCAAAGGGATTGTTTATAGAAGGGTCGTATGTGGTTTCCCATAAATCTCTGGAGAAACCCAACAATTGTGTTCTATTTTGTGCTCATATGAAAAGTCTTTCTTTTAGATTGTACAGGTGGTTTTCTCACCATCACAAGGTCCAAAAGTCTAGGTAAATTTTTCTCTTAAAAATCTGCTTCAACAGAATAAATAAAATGCATTGTCTGAAAGAGTCACTGTGGTTTTGCTGATCTCTTCAGCCAAAAATTGTAACCTCCATTGAATATGTTGGTTAAATGAGGCAAATTATTTCGTATTTGCTTTTGTCAGCATATGTGGTTTTCTATACTTATTGGAGATGAATAACTTTGCTTTAGGTCTTAATTCTCAAGAGAGTGAAAATCCATAAAAGAAGGAAGAGAAAGTGAAGAGAAGTAAATGTAAAATATTTTAAAGTTAGATAGTAACTTGTCTAAAATGCAAGCAACCATCCCGTTCCTAAATAAAGGATGGTATGGGAGAGTTAGAGAAAGAATAAGGAAGAGAAAAATAAAATATTTTTAGTAGACCTTTTATATTCAGAAAGCAGATTTTAAAGTCTTATAATTTTGGGGGGAAAGAGATGTGTAAGAAGTGTTTTGGAATATTGGAATATGATGAATGAGTAAGTTTTCATAATAGAGGATGTAAAGTGACTATCTTAACTCCCTAATGCACTGAAAAGTCAGGGGCCTAGAATAATGTTGACTACATATCCCCCTCAGCATTCTCATATTTAACTGAAGGAATGAGTATCTCTTTCAAATTACATATAGCTTAAAAGCCCCATTGGTGTTGTGAATTATGAATTTATTAGTCTTGGTTAACCTTTAAAAAGGTATTTTTATTAAAGAAAATAAATTTATTAACACATTTAACATGTATTGTCACCCTGCCATCTGTGGGGGGGAAGGAGGGGAAAAATTGGAACAAAAGGTTTGGCAATTGTCAATGCTGTAAAATTACCCATGCATATATCTGGTAAATAAAAACTATAATTAAAAATAAATTTAAAAAAAGAATAATAAATTTATATAATTGGTGCATTTAAATAAAATTATCTATGATATACTCTTCTTTAGGTACCAATTATTAAGAGCAAATCAAGTTCAAGCAGACCATATGTGTCAAAAAGGTAACACAGTTCCTGGAATGCCCCTTTGAGAATACACACACACACACACACTCACACTCACACACACACACACACACACAAACACTAACACACTTTTTTGCAAAAAAACATAAAATGTATTATAATGCTCATGTTTTTGTAGTTCATGTAGCCACCAAATTCAATGGAACTTGAGAAATTTGTTGAAAGATATAAAAACTATATCTTTATTTAAACTAAATTAATAGTGATTATAAACAAATAATCTTTCAGTCTCCAAATGTCAGTAATTATTGTGGATCTGGAGACAAACACTTTTAGCCCTTATAAAATGATTCTACTTATAAAGCAATATTCCATGGAGAATTTTAGTTTGGAATTTAACCTGTATTTTTTTAAACCTAAAATACAGGTTTAATAATACTGATGTTTTGAGAGCATGTAGGAAATAGGAAATAATAAAGCCATGCTATTTTCAGCAGGAAATAATATTTATGGATCCATCACAACCACCAATGAGTACTCCCTTCTTACACTTAAAAATAAATGCATCCTCCTCACAGATAACACATAGGATGTACCAGAGTAAAGCTGAGGCCCTTTGTCTCATTATTATGACCTATTGTGAATATTGGTGTAGGCAAGAATCTAGACTTGAGAAAAAATAGAGCCATTAAATACTCAATAAGAAATATAGCAAGTTGTGAATAAAATGATTTCTGACTAAAAGTAGTTTATCCTTTAAATAGCTCCCATATTTAGCTTTAAAGACTTTCAAACTGAATTCAACTGAAACTGAATCATTCATTAAAAGAAAAATTGAACAGAATCATTAGATTTTAAGTGAAGTAGGTCCAGAGATTATTATAAGGTCATGGGCAATAAATGTAAGAAAACTTGGAAACCATATGAGATTCAGAAGATATGTTTGCTTGACTAGAAAAAAGCTGAATTTGAATCCAATCTCAAATACTTAACAACTATATGAGCCTGGACCACTTAATCTGTTTTAGTTTCCTTATCTCTAAAATAAGGAAATGAATTAAATCTTTCTGAATGGGGTATTATAAGAATCAAACAAGATAACTTTGTAAATCTTAGCTATATCAATACTAAATATCATTAACTATTATTGGAACTCTCATTTTAAAGATTAAGACCCAGAAGTTCAGGGAGGTGATATAGCTTGTCCATGATCACACAAGTCACACAAGTGGCAGAGAAAAGACTTGGTCTTTAATTTCAGATCCAAAAAGTGCTTTATTATCCTGTGTATGACATGATGGTGTTGATAAAATATTCTAAAATGTTAAAATAAATTTGCATCATCAAGTGGATGGTACTGACCCAACCAAAAAAGAGGTCAACTGATTAGTCAATACTGTCTCATCCCCACTATCACCTTTTTTTTTTTTTTTTCTTTCTACTTTGAATTGGTGGATGCTGGTAAGGAAATCACAAAAGAGAAGAGACCTGGTCAACAACAAATGCATGCTTGTCTGATATCAACTGGAGCTTCCTTTATTATTCTTTTCTAACAAACTCTTTTTTGTTCTCCCCAATCAGTAATGTTCATGACTACATTTCTCAGGGTAGCATGCATAGGATGCACTATTGGTTGCTATTATGAACAAAGAAGCATATTTTCAAAGACAGCTGCCTAAGGTTTGAAGTAAAAATATTACCACAGAACGCATTACTACTTTAAGGATCTTTTATTCCATTGGCTTGAAATCTTTCTCTACTGACACAGTTTGAGAATCATCAAGTATATAAATCTGAAAGACTTATGTTGGGGAGCTCTGAAAGACTGAATTTCCCAGGGTGATATCATTAGCAGGTGTCAGAGGTAGAATTTTAAGTTAGATCTTCTGACATTCAACTTCTGCTTTTTGTTTAACTATATCAGACTATATTGTTTAACTATATTCCCTACAATAGAATGAGATCATAAATGCTTATTATCAAGATGAAGGTAGGTTCTGTATAAATTGAGAGAAATCTTGCAAACCCAAGGTCTAAGTTGCCCACAATTAACAGGATCTGCCTGCTAACCATTAATTTTTATATTAATTTTTCTCTTTCTTTCTTTTCTTCTTTACACAGCGTTTCAGCATCTCTGAGGAGAGTGCTTCCTTTCAATGTAACACTCTACCTGTAGGCACCACTACCAAAAAAAAAGAACAATCAAACAAAAACAAAAACCCAAACCCCCAAACCTCTTTCATCACTCAGCAATCCAGCCTACTATTGCTCTCAGTATGTAAAATCATTAATTGAACACTCTAGTCAATCAATCAAATAATCAAAGCATTTATTAAATGTCTACTATAGAACCATGAAAATGGAACAACCAACAATCCCTGCCTTCAGGAAACTGACCTTGTATTGGGGAGAATAGGGAAGTAGATATATTGAAGCTTAAAATTTCATTAACACAAATCTTACACATATAACAAATTAAAAGAAATTTTGGGAGAGGCATTTAGCAACGACAATCATTAGAATATTCTCTTTCTTTGTCTCTATCTCTTTTGCAAAAAATCTTCATGAATTATTTAATGCATTACATTTACTTTATCAAATTTAACTTTACCAAAAGACAGCAAATATGAGAATTTTATTTTGGGGTTGACTGTGGATATTGCTAAGCAATTAAGGCAAAATAGAATTTTTTATTCAAAATCTCAAAATGTAGGGCTGCCCTAAATATGTAGCAGAAGCACATCTATATAATGGTTTCAGTAATTTACTTTTTTGCAGAAATCTCTACTAGATCCATATAATGTGTTTTAGAAGGAGTGACTTCATTTAACCAACTTTTTGATAATCTGCAGTTTTTCAACAAGCTCCCATTTTGGTGAACTGTGAAAAGCCTTTGAGACTGGTAAAGATTCACAAGTTCCCATGGTCTAGATGCTTTTTCTGCTATCATATCAATTTTTTAAAAGTGAATAACTATATGGACAGGGAGGCTGCTACAGTTCCAACAATACTCATCAAATGGACAAGTTCTTTCTTTTCCTTATAACTTGTAACAGGTTCATAATTGTGTCTTTTTGGAGTGACAGTAAGGAGAAACTGGTATGAGTGAGTCTTACTACAGCTCTAAACTATCTCAAAATTAGAATATTCTATAGTCTATATTTACCATACGAGGTGGTATTTGGATAAAACTTTGAAGGAAATGATGGTTTGTAAGAAGCAAGGGAAGGTGGACATGAATTCCAGGTTGTGGGAAGATATCTCTAAAAACTTGGAGATAGGACTTGAACTGAGGGGAAATGTTGAAGGGAAATATATATAGATTTAGAATTTATCAAGTAACAACTGAAAATTTGGAGAGAAAAAATTTGGATGACTCCCCATGCATCAAATTTGCTGAGTAGTTATTCCCTCAAATAGACAAAACAGCTTAGCTCAAACTTTGGACTATTAGGCTACCTAGAATTTGAATAAAATGTCGCCTCAATCTCTTTTTTTTATTTTCTAGCTTATCCTAAGGATTACTTTAAGTTCTTTTAAAATTATATTCTTTTAGATTCCTCTCATTTTTAGGGTACTCTCTCTGTGTCTCTGTCTCTTTCTGTCTCTCTCTCTGTCTCTCTCTCTCTTTGTATCTGTCTCTAACATCCTGTCTATCTGTCTGTCTCTGTCTCTAACATCCTTGAAGAAGTTGCCATTGATTCACTTTTTAAAGCCAATATTCATTTACCATTTACTATGGACAAGGCATTATGCAGGGCAGCAAAAAGTTATGATAAAACCAAACATTCCCAGTTCTCATGACAGTATGACTTTGATCAGGTTTATTCTCTCCCTCTATTTAAAATTGCTCCCTATTTAAGTAAGTATACATATTGTTCCACTATACTACTACTACCATTTAGTGTGGATTTTCAGCAAAAAGATATTAAAAAAAAAAGACCATTAAGAAAGGTAGGAGAACAGCGCAATGTCATACAAGTCAAAAGTAAAAAGGAACATACTGTTAAAAGATTGAGTAAGATAAGAATCTGGACGAGATTTTTGGATTTGATTAAAAGACTTGTTTATTGAATCTACAAAGATGAATTGTATCCAAGAAATGGTTTTAGCAGTTATAAACAGGAGGGAATGGGTAGCAAGGAAATAGGACCAGTGAAAGGTATGAAGCACTCACTGGAGAAGCATTGCAATAGAGTGAAAGGGTAGGGGGGGGAGCACAATATTTAGGACAGGCATTACCATCAAGGTCAAAAAGGATTCTTTAGGTAAGGGAGATTTGTGCCTGTTCAGAGCAAACAAACAAACAAACAAATAAAATAATGAACTAGTGGGGAAATGGGTAGAGATTAGAGAAACTGAATGTATAAAAGAAGGATAAAATCTAAGTGCAGGATTCTGAAAGAATCTAGGAAAAAAAAAGCAAAAAAATGTAGATAGAAAGTTTAATCTATAGTTCTTATGTTTCTTAAGTCCCACTTTTTAATTTCTTATCAATATTAAAATTGGAGGAGCTGGTAGATTCCCACTCATGCAAGATTCTCAGATAAAAGATGGATGTTCATTTGTCATATAAATTTTAGAAAGACATAGTTTTTTCAGGCATAGGTAGGATGGGTTGGTCCCTGATATCCCATTTACTCTGAAATTCTGGGATTCCATGAAACTGAAACTATCTTGCTTACAGGAGAACCAGAGACAAGATTTGAATTTGGGTATTCTCACTCCAGAACTTATTCTCCTTCCATTGTGCCACACTGTAAGTTTTCATCATCTTGAAGATTCCAATGATAATCTATTATACTAAGTTGGGGATGATGAGGATGGATGGAGTAGAATTTACAAGTATTTAACATTTAAGACTGACATTATTGAAGACTAAAAAGGCAAAATGCCTTACCATGGAAGCATTATTAATTCTAAGACCAAATGCACTCAATTAGCTTTGGAAATCAGTCATTTGTCAATCTACTAGTGAAGGAATCAGAGGATCATAGACCTGGAGTTGGCAATCCCCTTAAAAGCTGACTTAGTTCAACCCTCCATTTTAGAGCCAGAGAATTTAAATGACTTGCCCAAAGATCACAGCACTGATATGAAATGGCAAAGCATGAATTTGAACTTAGGTCTTGACTTAGTGTTCTTTCCATTCACTTTGTTGTTTACCATATACAAAATTTACAAATTGTATGATTAAAATCAAAATGAAAATTTGTTTTATATGTGAACAATTTGAGACTCTATTGTAGTTTATTGAAATTATTTCACTTTTAACCAGAGGTACTGATATATATATTGTTCACCTATTTTGATGGATGAGGGTTCATTGCAAAAAGAGAACTATAAAAGAAAGATTATCAAGAATTTATGATCAGGTCAGTTTTTACTCATAGTTCTTTCTTACCCCAGGCTCAAAGCAGTTAGAATTATGAAGCTGTCAAAACATTTTTTACCATTCCTTCATAGGTAAAAATACTAAACAAATAGATGTTTTCTATAGTATATAAATCATATATACATTTATGATATTATACCTGTAACATACATTTAGGATTAATCTTTAAACCAATATGTTTTACACTGACTGCTAATCGAATTAAATATCCAGATCAGTGACTTTGTATTTGATTTAAAAAAAAAAAATAAAGTGATTTACAACCATTTACATCAAGACCAACAAAAGTGATTAAAGCAGATCTACATCAAGTGGAGAATCCAGGCACATGCCCAGGTAATCCAGGTCTATCCTATTTAGTGCAAAATATCCTGACACTTCTTTTATTTGTATTATTTATATAATTAACCACATTATCTACTTTAATTTCCTTGAGAAAATACCAAAATCATTCTTAATCAATACAACCATATCTTTATAATGAATTAGTCATATTTTTTATAGGTTTTGTGGAAGAAAATCTTCATCTGAAGTTGGGCAATATGTACAACTGGTTCAGTTATTTTAAAGTTTTATATATGTGTGTATGTGTGTTCATATAAAGAGAAATTGTATAGCTATCATATATACATGTATATACATTATAAACACACACATTATATATACTATGCATTTATACGTTATATACATGTATATATAAAGGTTCATTTTTTTCATATATATATCACATGCAGGCATATGTAGATTATAAACACACATCATATATATATATATATGTATATATATATATTTGTCTATATATGTGCATCTATGTCTATGTAATATATGTATGTATAAAACTGGTTCTCTGAATTTGTTAATCAATTCAATTGAAACAAGTACAATTTTGCATGAAGATATGCATGATTCGCACCAATTTCCCCCCCAAAGAGTTTTGCACGCTCTCTAAGTTGGTAAGGGCTAACAACGCTTAGCCTGTTTTGTTAGCTTCTAAGCTCTGAATCTGTGTTCTCTCTAGCTATAAGAGAATATGGATTCTCAGATACTCCATTCTAATGAGCTGTCTTAGTTTGACAAAAATGTGTCTGAGCAGAGATGTATGTCAGCTGTTGTCCTGAACTCTTCAACACAATGAAGAGATACAGATGAAACATTAAGTATGCATGGTAATGAAAGGCAAATGAGAACTAAATATGGCTGAAACCGTGATGAAGTGGATAAAGAGTAATTATGGGTGTTTGTTCTGATGAGGTTAGTAGCTTGGATCATGACCTCCTGAGAAAAATAAGATGGATTGTTCTAATGGATTTTGCTTAATCTAATGTAGAAATGACATTGAATGATGGTTCTTAATTAGCATCCTCTTCTTCACCTGGATTCCATGCAATATTCCCATGACTGGCACTAGAATTTCTGTACTCCAAAACATTAATTGAAGGGGAAATTTAAACAAGACACATTTTTCTATGCTTTGAACAAATCAGAATGACAAGTTTAAATTGGTTCTGCTCAAAAAGAAGAAAGAAAATTGACCTTTAATTTTCCTCATATTAGCATGTTTATTTTCAAGGTTTGGTAATTATTTTGCTTCTTATTGAGAAGAACTATATATATCCAGGAACTCTCAAAAAGAAATCCATTTGTTATCATTGCAGTTCCATTATCATTACAACCTTTCCCATCACTTTCATTACTATTAACTACAGAAAACCAAAATTCTGCTATGTGGAAAGATGGGGGAGAAGTAATAATTTGGAGCAACTAATAAGTGTTCAATCCCTGGGTAGTATATTGAATCTCTCTCTCTCTCTCTCTCTCTCTCTCTCTCTCTCTCTCTCTCTCTCTCTCTCTCTCTCTCTCTCTCTCTCTCTCTGTGTGTGTGTGTGTGTGTGTGTGTGTCTGCCTAGAAGTTTTGTGATACAAAGGAAAACTATTGAAGTAGTCTTTAAAGGTCACATATTTCCACAATTCCCATTCCTCTCACACCACACTATAGGAGATGAAGGTACCATAGGTAAAATAGCCTTTTTTGAATTCTACTTTGACACTTTCATAAAACATCTTTTAAAAAGCTGTTTTTTTTTTTTTTTTAAACACACTGCTCAAACCTGTTTTAGCAGATAACCCCCATATCACTAACTAAATTAAAAGACTTGGTATCTCTTGTTTGCTTATCAGCAAAGCCAAGTCAAGCTGGTAATTTGGGATATCTCAGTGGATAAATGGAAAGACAGCTTCTGATTTCCTCAGGAGATTCATACTTGAGAATCCCTGCAGGATCAGGCAAATTAAGCATTTCCCTAAACCTACCCTTTCTTTTTGCCCCAGGATAACCTGATCAAATTTCTTGGCTTCATTTTCTCTACTGGGCTAGCCTTAATGTGAAACTGAGTAGGCTCTGTCAGCTCCAAAGCCAATTTCAAAGAGAAGCCAGTTCCTTGGGGGAAAGTCAGCCATGCAAAGGCAAGATTGTGTTAATAGTTAAATCCTATTTTCAATTGCCACCAACTGTCTTACAGAAAGAGCTAGTGAAAAAAAGGGGAAAGCTGGCTGTAGAGGGAAGAATACATGCTACCAAAAAAAAAAAAAAAAAAAAAAAAAAAGAACTAAATTATAAAATGAAAAAGAAATGGAATAAGAGACACCACATGTTTTAGCAAATATTGATATTCATAAATGGAATATACATTCTTTGCACGCAATTTGATAACACAATATCTACCACATATTAGTGATTAATTTTTTTCCTATTCTTCATATTTGTTTATATAGCACATATTCAAGTAAAATATAATTTACATTTCTCATTCTGTTATATTTATGTAAATTGTTATGAGTAGCCCATAGTTATTGGGTGATCCAATAAAGATAATTGGAAAAATGGCAGCTTTTAAAAAATATATCATTATCTATCTTTTAGTCACATACATTTTTATGTATCACATGTTGTGGAAGAGGAAAAAAATGATTTTGTCTGATACCTAAGATAATATTATTTTAAAAAATGATTCATATTTCATCATTATCATATTTTGGAGAAACTTTTTTTTGTAGAATTAAAAATCATTTCTTTGCTGAATGAATCATGTCAGTATTATGAGATAGGTGACACCTTGTTTCTGAAGAGTCATAACTTTAGGATAATTTTTATTTTTTAAAAGAGACATTTGTACCCTGAAAAAACTTTGAGAAAGAAGATCACTCTAATTCTTAAATGCTAAGCTCCCAAAAATGTACTTTGGTGGCATTACATGTATTTATTGGTATATCATTTAGCTAACTTGAATGGAATTTTGAGAAAAATTAAGGGAAAAATACCTATTAATATATAGCATTTAGTAAGTTTATTATTTCTTTTTAAAAAGCATATGCTAAAACATAGTGGAATTTAATTTAATGATGAGTTTTCAAAGTTCCCAGCAAAGGGGAAATTAACATTAAGCTCTTCTTTTCTTTCCTTTTTGTGTTTGAAGTTTTATTGATGCTTTTTGTTCTTACATCAATCATTTCTACTCATATAACAGGCAGCACCCTTTTTAGAAAGCTAATCTTTTTTCTTGGAATAATAACGGCAATAAAATTAAAGCTATGGAGATAACACTAACCACTTTTGTCAACGTGTATGACTTTCTAGACCCATGCTCATTACCTTTCCAACTAAAAGTATAAGGACCATCCATCGCCTTATGTTCTCTACAAGATGAAGAGCAGTTGTTAGAATTACAATTCATTGAGTTTTGTTGTATTCTTATTTACATTTTTGTAACCATTTATTTCATCTAATGTTTCTTGTTTTTCTTCTTCATGTGTTTTCCCATTTTTATTTAAGTTTTTCATATTAGACATTTTAATGAAAAAGTAAACAAGTCAATAAGCACATTCTAAGACAGACATAGTTATCAAAGTAATATATTGTTATATTAGATTGCTTGAACAAGGATAGTGTTGGAAGCTTACGAGAAATTGTCTTTCTCTAAACCTAACCAGAGTTTCAGTTTCATTTAGGCAAGGGCATTGGAAATCTGGACTGTGTGGAAAACAGGGTGGCTAGAATGAGGATCCTGAGAGTACTCCACATGAGAAGTGATTTGAAGAACTAGTCAAGTTTTAACTGGAATTTTTTCTTTCTTTCCTTCCTTCCTTCCTTCCTTCCTTCCTTCCTTCCTTCCTTCTTTCCTTCCTTCCTTCCTTCCTTCCTTCCTTCCTTCCTTCCTTCCTTCCTTCCCTCCCCCTCCCTCCCTCCCTCCCTCTTTCTTTCTTTCTTTCTTTCTTTCTTTCTTTCTTTCTTTCTTTCTTTCTTTCTTTCTTTCTTTCTTTCTTTCTTTCTTTCTTTCTTTCTTTCTTTCTTTCTTTCTTTCTTTCTTTCTTTCTTTCTTTCTTTCTTTCTTTCTTTCTTTCTTTCTTTCTTTCTTTCTTTCCTTCCCTCCTTCCTTCCCTTCCTCCCTCCCTCCTTTCCTCTCTCCCTCCTTTCCTCCTTCCCTCCTTTCCTCCCTTTCTCCCTTCTTCCTTCCCTTCTTTCCTCCTTCCTTCCTTTCCTCCCTCCCTCCCTCTTTCTCTCTCTCCTTCCTTCCTTCCTTCCTTCCTTCCTTCCTTCCTTCCTTCCTTCCTTCCTTCCTTCCTTCCTTCCTTCCTTCCTTCCTTCCTTCCTTCCTTTCCCCCATATGCCTTCTTGACTTTGTTTCATCTTTCCTCTCTTCCTTTCCAACCCCTAAACAAAAATAATGTTGGTCTTTCTAAAGAAAATAACAGTCATCATGCCCAAGCTGCCTGATGTCCTGTAAGTCTTCCAGCAGTGAGTAGCAGTTAGAAACAGGGGTCCTGCCTAGTGACAGACACAAATTCACCTGACAGATGAAGGAATTTCCAGGGCTGCTGGCTTAATATAAATTATTCAAGGGCTTCCATCTCTAGGGATTTTACCATCGCAGCATAGTACAATGGGGAAAACAGTGGAAGTAGGGGAACTTTGTGCAATTCCTTCTCTGGCATTTACTACTTAAGTAATATTGGACAGGTAATCACCACCTTTGGAAAATATAGAGGGCTTCATGAATTCAGGGAAACTTTTGGCACACATTTTAGAGCTAAGATTGCCAGCCAAAGGATTCACCAGTTATAACAAAGGCAATGGAACCTGACAAGAATATTAAATTGAAGTTTGCACGCAGGATACCATGAGCCATGTTTTTCCTCACTAATCATCCTTTGACTAAAACTCCCTATTTCAGATGTCATCTCCTCAGACTTATATGAGAGAACATAGGGTTTGTGACAATAATAGATACATCACCTCAAAGAACAACCCTAACCCTTTGCCAAACCTTCAATCAATCAAAGCTTCTTTTCTGACTACCAGAATTATATGAATGTATTGTATTTAGTTAAAGTAGGAGAGTTTTATCAACCTTTGTTTACATTATTGCAAACACCTAGTGCTGAGTGTTAGAATTTTATAGGGTGATTTGGGTGCTTTTCATAAAATGGAGGAAGTTGGAGGAGCCAGGCTATCAGACAAAAAGGAGTATGGAACAGGATGAGTCTATTCAGTCAGACAAAGTGAAGGACAGCGTGAACTTCCATGATGCATAGGCTGTTGTGGCATGGTAAACAAAGTCCAGAGAATCTGAATTAAAGCCAAGAGAGAGAAGAAAGAAAACCTGTAATAGAGCCTAGAGAGCAAGGGTATCTATCCTCCTATGACCTGAGGGGGGAAAAAAGAGAGAGTAGAGTGATAATGCTTTGCATTTAAGTGATTTTTCCTAAAATGCAAGGATAATCATGTCATTGTCCTATTTAATAAACACCTCTAGCTTAGATTCTATCACCTCCAGGAGCAAATATACAAAATCTGCTGGTCAGTCAAAACTCTTCATGACTTAGCCACTTCTTACAATACTCCCCAATATACACTTTCATCTAGTAACAATTGTCTCTAAGAGCAAAACAGTTCTGTCTCAGTGATGGGTAATCTCTCTGGGCTGTCCCTCAGCTTGAAAAGCTTTTCTTCCACTCTCACTAACTTTCTCTTACTTCCTTTAAATACCAACTAAAATCTTTACCAATCTCTCAATTCCATTGCCTTCTCTCTGTAAATTATTTCCTATTTATACATAGGACAAGTGTTTTGCATATATTTGTTTTCATACTGTCTCCCCCATTAGATTTTAAGTTTCTTGAGGGGAGATAGGGTGTCTTGCCTCTATTTGTATCCCAGCACAGGCCCTGACACACAGTACTTGCTTAATAAATGTTTATTAAATTTAATTGAATTATTGTATTTGTTTTGGATTTCTTTTAGTTAAAACTTCTATATGGGGACATTATAAATAAGTATATACATACATATATGTGTGTATATATATACATATACATATATATATATATGATAACATATATTACAAATGAATTTTTAAATGCTTTCAATGATTAACATATTAATTTTATTATCCTGCACCATTATTCAGGTTGATATTTTAGATTTCACCTTGAATAATTTGGGAATTTTAAAAAATATAGACATCACTAAATTTAATCCAAGCAGGAAATATACTGTCCTTAGATGTGTGATATGTTAATATAAATAAATGGTTAATTGAAATGAGAAATATTTACCCATATTTTTCAAACCTCATATAAATTTGATAATAAATCATTTTAAGATTCTGCCACCTCTCCATTCAAGCCTTAGTTAATTCACAGTTTTAAATTAATGAGTGTATTAGCATGAGGCAGGTGATGCTTACCACAGTCCAATGCAAGGAACAGCCTTAGAAAACAATTAACATTATATTTCATACAGTGAATGAGGAATAGATTTGTTTCTAAATTTGGGATAATCTGTGAAATTTTCCCCCACACCTAGTTTAAAAACCAAAAGGTGAGTTTCAAATTGTGCAATGATCCCTGCTGCTCAAATACAAATGCAGCTGGAGGGACACCCCTAGGTATTTTGAAATCTACAATGTGTTTTTCCACCTTAGTATTCATCTGGTATCTGTTAGAGTCTTCAAAAGCTAGGGAATAGAACTTTCAAGGTTATTCATTTGCAAAGTGAGTTTAGAAAAGAGATCAGCATACCCAGGCATCTTCAGAATCAAAGCTGGTTTATGGGATAGAAGTCTGAATAGCCTCTACAGTGTCAATATAGCACTATTGATTTATAATGACAACCCTTTAGGACTTATGCCCCTTGTAAACCTTTTTTTTTCTCCTTCATTATTCACATTCTCTTTCTCTCTTTCCACCCCCCTCCTTTATATGGGATGAATACTGAATATGCTGGATGATAGAATTTTAAATGAACTTTTTCTCTCCTTCAATGGTTCAATGAATCTGCGCTCATCCACTCAGTGGAAAGTGTACTGCTTTCCTCCATCAGACAGACCACAAGTCATTTACACCTTTCTATCAAGTTTGATTTTTGCCTAGCATGCTGAAGATCCCTTTCTATTTCTTCATTATTTCTATTATACTTTACTGTTTTTTGCCTAAGCAGCCTAGCTTTCCCAATCATACAATTCCCGGATGGTGTGTTTGTAATGCTTCTTTTGAAAAAGTGCTTTGTGGAAATATTTTAACCCAATTTATACCCATGGTGTACCACTCTTGTACCTTTAGTGCAACTATAATTATTTTTAATTTTATAGATTCTCTAACACAATATGCTTCATTAGTATTATTATGTGGAATTTTGAAATTATCATATTAGGAAATTGCAATATTGGACACTAGAGGAATACTACAACTGTGAAGTTTTTAATTTATGTCATTCAAATTTAAATGGAAAAAAAATGGGACATTTACTTTAGAAAAGAAAGTACTAAAGACTATATATAAAACTGTACATACTCATTGACCTAGCAATGCTATTGCTGAGTCTGTATCCCAAAGAGATCTAAAGGAGGGAAAAATGTGCAAAAATGTTTGTAGCAGCTCTTTTTGTGGCAGCAACAAAATGGAAAATGAGTAGATGCTTGTCAGTTGGGGAATGGCTGAACAAGTTGTGGTATATGAAAATAACGGATTATAATTATTCTATAAAAATGATGAACAAGCTGATTTTAGAAAGACCTGGAAAGATGTACATGAACTGATGTTGAACGAAACAAGCAGAAACATGAATACTTGTACACAATAAGAGCAATAATGTGAGATGATCAGCTATGAAAAGTTTGCTTCTTCTCAGTGGTTCTGTGATCCAAAGCAATCCTAATAGACTTTGGACAGAAAATATTATCTGCATCCAGAAAAAGAACTAAGGAGATTGAAAGTAAATCAACATATGATATGCCTACTTTTTTTTCTGGTTTTTTTTTTTTTTCTTCCCTGGTTTTTCCCTTTTGCTCTGGGTTTTCTCTCCCAACATTATTGATAATGTAATGTGCATTAAAAATAAATAAATTCAATAAAGATAAAAAAAAGAAAGAAAAGAAAGGGCTTAGCTTGGATATAATTAGTTCTCTTTGACTTTTTGAAACATTGTCATTGTTTTTCTTTTCTCTATACCGTAATAAGGGGTAACCATTGCAAAGAAGATTTAATGTAAGTAAAAATTTCCTGTTAGAACAGATGCAAAGTGTAATTGAACTATCTCAAGAGGCTGTGGTTTTCCCCTTAGAAAAGGTCTTCAAGTAAAGGTAATTATCATTTGTTGCAAATTCACTTCCCATACAGGCCATTTTTTTTTCACTATATAACTTACTGGAACAAGATGCACATAGTGATAACTTTAACCCTTTGCTCTCTGTAATTTTCAATCTGGAGTCCTACTGGTTCAATGGATGAGCAACTACAAGAGGTCATTACTTTAGACTGCCTTAATCTTTAATGTTCAGTCATAATTTTACTTTCCAGTCAC
Organism: Sminthopsis crassicaudata; assembly: GCF_048593235.1. NCBI lineage: Eukaryota > Metazoa > Chordata > Mammalia > Dasyuromorphia > Dasyuridae > Sminthopsis > Sminthopsis crassicaudata. The sequence continues at coordinate 718,217,672 of NC_133617.1, forward strand.
CAGCTTCCTATTAGCTGCTTTGCTGCTAAACATGCACATTACTTCTCAGCCCACTATCCCTTTTAAAAAATATTTATGGAATAAAACAAGCATTTTCATATTAGAGTAGAATTTGAAAAGATGATTGCCCATGAAACTGAAAATTTGTTAAATATGTGTTAAATGTAACTTGATATTCTGTGTATGTGTGTGTGTGTATGTGTGTGTGTATGTGTGTGTATCTATCTATCTAGCTAATAAAATTATCATGTAACTTTCTTCTCCCTGTTTTTTGTGTCTTCCTTCATAGTTTCTTTGGAGTTAATTTAGGTATTTATAATAGTCAAAATGAATCTGTTGCTCTAAGTTTTTAAAAAATAACTTTGCTGCTACTGTTTACATCATTCCTTTAATTCTGCACATATCTATTCCATATTGGATCTTTCATTTTATTTTTATAGAAGACTCCCAGTAAGAAATTTTATTAATTTAAGTCAATGCTTGTTCTTCAACTGCAGTTTCAGAACCTTGATGATTGAGAAGTTAAGTAACTTGCCCTGGATAATGTATCAGATACAGTACTTGACCCCAGATCTGGATTCAAGGCTAGCTTTCTATCTATTATACCATACTGATTCATCCCTTCTGCAACTATAATTAAATCAATAGTGTCATTAATTCTTATATACCCATGAATGCAGATTATTCTCTTTCCCCTCTCTTAAACTCTATTATGAAGCCAACTCCTTGAAGTCCAGGTTTGTATTCAAATTTACATTTATAACATAATGCTTGGTTCAAATTAAATGCTTAATAATGATTTTCTATTCTTTCCCTTTATTTATATGTAAAGATAATATTGCTTTGGCTGTGGAGATGGGATGACCTATAAGGTAATTCCAAATCTGAGTATCTATGATTTGATACTGTTCTAAGATTTGAAACTGTGCAACACGACTAGGAATACATTGAAGTTAAAATGATAGGAAGCATCTTGGGATTCATGATGATACTGTGCAATCTTTTAAATGTTATCAGGGCTTTCTCTACTTTGGAAATTAAAATCTGATTCTAGTTCATCATTTATCTATTAACAGACTAAATAGACTTGCTCCTTCAATAAAGTATCCTAGTTTTTCATCCATTTGGGTTCTCCTATTATGATTATAAGGTTGATCTATTTTGAATACACATGGATTTCATTTGGGTATCCAATACCCTGAATCCTGATTCAGTCAGCAAAATATCAACTACAAACAAACAGGTGCATCTGGAAGATATAACCCTTGACAGGAAATTCTTCTTTCATTTGGTCTCGTCCCCCATTGTATATTGAACAGTTGCAAGATCTATGGTTATATACCTATCAAATGTTCTTATATGAGAGCCCAGTTTGGTAAGTCAAATTCTTTTAAAAATAGTCAGCAAACAGTAAATGCAGAAGAATTTTATGTTTTCTGATTGTGAAGAAAAGAAGTGGTGAAGACAAATCACATTTATGAAAATTGACTTTTTTCTTGTTTTCATCAAAGATACCAAGGAATTATGGAGACATTTTTATAAAGATTTTATATGAACTTGAATAAATTGGTAAATTGATTGTTAGTGATTAATATTTTCCTGATCATTTGCATTTGGGGCAATATTTTTTTGTGATTTTTCCATTATTTTTTATTCTTTTCTTTCCTTAAAGAGTTTATAAACAATAATTCAGTACTTTGAGACTGTATCACTTCCATCATGAACCTATTATATGTAAACTTGCCCAGAGCTGGCTATTTTTGGCAACATCATATTTAACATTTAACATGCCATTTCTGTTTCCTCACACAACACATTAGAATCTAATAATAAAATGCAATTCAATGACTACTGTTAAATATTAGAACTAAGCCAAAACCAAAAACTAAACAATCCCTTTCTACAAGGAGCTTTCACACTCTTTGTAGAAAGTAATACATTCAGAAATTTTAAAAATAAATACAAAAAATAAAAACAAAGAAATTTCAGCATGAAATCAGAAAAGACCTCTCTTATGGAAGATGCTAAATTAGAGAAGGTTAGAATTTTAGGGCACAGAGATAGAATTGCAGGAATGAGGGACAAAGTAAAAAGGTAGAAATACTATTTAACCCAGTTTGTTTGAAAAGTATGCAAAAGAATATACATTTATTAAAATGGTAGCCATATTGTAAAGGGCCTGAAATGTCAAACTAGAGTCTATATTAAACCTTGAAGATTTAGACCATTACTAAGGCTTGAATAACTATTAGTAATGAGATGAAATTTAATAAGAATTCATGTAAACCTCTGTACTTAAGGAAAAAAAAAACCTCACCAATATAGAATGGGAAATACCATTTTATGTGAAAAAGGCTCCATTTGCAATGAATCACAGAATCCTAATGTTGGAAGGCCTCTCAGTGCTCATTTAGTCCATTCGGAAAGTAGCAATCTCTTCTCCAGTATTCTAGACAGGTTGTTTCTCTGTTTCCTCCTTTTCTTGTACAAGTCAATATGTGTTAGCAAAGTGCTATGAGTGCTTCAAAGAGAGAGAGAAAAAAAAAAAAAAGATAATGTGATCCTGATTTCAGAATGGCCCAATGGGAAATGACAGCTGTCTTGAAGTCAGGAAGAACCATGTCCAAGTCTTGCTTTTGAAAAATACTTAAAGTATGGATCTGAACATATCCCTTGGTCTTTGGTGCCACAGACTAATTTTCATTGTGATAAATCAAAGAATAGAAATTGTTCTGTATTTAAAAATTCTTTACCAAATCTCTCTACCCAAATGAAATAAGAAGTCTGGTCCAAAAAATGTATTTAGCAATCTTGGGCAGTATTAGGAGAGATATTTTGTACTTGTCAGGAAACATTTAGAACATTGTGTTCAGTACTAGATATCATATTTTAAGGAGGTGATTTCCCAATAGATTACATCAGGAGAGAGGTAAAGAGGGCAAAAACTATGCAGAATAATTAATTAAGAATTTACCATGTACAAAAGTACTATCCTATATCCTAGGGACACAAATAGAAAACTAAACTGTCCTTGCTTTCAAAGAGTTCATATTCTAAGAGAATATAGGAAGTTTCAGATTGAAGTAACATGAAAAGATCCAGTGTTCCTTAGGGTACCGCTACAAAGTCAATGATAATGTATTTTTTTCATTCAATTTCTGCTAACAAAACCATATGCACTTCTGATAATGAACCAGGTGACAATGTTATGTTAGTGGCAAGAATTTTCTTCTTTTGGTCTTCATTAGCTGTAACTGTTCTACCTACAGATGCAACTGCCTCATCAAGGTTATCAATAGATGCAGGCACCATGCAGGAAGCAAGGCTTATAATCAGAGAGCTGGTTTCCCGCTATTCCCAGGTTTTTAAGCTCTTCCCATTAATTAGTATCAATTACTGAAATATTGGCCTTAGCAGGAGATGAATTACGCCTTTGTATCGTGGCTTCAGGATTGTACTGAAGCAAGGCTGAGGGCTTCAAGGATAGATATATACCTAGAAAATAGAGATATTTACCTTGGAAGAGAAAATATTTAGAAATTATTAGAAATAATTAGAAAATGTTTTTAAATATTTGATGACTGCTGCTTGCAAAATGGATAAGGCTTATGATAACTAGTTCCAAAGAATAGAATTGTGACCAGAAAGGTCACAGGAACAATATGATTCAGTATAAGAATTTCCTAAGAATTTGAGTAACTCCCCAAATCAAATATGCTCTTGTGAACTATTTCTCCAAAGCAATAACAATGACAAGAACAATACAACTACTACTACTAATCATTATTATTATATATCATTTTAGAGCTTGTATAGCACTGAATAATAATAATAATAACATATATGTATATATACATATACACATAATACACATATATGTGAGAGGGTGTATAATTTGGTCTTTATAACAACTTTGTGAGATTAGTGGTGTTCATATTTTCAATTTACAGATGAAGAAATTAAGGCTAATAAAATAACTAGTTCATGGTAACAGAACTAGTAAATGTCAGAGGCACAACACAAATTGAGGTCTTCCTGTTGTGAAGGTCTCCCTGTACCATGAAGCAGAAATATTGAGAATATTCCAAGTGGACAGCTCCTAGAAAACTACCTCTTTGGGATGCAAAGGGGAATACTCTCATGTACATATGGATAGATGACCACACAAATACCCTTCCAATGTCAGACACTAATAGAGACTAAGGATGACTCTGAAGGGAAAAAAAAGCTATGCACCTGAGATAAAGGGAGTACACAGCTGCTCATCAGTATCAATTATTCACCAAGCCTATTTAGAAAACATTGTTCTATACATTTGCCATGTGTTTTTGGCAACATAAGTAGTAATCTCTTCTCCAGTATTCTAGACAGGTTGTTTCTCTGTTTCCTCCTTTTCTTGAACAGGTCAATGTGTGTTAGCAAAATGCTATGAGTGCTTCAAAGAGAGAAAAAAAAAAACAAAACAAAAAAACAAAAAACAAACAAACAAACAAAAAAAACAACAGATAATGTGATCCTGATTTCAGAGTGGCCCAATGGGAAATGACAGCTGTCTTGAAGTCAGGAAGAACCATGTCCAAGTCTTGCTTTTGAAAGATACTTAAAGTATGGATCTGAACAAGTCCCTTGGACAGCTTGAAAAGTGGTAGTAAAAGATTATGAACCCTAACATTCTGGGTGGAGTGATTGATTCTGTCCATATAACAGTAGTATTCATGAGAAGGAATTACAGGGAGGGAGTTTAATATAAGACAGTGAATATTGGCAACATGGGGGACTAAGGAGTTTTGCTTGATGAAAAAACAATGAGTATCTTGTTTTTTGAGTAGATGGGAGGAGAGTCATTGTGAGTTAAAGCTGAGCACTGAAGTGCAAAAGTATGCTCAGGGGGCTCAGTGTGAATAAAGGCATATACATGGGTGGATGATCTGTCTCAGGGTTTTATCCAAAGGACACGTTCCTAGGCAATTGGTAGAAAATAGACCAGGGAAGATATAATGGGAACTAGAGCTCACAGTGCCAGTGATAGTATTATAGGTCTGAATGAGAGGCTTTTAACAAAATCTATGGGTCTATGAAATTACCTTCATCTTTTTCCAGTGAGAGAAATCAATAATTGTTTTCAAGTTTATCAGTGTGATTATTCCTCAAATCATTTGGTGAACCATTTGTTGTTGACCTTTATGTATATAATGTTAACCCAGCCCAAAGGTATTATAAACTAAAATATCCAGTGCAAGATTTTAACCAGAGTTTTAGAATGAGGTATAGAAATATTATTATAAGAGCTTGTTAGAAGGCTGCTGCTATAGCAGCTGGTTCACAGTGAATTTGTAGGAAAGACATTAATTGGCCTGATGTTTTACTTTTTCCATTCTATCCCTTACTCTGTCAGCTTTAATATGTGAACATTTTGCTATATATTTCCTTAGTCCAGATATTTGCAAAACTTCATACAGTCTTTTTTTATCCCTGCAGCAATTGGGGTTAAGTGACTTACCCAGGATCATACAGCTTCTGTCTGAGGCCAGATTTGAATTTAGGTCCTCCTGACTCTTCAGGGTCAAGTTTCATCCACCGCACCAACTAGCTGCCCCCATGCAGTGTTCTTATCTTTTCCCCAGTAGGCAATTTCTCTCTCTTTCAAGGTTCTTATATATGCTGTTTATAAACAATTCCACCTCTTTCCAAAACTTTGAAAGTTGTAATAACAATGTTTAATACAAAGATCATTCCTGTTTCCAAAGGATTGATGATAAAATATGCTATACATTATAACAAATAACAAATTGAATTCAAAAGAATATGGATGTGTACACACATATATATATATATTCATATTTTATATATGTGAAACATATTATATATATATATGTATATATACACAACAGTTTTACCATGTATATAATTTGTATACAGCCACTGAAGATATTTTTATCACTTGAGTATAGATATTTGTTGTAAGAATTTTTTTTTCATTTTTTCAATGAGAGTATTTTAAAAGGAAAGAAAATATATATTATAAATTATTTTTTAATAGAAGTTGGGATGATACTACAGAAGTGTAATGTTGCATGCTTTTTCAGATAAGGTCACCATGTTATTAGTTTACTTAATTGTAATACTTTGTTACACGAGTAACAAAAACAAAATGTACCAAGAAAACTTTAATCATTAAAAAAAAAAAGAATGTAAGCTCATTGAAGATAGAGACCTTCCAGCTCATTGTATTTATATTCACAGAATTTAGCCTACATCCTGACACATAATAAGCGCTTAATAAATATTCTTTCTTTCTAAAGTAGCTATGATCTATCTAATCCTATTTAAGCTATCATCTATCTCATGTATTATCTATCATCTATTTTAATCTATAATCTATCTAATCTATCATATATCTAGCTATCACCTATCCTTTAGAAAATCTCATCTTGAAAAATTAGAAATGAGAGAAGAAAATGCTAGAAAGATGTGGAGAGATTTCATTACAAAATCATTTTGTGAAAAATGTGGAGGAAGTATACATATGTGCCAACAGTGATTTATCAGAAGGCAAATCAAGCTAAATATATTCAATTTCCTTTCTTGCCAAAGGAATTGACCTTGCAAATAGGGACAAAGTTGGAGATGAGACATGCTTTTTGAGGCTTAATTTTTACTGTCTTTTGACCCTGTCAGACATGGTATTTTCACTGTGAAAACTACTCAAGTAGATCAGATATGAAATATAATTAATTCAGAAAATATTTATTTAGGACAATTTTTGTAACCATACGGGAGGGAAAAAGACCTTGAAGAATGTCCTTGGATATTTGGAGAATAGATTTAAAAATTTTAATATTCTAATTTTTTAAAAAGGGGCTATTAAATTAATGAAAAAAAATGTGAACATTATGTTTAAATGATCACAGTAAACACATATATAAATGTGAGAGAAAACCATAGTTGTGGGAAAGATGTCCTTCAAAAGGGCAGATTTGAACTGAGTCTTCAATGAAGGTTAGGGGACCAGGAGGTGAGCATAAGGAGGTATGAGGAAAAGAGAGTGAAAAGACCTGCAGTTGGTAGATGGAGCATTATGTGTGAAGAACAGTAAAGAGATCACTATAGCAAATGGAAAACAAGGATCTGTTTAGGGGCAGAAGAAGACTTGGACAGCAGCTGGGGCAGCCACACTCAAGTGATTTTGAAATAGAAACAAGTAGTGATATAGTGGAGCATGACTCTTACCACCTGACTGAGAGCCAGGGAATATAAGTAGAAGTAGCTTCACCCAGCTGGTGAGAGGGAGTGGGAGTCTAGTTGCCTTTAGAGGCTGGAGCTCCTTATGCTTCCAGATTCTGCTACTAGCCTTTATCTGCTATCATAGGTTAATGCTCTACCTATTCTATTATCTGTCATCAAACTGAAAAATAAAACAAAAAATAAAGAAGAATGTTTTTGTCAGTCTCATATCCCCTGAGTACCCAAGTTCCATTTTCCTAACAGCTATTTCTCCCTTCCTTCCCCTAAAAAGGAAAAGGCTCTAATAATTGGGCATTTAAAAAGGACTAGATATATAGGGCTCCATGTCCTGACAATCTCTTTAATGGCTCAACCTTTTCAGCTCTTATGAGTAGAAAGAAAAAAAAAATTGATACTCTTCTCCATCATAATGAAACTCAGGTGCTATTCTTTTCCAATTAATTGTCCAATGACAAAAAAATTGCCATTTTTTTTCCTCATCCGAGTCTCATGTCAGATGAAATTAAAAAAAAAAAAAATCCTCTTCCCACCACTTCCAAATCTCATTACCATCCAGCTCGATTTTGTTCTCTCCCATTAGCATCTCTTCTCTTGTACTCTCTGATCTGCCTTTAACCAATTTCCATCCACAATTCTTTCTATTTTGCTGCATTTTTTGTTTTTTGAAAAAGACACTGCCCTTTTCTCTGCTTAGGAAAATCATTTGCTTGCTCAATTGAACCTATCCATTTTGATTTCCTCAGGAACTTTTACCATCTATCATTTTTTTTCCCCAACTCAGTTTCATTCTATCCTTACCTACAGGCTTATTACATACTAATTATGCACATGATTAGCTCTTCCCTGTCTTGTGATAAAATCCTTCTTTTGACTCTGCAATACCCCCCAGCTATCACACTGTATCTCTAGCACTTTTCACAATCAAAATCCTAACAACAATCCATTTGCATTTATTGCCTCCAAAAGGTTACCTTTCCTTCATTCCTCACTCCCTTGTGACTGAGCTTACAATATCACCACTAGATTAAAACATGTCTCTCTAAAATTACCATTAATTTCTGAATGGTCAAATCTTAAGACCAAATACATTACTTACAGTTCACCCTCCAGTCTGAAGCATGCTGGATGAGTTCACATCCTTGTTGACCACTTGGCCTTTATGTGGATAGCCATTTTCTTTCTTTTCCTTTCCCAATTCCCTTTATGTTTCGTTTTTTCTTCCCTTTCCCTGTTAGTAGGTAATTTCTCTGAGTGTAGGAGCAGTCTTGTTTTCTCTTATATCCCCAGCAATTGTCATAGTGCTTGGTATACAATAAATGCTTAATAAATTTTATCTAGCTAGCTAGTTATATAGCTATCAATTATATGTATGTATATATATATATATATATATATGTATATATATATATATATATATATATATGTATGTATATTCAAATCCCCAACTATATTGATCTCATGTAGATTAGATACTGTATCCTTAATTCCTTCTCTCCCAGTACTCTTTCCTTCCTTGGTTTTTATGATTCTGATATTTCCCTGTTTTTCCTCTGAAATCTTATATGTTGCTTTGTTGATATCATTGGAAGGATCATTACCATCATTTTTTCCTGTAGAAAGATAAGTGTTCCTCAAGGACAGTTTTTTTCTTGAATTATTTCTTTTTCCTTCTTTGATTCTTACTGTCTCAATATCTGTTTCTTTCCATATGTTCTTGTCATTCTGTCTCTGTTTCTCTAACTCTCTCCTTGTCTATCTCTGTCTCTGTATCTCTGTCTTTCTCTCTTACACACATAAGTACATAAATACACACACACACACACCCATCATATTTTCATTCACTTATATTCAACACTATGAAATTATCCTTGATTTCCTCTTCATCATCTAGTTAGTTGCCAAGTCTTATAGATTCTATAAAATTAGTGGTTGTATGTCACTTAAAAGTTCTGCATAGCACTTTAGATATGATTTTGTCATTAGGTCCCTATAGGAAATCTTTGAAGCAGATTAAATTGTTTTCATAATATCATAGATACATCTACATTTTATCCAAACTTCTCTGCTAGGTGTTCCCTATTTCCAACTCTGTGTGCTTTGACAAGATTTAACTCCATATACAGAATGATATTCTTAGAATCCTTCAAAATGTGGCATAGGTTCCACTTTTTCAAAAAAACACTTATTTTCCCCTTCATTCCAACTGACTTATTTCTATGCATCTATTTCCATAGCAAATGTAATTCTCTAGGTAGCCAGGGACAACTTCATTTTTGCCATTGTGTCCTCATCCTGTAACTCAGTGCCTTGCAATATATTAGGCACTTGAAGTCATATTTATTTAACTAAATCGAATCAAAAGGTGGCCCATGCCAGTGAAAAGCATGCACCCAGAAAATTAAAGTCTTAGATCCTTTTACAGAAATCAGGACTGAAAACACAGAGGCAAGTTTTTCTTGTACCTAATCCTAGTGGGATAGGAGCCAGTAGACTGAAAAGGTCAATAAACACCTTAACTTCTGAGTCCTTTAAGCTTCAGCTACAGTTTGAGTAGTCAGCAGGGAACAACCATGGAGATCACTTCTGGTCAGTTTTATATCACAGTCCAGAGAATCATGAGTCCTACTCAGCTGTTCACTTAGCGTTAGCAATGAGGGTGGAGTGTCTGTGTGTGTGTGTGTGTGTGTGTGTGTGTGTGTGTGTGTGTGTGTGTGTGAACCATGTTCATATACAATTCAATTACCATGTGGGGATGTGCCCAGACTCAGTTTATAAATTGTCAGAAAAAACAGATGAGAAGTGGAAAAATGTTGTCAAACCACTGGTTGAGCCAAATTAGAATGACTTTTCCACTTCATTTTGCTACTAATATGCATCATAGATGCTTTAAACATGACTTCAGTCAAATATAACTTTAGAAAAGGGCTTTGAAAAAAATAATAGGAAACATCATAAGTCAAGGAAAAAAAAAGGAAGGATGAGAGGAAGGAAGGAAAGAAGGAAGAAAAAGGGAAGGAATGAAGGAAGAAAGGAGGGAAGGAAAGAAGGGATTGAGGTAGGAAGAGAGGGAAAAGGAGGAAAGAAGGAAGGAAGGAAAAATCAAGAAGGAAGGAAAGGAGGAAAAAAGGAATGAAGGAAGGAAAGAAGGAAGGAAGGGAGGAAGGGAGGGAAGGAGGAAGGAAGCAAGGAAGAGAAGGAAGGAGGAAAGGATATAGGGAGGGAAGAAGGAAGGAAGGTTAATACAGTAACTACAAGTGTCCAAGTCATACACATAAACAGGTAGCTACAGATCCCAAGGATGCAATGCTACCAATGTCTTCTACTATGGCAAGAAGACACTTTCTGCTGGAATAGCTGCCTATTGAGCATTACAGAATCACAGAATTTGAGAGTTGAAAGAGAACTAAGAATCCAACAACTCAAATGCCAAATATAAAAACAATGTCCATTCTAATGTACCTGACAGATGGTCATTCTGCATAAAGACCTCAGAAGGAACATCCATGACCTCTTGAGGCAGTTCAGATCTAATTGTGCTGTTGAGTTGTTTTTCGGTTGTGTTTGACTCTTTATGACCCCATTGGTTGTTTTCTTGGCAAAGATACTGGAATGGTTTGCCATTTTTTACCAAAACAAACTAGGTAAAGTGATTTTCCAGAATCACATATCAAGTAAGTCCCTGAGGCTGGATTTCAACTCAGGACTTCCTTACTCCAGCCCAGCACTTTATCCACTGTGTCACCTATCTGCCATCTATAAATTTACAAGTTATTAATTTAAAAAAATGTTTCAAATCACAGTCAGTACATATGCCTGAGGTATTGTAGCCAAGTCCTATTGCTACACTGAGCATGAATCTTTGACCATCAGTCTTTGAGTTGGGTCATGAAACTCTGAAACCATTTAAGTTATATCATTATCAAATCTATATCTATGCTTTTCATGAGAATATTATAATATATTTTATAAATGAGCTCTGCCAGAATTGGATAAATTTTATTAACAACATACCCATTATCTTAGTTTAGAAATCTTGTAAAAATCAATGTTAAAAAAAAAAAAAAGTTAGTCTTGCATGACTTGTTCTTAATGAAACACTGTTTTTTGTTGTTGTTGTTGTTGTTGCTTTTGTTTTTGTTTTTGTTGTTGTTGTTGTTGTTGTTTTGTTTTGTTTGTTTTTGTTTTTGTTTTTGTTTTTGCTAAGGCAATTAGGGTTAAGTGACCTACCTAGCTAGGAAGTGTTAAGATTCTGAAGTCAAATTTGAACTCAGATCCTCCTGACTTTTTTGGCTGGTACTCTGTCCACTGCACCATCTAGCTGCCCCCTGTGCTTCCTTGTAATCATAGTGTTATCTTACCTTGATGTTAGGATTACTAAGTGAGAACTCAGGTTGTCTGGATGGTGACAAGGTGAGAATTCAGGTTTTCTGGACAATTACAAGGTGAGAACTCAGGTTGACTTGATAGAGGGGGCAAGCTCATTGGCTGGGGTGGTTCTTCCCAGAAGCCCTTGCATTATCCCACGCCCATTCTCTGGGAGGATAAAAAGAGACAGCACTGGGCGCAGAGAGCAGATCGGCCTGGAGAAGGATAAGAGCTGGAGGAGATTCAGAGCCAGGATTCAAGAGAAAGACTCTGAATTGCATCAGGCTTGACGGGGCTCTCTGCAGGAAGGGAAGTCACTTCTTTGGACAAGAGTTAACAGCAACTGCCTGGAGACAACGGTTCGTTACAGGAAGAAGAATCTGTCTGAGAGATTTGAGTAGACACAGCAGATCTCTTCCCAGAGAGCGATCCAGCAGCTTCTGGAGACGATAGCTCGCTACAATTGGCGCCCAACGTGGGGCCAATTACTAAGTGGCCAATTACTAACATTACTAAGTGAATTCTCACCTTGTCACCATCCAGACAACCTGAGTTCTCACTTAGTAATCCTAACATCTCCCCCTTTCTTTTGATTTAGAACATAGGACAGTCATGACCTTGAAACATAAATCCATCAATATGGGAAGTATTACAGATAATTACACCTTATCTCATCTCATCACATCTTATCTAGGTATTCACCAACCTTATCTGTTGTTTCTAGAATTTTTCAAAGAATAAATCCCAAACTCAGTGGTCTAGAGTTTGAAAACCATTCTCTTTTCTTTTTAAATGGAACAATATTTTTCTTTTACTCTAATGGTCCATCTCTCATTTTTTTTCTACATGGCCTTTCAAATATCAGGCTTAACAATCACTCCTGTCATTTCTTTCAGGACAATGTTATTTATCTGGGAAAAGTGATTTGGATTCATCATATTATACTAGGTATCTTCTTAATGTAACCTCACATTTGTATCAATAACCTGTTAGTCATTTTTGTTTCCTCATTTCCAGTCATTCCCCTTTGCAAAGAAAGCTGAATTAAGACAAGATCTGGTCATTCTGTCTTTTATCTGTTTTCTATTATCAATCTCAACCAACTCAAACTAAGTTCCCATCTCTTCTTTGATATTCTCTTTTCTCTGGACAAAAGCTAAAACAAATGAAAACTTTTAAATTGGCTTTAATTTATCCGGCCCTTCTCTGCTCCTTCTGAGACTGAATATTCCCAATAGCATTTCCTAATATCCAAATACCAATTTCTTATTATATTCATATGTGTTCAGTGTCATTTGATCTTTCTTCCATTATTATATGTTTTTGATGATCTAAGTAGCTAATTAATTTCTCTTTGGAAAATTCTATTTTCCCTCTTCATTGGAATTATATCCTATTGTATCTTTAGAATTTCATTCTTGAACATTTTTTTTCATATCTCAAGGCCTGACTTTCCCTGATGCATTTTTACCTATTTTTTATGTGAATCCTTTGAAGGCATCATTCTCAAAATCAAGGTTGCATGTCATATTATGCCAAGATTTGCCATCCATCTCTATCAAAAACTATAGGATAGGTGACAACTTTTCACTGTGCTTCTCATCATTTCCACTCCAGCAACCAGTTATTCCTTGTTAGTGAGAACTGGATCCTGGACTTTCTGAAAGGAGGAATTAGCACTAAGCAAATCAAGAAATTGTTAGTTTTTCTTTTGGTAGAGAATTCCAGCAGCTGCTGGATAATTAAACTACCCATTATATTTGTATCATGTTTCAGTCTCAAATTTGTTATCTCTTTCTCATATATCATAGGTCCATATATATATATATATGCATATATATATGTATATATATATATATATATATATGCTAGATCTTTCTCCTTCATTTTACCTTTACCCAAATATTCTCCATCATGTCTCTCCTCTCTCATCCTTAGATTTCCATATATAATTGTATATTTTTAATATGAAATGCTCGGGAAAGGAAAGGGAAGAAGAGAAAAAATATCATTTATATCTTGCCCAATATGTGCTAATAACTTTGCAATTATGAGCTCATTTGATCTTTATAACTCTATATTTATCTATTATTTTTTATTATTATATTTTATTATATCTATATTTTTATTATTATATTTTATTATATCTATATTTACTCTATTATTATCCTCATTTGAGGAACTGAAGAAACTAGAGTTTAAATAACTTTTCCAGTGTCACAGACCTAGTAAATCTATAAGACCATATTTGAATTCAGTTCTTCTTGATTCCAGACACAGTACTTTTCCCAATGTGCCACTTAGCTGTCTCTTAGCAAGGAAAAGCAAAGAATAAGGAATATTTTATTAAAATGCAAAACTACCCTTTTTACATACTCCATTTCTTTTGAATAAAGTATACTCATTCAGTGACAGTCTACTCACATGTCTTATTGGTATCCAAGAGGTCAAATTTACCTCCTTGAACATGAGTCTCTGGTTTCTCTTGTTTGTGGCTGTACCAATAGCCAAAGACTGAGCAAGAAACAAGGAGAAAGAGGGAAATTTAAACTTAAATAGAACAATTAGGCTGGGTATGATAAAAGTAATGGCTCTGAATAGATAGGATTTAGTTAAAAGAAACATGGTGAATAGCAGTGGTGATGGGCAGTGTTGCATATTAAGATCGTGTTATTCTTGGTGTTCCCTGCCAATCATTAGATCAAAAGTAATTTCTTCTTATTGTTCTCTGCTGCTATGTGTTCTAGACTATTTTCTGGGAATCCTAATATTCTATAGGACACCCACAGGAGATTTTACAGTTCTCTTATATCTCTTTTCGTGACTTCCACCAACCATGAAGGTGTTATATGGGTATGATTAATATGGTTTTTCAGTTAGAACTCTCTGCTTGTTCCTCCATTTTCCATCTGTGCTTTAGCTATAGTCATCAGCTAAAGTGGTACCTTTAGGGGACCTTCTGTCTTGTTCCTGCATTAAAATGAACTAAAGCATTCTCAGTCACCTGGGAAACTAGCTAGCCTTGTGGATAGACTGATAGGTTTGGAGTCACTAAGGTCTGAGTTCAAATCTAGTCTTATAAGTTTTCTATTGTATAATCCTGGGAAACTCATTTGATCTCAATTTCTTTCAAAGAGGGATAATAATATTACCTATCCCATGCTTTTTCAGATTGTTTAGAAAATCAAATGAGATAACATTTGTAAAACCTTTAGAACAATTCCTGGTACATAGTAGGTACCACATAAAAACTTAGTGTCTCTCTCTCTCTCTCTCTCTCTCTCTCTCTCTCTCTCTCTCTCTCTCTCTCTCTCTCTCTCTCTCTCTCTCTCTCTTGTCTTTTGTCTTCCAAATTACTTTGAAACTTCCTTCAATTTGTTTTTCTCATTCTGGGATTTCAAATCTTTCTCTGGTTTTCTCAGATAAGCATCTCTCAACTGTTGCTTAGAAGATCTATTCTCCTCAGCCTGATTAGACCAGGAAGTACAGAAAAACATGGTGAGATTGGGCCCTTTGACCTTTAGACTTTTTTTCTGCCTCTGT
Source organism: Sminthopsis crassicaudata (assembly GCF_048593235.1). Taxonomy (NCBI): domain Eukaryota; kingdom Metazoa; phylum Chordata; class Mammalia; order Dasyuromorphia; family Dasyuridae; genus Sminthopsis; species Sminthopsis crassicaudata. The sequence goes on from NC_133617.1 coordinate 718,232,825, forward strand.
CTCTCTATTTTCCTCTTTCTATTCCTCTATCACTGATCTGAAGTCTAAGTCTGTCAATTTAATTTTCATCTAACTTATGAGGAGAAACCTATTTTAAGTTTTGTCATACCAACTAATTGTGATAAATCCCCTCCACAGATGTTTCCTTGAAAATAAAATAGATGGAAAGGCCCAGGTTTGAAGTAAACAATCTACTGTCATGCCAGCAGCCCTTCAGTTTTAGGGCAATGGAAGAGACACGGATAAGCATTTATCTAGTATCTTCTGGTTTGTAACTGTTCTAAACACTTTCAATAATCTGGAAAGGTGGGTGATGCTATCAGCCTTTTTTTTTTTTTTACTGACTCAAAGGTTAAATGAGTTGACCAGGATCATATTGTTGATAAGAATCTGAGGCAGGATTTGAAATCTTCTTGTGTTGTCCTGATTCCTGCCCCAGCACTCTCCCTAAAGTCCAGAAAAGTCACCCAGAAAAAAACAACCAGCCTGTTCCCAAGGAGCTGATGCAAAACAGCCACTGCTAGGCTGCCTAAAGAATGCACAAAGATAGTTTTACACACACACACACAGACACACACACACACACACACACACACACACAAGTAAGTAATACAGTGAACATGTTCTAAGAGATCCTGGGACCTTTCTTCTTCTTTCAATGTTCAGTCTCTCAGTCTGTCTGTTTCTCTCTGTCTTGTCTCTCTATTTCTCTGTCTTTGTCTCTTTCTCTGTGTCTCTGTCTCTCTATTCCTCTTTGTATTTTTTTCTGTCTCTCCATATCTCTCTGTTCCATTTCTCTATTCCTTCCTTTCTCTTTATTTCTATATTCTTCTCTGTCTCTTTCTCTCTCTGTGTCTCTATGTCCATCTCTCTGTCTCTGCCTCTCTATTCCTCTTTCTCTTCTTTTCCTCTACCTATCTCTCGGTTTGTGTCTATCTCTCTGTTTCTGCTTTGTCTCTCTGTCTCTGTCTGTGTCTCTGCCTCTGTCTTTCTATGTCTCTTTCCCTGTCTGTCTCTGCGCTCTCTCTCTCTCTCTCTCTCTCTCTCTGTCTTTCTGTCTCTCGGTCTCTATCTCACTGTCTTTGCCTATCTGTCTCTCTTTCTCCTTTGTCTCTACCTTTCTCTGCTTTTCTATTTCTTAGAATACCCTTTCTTTCACCACCTTTTTCCTTCTGTGTACAACAAAACTGAGAACATAAGGATAGGTATTGCTATGTTCCAGGAATTTTGCTATGTACTATTGTAATTTCTCTATTGCTCTCCTTATCTTTAAATATTGAAAAATAAATTCTTCTCCTTAGTCTTGGGATGATGATGATACAAGATTATTGCACTTTTCAGGGGTGGGAAGTGGTCTGGATCCCCCTGGTAATGAACAAGTTCTATTATCAGCTTGGTCTATATGGGCTCTGAGAGATCCCTCTTCCCAGATTCCATGCTCCACCGGTGTCAATAACTTATCTGGCAAAACATTGAGAAAATTGCCCACTTGATCAATAATCAATAATAAAAAGGCTCCCTTCTAGATTCTGCTTTTGATCAGCTGCTTAATTCCTATGTCTCAGCACTTATTGTGCTAATTATTATTAATGATATCAGTAAGTTACTATTTTCTGTCCATTTTGACAAGGTCAAGGAGGTCAGACCAGAGTAGTTTCTAAGAGACTCTGGGCCTAAATCTAGTTTTCACACAATGCTGACTAAAAGAACTTAGATTCTCTCATTAATCTGTCTGTTAGGCAGCCACAAGCATGGTGCACTTACCTTCCAAACACTCATCTTTCTGTTTCACTCCTTTGTGATTAGCAACAACAACTTTGTGAGAAATCTCCAGGTAGAGTTAGGTCTGGTTTTACATGAATTCCATAATTCTGGACATTTAATTTCCTAAAGCATTGAACTAATACCCATTTAGATATGGAGTCAGATCTCTTTCTAGGAATCATATATGTGCACTCACATTTATATACACACATATGTAAACATACACACATATCCCACATGTGAACCTCAACCTTTATCTTTTAAACACAATATTTTTAGAAGATGTTTTATGATAGACCATTTTAAGCATCAGGGGTATTTCTTTGAAAATTTATTCGACAAAGACAAAGTAGAAAATAATTCTTTAGACAATTGTATAGTAGGATGCAATATTATTTATATTTCTCTAAGCTTATAATCTAGCATTCTCGGGCTCCTTCACCACATTTGTACATTAGGCTGATGCTTGATGCAACAACTCCCAGACCACTTTCCTCATCAGTATTCGGAAGAATCTTTCCTTTCAGCAGATGCACAATTTTTCCTCTTTGTTCTTAGATTCATTGTTCTTACACTGTATCAGCATCAAATGTGTTGGCTTTTTATTAGCCCAGTTTCAATAATGATCCAATGTCTCATAAAAAATCCACAATAATAATAACTTAAATTTAAATGGCTATTATTGCCAAAATTCCAAACTGTTTATAGGAGAAATAAATGGAGGAATTTATTAACAATTCTTTGAATCAATATATCATTCTTATATATGGGTATCTATGGTGACAGAGTTTAAAATGACAAATGAGAACCTAATGGAAAGGATAGTTTAGCTTACCCAGCTATTTGCTGGTATCCCTAACCTACATAAAATTTTACTAGTAATAAATTGATTTAACCCAAAATAATGATTTAAACTGGCATCCTCAAAAGGAAAAGAAATGATACATATTTAGTTTGTCTAGTCCATAACTTATCTATTTCTATAGTAGATGGAGCAATGAACATATAATCAAATACTGTTGTGGAACAAGATTATTTTGCCTAAGGCATCCTAAGATGCACAGCCAGTTTTACTACAAATCACAAATAAATTTATGACTAAGAAGTGAGAGAGACCTTATAGATTTTGTTTTGCTAATAAAAATTCTTATCTCTATCTCTATCTATCTATCTAAATGCTTACTATGTTTAGGCACTGTACAAAGTGTTTTATAATTATTATTTTATTTGATGCTTACAAAAACCCTGGGAGATAGGTGCTCTTATTATAATCCCCACTTTACTGATGGAAAAACTGAGGAAAACAGTGGTTATGTGATTTACTCAGAGTCACATTGTTGCTGCTGTTAGTCATTCATTTTTGAAGACCAAGGACATTACAGGATTATGTCTTGACTTACACGTGAAATGGAGTTTTAAGTAAATCTTTGCTTCCCTAAAAGACTATTTTATGGAGAAATCACCCAAGGGAAAATACTTGCATGATAGTCAAAAGAAGTAATTCAAGGACATTCTCAAAGTATCTTTGAAGGACTTAGGAAATGATTGCATTACACGGGAGACTGGCACAGTTTTGCTTAGCATGATATGCCCTTATCAAAGAAGGTACTGTAATTCATGAGCAAAGCAGAACTGAACTAACTCAAAAGAAATGAGAGCTATGCAAATTTAGAGAATGTTCATATATCTTATTTGTTTGTGCTGGAGCATTTGTTACCAAGCATTCCAAGCTCATACTAGTCTGATCAGCCACAACTAAAGACACTAAACTGGAACATAAAGATGTCATCTGCTTCTTGGAGACACAGGTGAGAGTTGGGTGGAAGGTGGACATGAAAGGTGGAACGCAGCCCTTTAAAGGATTCAGGAGCTCTCAAAGGAAAGGTGCCAGTCCTCCCTAAACACCTCAGACACACAGCTAACAATTGTCCAGTGACAGATTTCGGCTCAGGTCTTCCCAACTACAGGCCTAGTACCCTATTCACTGTGCCATCTAGTCACCTTTTATCAATGCTTTATCTTGAATCACTCTCTGCTTTCTGAGTATTCAGCGTATTTCTTTTTCTTGGCTCACCTTTTACTAAGCTGACCTATTACTTCTCATTCTTCATTGTTGGATTATAATACTTACCTTGCGAACTATACATGAGTATATATACATATATTTATAATATATAGTCAATAATAAAAAAAAAATTGACAATAAAACTCCTACTTTTAATATCCAATTGACATCTGTTAACTTCCTTGACAATTATCTGAAAACTCTTATCTTGAAATCTTATAGATCTTATAAACAAAATATATCCAAACAAAATGTACATTTTTCCCAAATACCTTTTTTTTCTGATTTTTCCCTTTTCTGTTGATAGGTACAACCATACTTCAAGTTACCCAGCTTCACAACATTCTCGGCTCTTTGTTGTCTCTCACCTTTTGAGTAACTTACTATGTAGCCAAATATCAAGTCTTACTGAGTTTATTTCCTAAACTTCTCTAATATCTAAAATCTTTTCCCCATTTATTCCACAATCAATCTAGTTTAGGCTCTGGAGTATTAATTATCTTGATATATGCATTAAACTAGGCTGAGAGTATCTGAGAGTCCTCAAACTTGTGGGTAACTTAAGGAGGTATTTACACAGATATGTAAAGACTTGATTAGTAGAATGGGCAGAAATGATTATTTTGTTTTAGTGGATCATGAAGGTTGGGAGAAGCAGACCCTGGGCATGGCTTAGACCTTGGTTAGTCACTGAAGGTGACAAGGTTATTCACTGTATCCAGAAAAAGTCATCTCCATTTATCTTGACTTTTGTCTTGGATTTTGATGATTGGAAAAGAGAGTGAGACTGATGACTGTATACAAGTCTGTCTTGTTTAAATCAAATTTACAAGGGAGTCAAAATGCATCATCCATATCAATTTACTATTTTCTTATTTTCTTATTCAATAATTTTACAATTCTATTGCTTTATTATTTTGTTAATCGACTATGTTATTATAGTTATCCCTTAATGGTTTCATATAGAAAACTAGCATGAGGAATTAAATGGAAATTTTGGAGAAGATTTGCAGAAGCCACAACACATGAAGGCCAGAAGGCAACACCAATAGTTTAGAAATTTAAAAATCATAAAATATATGTATTTTATTTTATGATGTCAACATATTCTCTCTTAATATGATACTAATTTAGACTTCTTTGGTATAAAGAAAGGGCTAAAATTTGTATGTGGTTTAAAGAGATACTCTGCCCTTTACCTCTATGATGAAGAAGGGATAATTATACTTATTATTTTACTGGGTTACTATTTTATCTATTTCAAAGTCCTGAGATAATAGTCTAGTGACAAAACAATAAGTGAAGATATACTGGGTAACTAAAGTAACAACCTTGCATATAGGCAGCTCAGATCATAGGCTCTACAGAGTCTACCAGAAGGTTAGTTTATCCCTCTCTAAAAAGGTAACATTTAACTCCATCAAAACTAAAGTTCAATAAAGCTTAGAGAAATGAGGGTTTCTTTATTAGTAACAAGGCGGATAAGTTAGTTTTAAGTTGACAGTAATAATCCAAAGCATTTTTACAAGGCCCTGAAGCCATTCATGAGCCAAAGATCTTTGGTACTTCTCAACTATGCTGAGCTAATAGAAGGAGCCATATTGATCAATGACAATAACATAATTCTTACAAGATGGGTCAGATACTTCCATAGTGTCCTCAAAAAACTGTCATCAACCAAAGCTGAAGTCATTGACTATAACAAGTTGAAGTAAATCTCTATTTTAGCTGAGTTTCTAACTGAAAAAGAAGTTTTGAAAGCTATTAAGCAAAGACCTAGTGCTAATTCCATTTGAGCAGAAATCTACAAAGCAGAGGTCTCATAAAATAAAAAGCTGAAAGGAATCTTCTAAAATTATATGACAAGAGGAGATTATGCTCCAAGAGATAAAGAATTTCCCCATTGTCCAGATATATAACAAAAAGGAAATAGATTCTCTTACAACAACCATAGAGGAGTCTTTCTCTTAGTAAATACTGATAAGGTTTTTTCCAGAAACTTCCTTAATTGTCTGATCCTTCTGGATGATGGCAGATATCCAAGAGTTGGTATGGCTTTAAAAAGTGTCAAGAACTGGTCGACATGATATTTGCTGACTGACGACTCCTGAAAATATGTCAGGAGCAGAACAGAGGTCTGTACCCCATGTCTAAGATCAACCGAGGTCTTTGATGATTGTCAGTCACTAGGGACTGTGGAAGATCTTGATAATATTTGCTTTCCCTGAGAATTTCATTAATATTGTATGCCAGTTTCATGAAGGAATGCTCACAAGGTTCTGGATTATGGATAATGATCTTGCCCTTTCTCAGTCACCAGTGGACAGAAGCAGGATAACTCCCATGCTTTTTAGCATGATATTTTCAGCATTGTTGTCAGACACTTTCAATAAGGATGAAAATGTCATAAAGTCAACTACCACAGTGACAGCAAATTATTTAACTTGAAAAGTCTACAAATCAAAACTGAAGTGGAAGGAGAGTTGACTTTTCATTCAAAAATGATTGTGCACTAAATATAGCCTTTGAGACTGAGATTTTTGCCTAATAATCAACATCAACTATAAGTTATGCAAAATGGAAAAAAAAATTGAAGTGGATCAGTTCAGTTACTTTGGCAGTATACTTTCAGAGTACATCCACAGAGCTTATGAGGTTGACATGTGAACTTCCAGAGCTACATCAGCAGTTGGAGGCTACAATAGAACATGGGGGAGGGAAGCAGTATTAGGCTGCCTGCTAAGCTGAAGATCTATAGAGCCATTGTGTTGATCTCATTGTTGTATACCTGTGAAATCTGGACAACCTTTCAGTGCCATGCCAGAAAATTGAACTACTTCTTATAGATAATTTATATTGTCTTGTATATAATACAAGACTTATATTGTCTTAGGAAGATTCTGAAAATCACCTAACAAGATAAGGTACCAGACACTGAGTTCTTTCTCAAGATGGACTGCTAAGCATTCAAATTTTACTATAGAGTAACTAGCAATTACAATGGGCTAGCCAAATGTACATTTGCCTAAAATATTATTTTATGGAGTATTCAGACAAAGCAAGTGTATCCATTGCAGTGGATATGAGGGCACTCTCAAGTTATCTCTGAGGAACTCTGGGGTTGACTGTGAGACATAGGAGACCCTGGGAAGTGTTTTATGAGCAAAGCAGAACTGTAGTAACTCAAAAGAAATTTGAGATGCACAAATCTAGATCCATCACCTCAAATAGTGCTATGTCCTATTAATGCAATACCTTTATTAGAGCCTTCTGGAAGAGCTCATGTTGATATGATCTGTCACACATGATCTGTTGATATGATGATGTACACTGTACATTGACTATGATATGGTGATGTTATCTTGGTCCTTTTCCAACACAAAAGACTAACAACAGTTTTAGGGTCTCATCCCTTCTCACCTGGATTTCCAAATACTATCTTTATATCAAGTTTCTATTCTCCAATCATCCTTTCACTTTAATATTTCTAAAACATAGCTTTGGCAATGTCACTCTGATAAAAAAAGTTCAAGTAACTTCTAAAAGCTCTAGAATAAAATACAAAATTCTCTGATGTAAGGATTACAAGGTGGGAACTCAGGTTGTCTGGACAATGACAAGGTGAGAACTCAGGTTGTCTGGACAGTGACAAGGTGAGAACTCAGTTCTCTGGCTCAGACCTTTGGTTTGGGCCTTTAAAGGGAGTTTACACCTTAGGAATTCTAAGAGGAGCAAGTTCATTGGTTGAAGTAATGTTTCCCAGAAGCCCTTGCGTTATCCCATGCCCATTTTCTGGGAGGATAAAAGAAGGGCAGCATTGGGTCTGAGAGAATCGACTCTGGGATAGAGTTTTGACGCCAAGCAGGCTGAAAGGAGACCAGTCTGATTTGGGGAAGGACAAGAGCTGGAGGAGATTCAGAGTTCCCAAGAAACCTGTACACAGAGGAAAGATTTTACAGATCTCCTCCCAGAGAAATATTATAATTGAGCAAACAGACCCTCACAATTCAAGAACATTACACTCTGACATTTAAAATCTCTCATACTCTAGCCCTCACATTTATCTGCTCTCATTTCCCATTACTAATCTCTCACATCCTATGTTACAATCAAACTGATTCACTGTCCATATGCTAAATTATGTTTCCTTATTCTATTGTATCCCCTAATATAGCAAAATGTATTTGGTGTACATATAATTTTCTTATTTCTATAAAAACTTTAAATTTATTTGTCTTTTTTCCATTAGTAATTCCACGAAAGCAGAGATTCTCCCCCCCCCCCGCCCCAATACCCTTTCAAGTAAACAAATATCTGATATACAATAATATATATGTAATAAAGATTTGGTAAATTGAATTGAATTGCATTGAATGTTATTCATCCATCTTACACAGTAGATATATGTGTGTGTGTGTGTGTGTGTGTGTGTGTGTGTGTTCAATTTCAGCAATATAGTTCAAAATGCCCAAACCACAAATTCCTAAAATATCATGTTTATGGTACCAGATCTTCAAATAAGTCAGTATATATTTGGGAGCCCAAAATTACAAATTTAATGGTGGGGAAATTATGATGGAGCATTGGCTTAAAACACAATGGCCAGAAAAGCTAGAAAAAGGAAAATAAAGATATTTTGAATAGATTGCTGAAGATCTGCTTCAGACATTTCCTAAATGTGTGACTGTAAAGGAGTAACTTAACTTTTCTTGACCTTAGTTCCTCGCATACAAAATTATGGGATTGGATTTGATGTCATTTAGAGTCTCTTTCATCTGTGAATTTAAACAAATTTAATAATTATGTTTTTACATGCAGATTGTTTCACTAAATACCCATGCTTTTAAATTCCATTTTTTTTTTTTTTTTTTTTTTTACTGCTTTTACTTCTACTGTTTGAAAAAGAGATAACTCTATTCAACTTTCTGGAGTGGGGTGGAGTCCACAAAAAAACTGTTTAGAATCCCATTCAAGATAAAGTCATGCTTCTATAGTCACTCTATTTGACTACATCCTTTAAAAGATAACATAATACTGAATAATTTTTTTAGTCCAACTATGCAGCATCATAACCTATATATTAACCTATATATTAAAGTATGTTTTTTTTTTTAAATCTCTGAATAATTTAAGCATATGAACAAAATATAATATTGTTTCCAACAACTTTTTGTGATGGTTTAATCACAGATAACACTAATAATCTTCTTAGCTCATTTTCTGGGAGATACTTTATTGATGGAAATTCAGCCCCTATTCTCAAAGAAGACTGATCTTATTAGGATTTATTTATATTTTTGGAGTGTACTAATTAAATCTTCCACAAAATATAGTTAGGTCTTGAACTGAGATGTCAGAGTGATAATCAACACAGCTTGATTCCTCTACAAGTTAGATTCTATCAGAATTTCTGTTATTGTGTTTGTTTTCATTTATAATTCAAAAAATATCTTTCTATGATTCAAAATGTCACATAACACATATATAGACATACAATATATTACAGCGAGTTGTCAATGGGATAATACACCATGACCAACTATGGTTCATGCAAAGAATTCAGGGCTGGTTCAATATTAGGACAACTATAGCACAATTGACTATACCAATAACCAAACTAACAGAAATCATATGATTATCTTAATAGATACAGAAAAAGAATTTGAAAAAAATATATAGTACCTATTACTATTAAAAATACCTGAGAATATAGGAATAAATGGAATTTTCCTTAAAATTATCAGTAGCATCGATTTAAAACATCATCAATTATTACATGTAATGGAGATAAATAGAAACATTTTCACTAGGATCAGGGGTGAAACAAGGTTGCTCACTCACTATCACCATTACTATTCAATATTATATTAGAAAGCTTAGTTTTAGCAATAAGAAATGATAATGAAATTAAAGGAATTAGAATAGATAAGGAACCCAAAGTATCATTTTTACATATGTAATGATGGTATACTTAGAGAATCCTAGAGAATCAACTGAAAAACACACACACACAAAATCACAACTTTAGCAAAGTTGCAGAATATAAAATAAATCCACATAAATTATTAGCATTTCTATATGTTAATGATAAGGTCTAGAGTTGGGGTACCTAAGTGAAATTAGGGTTTAATTGAGGTATAGTGGCAGGTTCGGGGCACAGGGAGTCAAAAAAAGCTCCCCTGCAACCCCTTTGGATTCAGCACAAGAATGGAGTTAAATGAGGTCTAGTGGTGGCACAAGAGTTCCCTGAAAAGGAATTTACAGACCCGAAAACCTAGATTGATAAAGGAAGTTTATTATGGGGTTTGGAAGCAAGGTTAAAATCTAGTTAGTAAAAGGAAAAGATAGCGATAAGAGGGCACCGGAAGCAGTATTCCAGTGGGCAGAGATCCTTGGCATGACAGACATAAGGCTGCCATGTTAGGAACCTCTGCAAAGAGAGGACTCCAACTTGGCTCTTTTATAAAGATAGATTTAGCTAAAGGGGCCCTTGGGTGGTGTCCCAAGTTGTCTCAGATACCATGGGTGGGAGAGCCAGGATCTTCTATTGTAATTCAAAGGGATGCTTTTGACCAGGATTTGTGAATCAAAGGTCCTAGCTTCTTGAATTGTTAATGTATCAACTAGGAGGGGCTAGGAATCAAAAACAAATAAATCCATCTGAAAGAATTGGTTTCTTAAAGGGACCCCAACTCACATCATTAACAACAATATTCTACATCAAGAGATACAAAAATAAATTCCATTTAAAATAGCTGTGGATAATATAAAATATTTGGGAGTCTATCTGCAATGGCAAAGTCAGGAACTATATGAAGACAATTGTAAAATACTTTTGATACAAATAAAGTCAGATGTAATCAACTGAAAGAATATAAAGTGTTCATGGGTAGGCTGAGCTAATATAATAAATATAACAATACTACTTAAATTAATCTACTTATTCAATGCAATACCAATCAAACTGCCCAGAAATTATTTTACAAAGTTAGAAAAAATAATAACAAAGCTTGTAGGGAAGAACAAAAGGTAAGGAATTTAAAGGGATTTAATGAAAAATGCAAATGGAGGTGGCCAATTTTGGCAGACCTAAAACTATATTATAAAGCAGTGGTCATCAAAACTATTTGATATTGGCTAATACCAGTTATAGAGTAGTTGATTTGTGGAATAGGTTAGGTTCACAAGACACAATAGATAATGACTATAGTAATCTAATATTTGATAAACCCACAGACCACAGCTTCTGGGATAAGAACTCACTATTTGACAAAAATTACTATTAAAATTGGAAATTAGTATGACAGAAACTAGGCATTGACCCATACTTAACACTCTGTACCAAGATAACATCTAAATGTGTTCATGATTTAGATTAAAGAGTGATACTTTAAGCAAATTAGAAAAACAAAGGATAGTCTACCTCTCAGATCTGGGGAGCAGAAAGGAATTTGTGGCCAAAGAAAAACTAGAGTATATTATGGAAGGCAAAATGGATAGTTTTGATTATATTTAGGTAAAAAGGCTTTGTACAAACAAAACCAATGCAGAAAAGATTACAGGAGAAGCAGTAAACAGGGGAAAATTTTATAGTCAAGAATTCTGATAAAGGCCTCATTTCAAAAATGCATATAGAATTGATTCAAATTTTTAAGAATTAAAGCTCTTCTCCAATTATCAAATGGTAAAATGATATGAATAATTTTCAGATGAAAAAATTAAAACACTTCTAGTCATATGAAAAAATGTTCCACATCCCTATTGGTTAGAGAAATGCAAATTGAGACAAATCTGATCTACCACTATACACCTGTCAGATTGGCTAAGATGACAAAAAAAAAAAAAATAATAATAATAATGATGAATGTTGGAGGATGTGTGAGAAAACTGGGACATTAATACATTGTTGCTAGAATTGTGAACTGATCCAGCCATTCTGGAGAGCAGTATGTAACTATGCCTAAAAGGCTATCAAACTATGTATATCCTTTGGTCCAGCAGTATCTCTATTGGACCTGTATCCTAAAGAGCTCATAAAAATTGAAAAGACCCTCATGTGCAAAACTCTTTGTAACAGTCCTTTTTGTAGTAGCAAGGAACTGGACACTGAGTGGATGCCTATCAATTGGAGAATACTGAATAAGTTATGGTATATGAATACTATGGAATAATATTATTCTATAAGAAATGATCAGCAGGATGGTTTCAGAAACACCCAGAGAAACTTACAAGAAGCAATCTTAATATGAATTGAATAGAACCAAGAGAGCATTGTATACAAAACCAAAAAAGATTATACAATGATTAATTCTGAACAATATGGCTGAGTGAGGTGATTCAGGCCAGTTCCAATGGTCTTGTGATAGAGAGAGCCATCTACAGCTAGAGGACTATGGGGACTGAGTAGGCCACAACATAGTATTTTCTGTTTTTTTGTGGCTGTTTGCTCACATTTTGTTTTCTTTCTTATTTTTTTTTCTTTTTTGAGCTCATTTTTCTTGTGTAACATGATAATTGAGGCATATGTATAGAAGAATTGCACATGTTTAACACATATTGGATTGCTTGTCATCTAGCTAAATAGATATGGGAAGGGAGGGAGAAAAAAATTGGAACATAATATTTTGCAAGGGTGAATGTTGAAAAATATGTGTATGTTTTGAAAATAAAAAGCTTTAAAAAAGAAAAAAATAAAATTATATTGTAAATGAAATAAGTACTGTACAAGAAAAAATTGAAAATTAAATGAATGCTAAAAGGAAACTTTTAGAAGTGCTGGACTTGGGAAGCAGGGACTATTTGAATATCTTTTTATGTTGTTGTTAGACAAGAAGTTAAGGATGAAAACATTAGAAAAATTTCCATTGCTAGGTTTATATATTTAAATAAAGTTTAATTTTTAATATAATGCAATTTAATTAAGGGTGGATTCTTTAGTTTAATGAATATAACAATGCTCTTTATAATTAAACATTTACTATATGTTCAACTTTTAAAAACCCCAAGATATATCCCATAAGGAAATGAGCTGCTCATACTTATACTAATCAATTAACATAGAAGCATATATTAAGTTTACTATACTCCTACAATCTTTTTTTTGTTTGGTAGCATTGATGTAAGAAAAATTTAAAAAGTTGTCCAATCCCTGCCTTCTAGGAGATTGATTATATGCTAGTGTCAGAATTCATGCACAAAGTGGTGTATAGAGGAGCACATGTTATTCTTGGCAAATTTATAGAAGGCCAACTCCTCCCTTAGAATTGCAATACCACTGATGACTTCTGATAAAGTGTCATGCTTTTCCTGTTATTTGATGATGTTCAGTCATTGCCAAATGTATAATCTTTGCGAGTCAAATGGAAGTAATATGTAGTACCTGCTGGGGCTTGCCCCACACCTACTCTCAAATGACTGAAGTTTGATGGTGCTTTGCTGATTTTATGTAGAAATTATTGCTTTATGAAGATACCAATAGTATAAATTTGTTCAATGGAACACACAGCTTGTCCTCCAGTACCATCCTGGATTCCACCCCTGAAACAACCTGAGGATCCGACAGTGGTGACTTTTATTTTACCTTAAGCTTTAGAATATATGGGTAAAGCAATTAAGCTTTAGTGTCTTTGGGTGTAACCTTGACAAATGTATTAGAGTGTTGGTCCTATAATATCTGAGTTTTGGTTCCCATAATAGAACCTTGAAGAGTCACTAAAAGTTACTAATTAGGATGATTTCTTTCCTTTTTAATTTTTAAAAGTTTCATTTTTCCAAATACATGCAAAAATGGTTTTTAACATTCACCTTTAAAAAACCTCCTCCTCCCTATCCCTTCCTCAAGCAAGCAAACCATATGATATAGGTTAAACATGTGCACTTCTTCTAAACATATTTCCAAATTCATCATGGTGTGCAAGAAAAATCAGATCAAAAGAGGAAAAAAAAAAAAAACAAGCAAACACACAAAATATGCCTTGATCCACATTCAGTTTCCACAGTCCTTTCTTTGGATGCAGATTGCTCTTTCCCTCACTAATCTATTAAAATTGCCTCGAGTCACCTCATTATTGAAAAGAGCCAAACCTGGCATAGTTGATCACATAATCTTGTTACTGCATACAATGTTCTCTTGATTCTGCTCACTTCACTTAGCATCCGTTCATATATAAGTTTTTTCAGGCTTTTCTGAAATCAGCCTTCTCATCATTTTTACACAACAGTAATATTCCATAACATTCATATACCATATTTATTCAGCCATTCTTCAACTGAGGGGTATCCACTTAGTTTCCATTCCCTTCCCACTATAAAAAGGATGGCTACAAACATTTTTGTACTTGTGGGTCCTTTTTCCCTTTTTTATGATCTCTTTGAGATACAAATACAGTTGATGTATCAAAGATTATGCACAGTTTGACAGCAATTTGGGCATAGTTCCAAATTGCTCTCCAGAACAATACATTAGTGTTATGGTGATTTCTTAAGATGTTAGTCCATGTGATTTCCTTAGGCTAGATGAAAGGTGAAAAAGAGATTGGAGGGTAAGGTGTTAGGTGTAGCTTCAAGGAAGCATTAGCAGGAAAGAGAGCAAGGATATGCTCTCTTGACTGAGAGCCTTCAACAGACTGAGTTTGCATGTAGAAATCTGTTTCAAATCTGACTGAAGGTAAGAAGATGGGAAGAGATAATGAAATATAGTCCGGTTTGTTTAGAATATAAAATATGTAAAAATATATAAAATATGTAAAATAGAAAATACCTCATTAAAAGGGCTGGACACATAGATAATAAACAGATTGTGGATCTTAGAATGCCAGAAATAGGAATTTATAATATATTTGCTAACAATGAATGAACATTGATATTTTTTGAAAAATTGAGATGATGAAAATGATTGTCATAGGAAAATGTCTCAGGCAGTGGTGTGGATGATGGATTGGAGAAGGCATTAATTGTTTTATTCCTTTCTGGTCAATCTTTCTTTAAAAAGAGAGAGAAGTGGGAATAAACATTCAGGATTGAGATGCACTATATGAAACAGGCTCTGATTTTATACTTTTTTTTTTTTTTTTTTACAGTTCTTTTCTTTGGGATGGTAGATATAGGTGAATGAAAAAAATAAGCCCTGAGTTACTGTCCTATTTCAAAATTCATTTTATTTTATTCCAGGCATGAACAAATAGTTCTCTCACTCTACGTCTTGATATGTAACTGTGCCACCCTATCTGAGTATTAATCTAGTCATGCACTGGCTCCCTCACTATTTTATCCTTCTATATATGACAATGAAAGCACTATTTTGTGGGCATCTCTCCAAGCTAGGTCTCCAGCATCCCTCATTGTTCTGTAACAAGCACAAGAGCACTTTCCCAAAAATATCAGCTCTACTCCTGTGCTAAGTGAATCCCAGATATCAACCCACTCTTGCAACCTTCAAAGTGTCTAAGACTTCACAGTATGTTACTTTTTCATAGTCATATAAGCCTGGGCAATTTTAGATGCTTTTTTCCTTCCTTCAAGACAGAGGTTCACCATCTATCTATCTATCACCTTCTCTTTTCATTTCTGCAGTATCCAAGACTATATTCTAGCAGCAAGAATGGAAGTAGGAAGGATGAAAGAAAGGAAGGAGGAAGAAAAGAAAGGAAAGAAAGAAGGAAGAAAGGAAGGAAAGAGAAAAGGAAACAGGGAAGGGAGGATGGAAGGAAATAGGGAAGGAGGGAAGGAAGGAAAGAAACAGGGAAGGAAGGAAACAGGGAGGGAAGGAAGAGAGGAAACAGGGAGGGAAGAAAGGAAGGAAGGAAGGAAAGAAAGAAAGAAGGAAAGAAGAAAGAAGGAAAGGAAACAGGGAAGGAAGAAAGGGAGCAAAAAGGAAAGGAAGGAAGGAGGAAAAGAGGGAAAGAAAGAAAGAGTGAAGGAAGAAGGGAGGGAAGAAAAGAGGGAAGAAAAAGAGGAGAAAGAAAAGAGGAAAGGAAAATTTATTAATATTTATTATGTATCAGAAACTTTTCTATGTGCTGCAAATATAAAGAGAAAATGTGTTTCTATACCTAGAGATTATATATTAAAACAGGGGAAGTTATTACATAAATAGGAAACAGAAATTAAATGAGTCAGAGTTGAAGGTATTTGGAGAAGGGGCATGATTTAGAAAATTTAAAAGTCATGAAGGGGGGTGCTTGATTTTTTTAAAAAACTGACATATTATGAAGATTTCTAAATATTAATCACCAGAGCAAGGGATTTCAAAGTAAATGTTAGATATTTGAACAGTGTTTATAAATAGTCAAAGACCATTTTAAATAAAGACACTTGCCTTTATACAACATTCTCTCCAACCTTCAGTACTTCAAGGATCTGTGACCTCATATATGTAGGCTCTCCCTCAGTGATACATATCTCTCCTTTGGATTTTGTAGTAGATGGATTTTGAGAATTCTCACAGCCATTCTCTTTGCTTTACATTAGAGGGATAAGAAAATGCAGTCCTATTCTTTAGAGATTCTACTAAAACTTTCGAAAGAAAGAAATCAAAACAATTATTCATCCTATTGCTTGCATATTTTCCCCTGATAGTCAAATTCCACAGAAACTAACTTTGTCATCTTGGCTAAAATCTTCTATCTACATTTGCAAAACAAGTCTTGCTACAATCTGTTAGCACTCCAATTCAAATAATACCTGTGTAGGAAAAATAAATAAATAGGAGTTTAGTAAGATTCTTTTTTATTCTGAGGATTTTAACAATAAAGTTGCTCATGTAAGATCATGATAAATTACTTTGTTACTGAATAATATAAACCTAAACTAGTATGATGGATATTTCTACTTTGCAAGGAAAACTGAAATATTGAAAAATATTGAAAATTGTAAATCATGGAAGATAGTCTAATGAAGATTTTCTGGAAGTTCAATATGCTTCTGTATAAAAAACCTTTAAAGGAAATAATATTTAAAATAATGTTTTTTTTTTTAAACCAAATAATATCATAAAAATAACTTTTATAAAAAATATGTACAGAACAAGATTATGCTTAAAAATGCTTTTTCCATAGTATAATTCCAGAATTGAGTAATTGCTTTTCAAAGCTTCTCCTGAATGCTAATTACCAAGGTCACAATGTGCAGCAAGTCTTTTAACAACTGAAATCCTTGGGGCTTCGAATTCATTAAAACATGGGACACTCACTTTTCCAAAGATCCATCATGTAATTGGTGGTAAAATATAGTGGGAATAAAAGGTGAGGTCTCCTTAAACTGATTTCCCTATGAAAAATGCAAGTCATATGGAAATTTCTTAGAGTCTTATTATTATGACATTATTATGACCCTGATGAGTATTAGACTGGGGAATTATTACAAGAATGATAAGAAAATATTAAAATACTTTATATATATGCACACACACACCCATATATATATTTATATATACGTACCTATATATCTGCATATCCATTTATGCATAAATCATATATACATTTATATGTATATGGTATACATACACACACACATACATGTATGAATTTTTGTATATATGAGGAAAAGCCTTATGTAATAGGTGGTATTTGAGATTAACTGGAACTCAGAGAGAGGAAGCAAAGATACTGTATTCCAGGCAGAGAAAACAGATTATGCAAAATTAAAGAGCCAGGAGATGGAGTATTGTTCCTATTTGTTCAAAATCTCAATTTTCCCTCCACTGTAGTCACACAACCACTATGCTCATTCAGAACCACATTTCTTCTTAGCTAAACTTCTGTAATAGCCTTTTAATTGGTGTCAGCTTTTCAAGTCTTTCCCCTCCTCATTCCATCATACTAGGCTGCCAAAATGATATTCCTAGAGCACAGGCCTGCTCATGTTACTCCCCATATGCCTTATCCTTAATAAAATCCATAGTTCCTTATTGCCTCAAGCATCAAATATAAACTCTTCTATTTGACATTTTAAACTTCATCTCAACCCTGGGCCAAAATACTTTTCCAGGCCTTTTATGCATTTTGTTTTATTCTTCAACTCAAAAATTCATAGTTCACTTGCTCTTCTAAATACACATTTGATAGCCCATTTCTAAGCTGATGCAATGGCTCTTCCCCTATGCCTGGATGTATTCCCTCACTGTCTCTGCCGTTGTTTCTTGGAATCCCTGCTTTCATACAGGATTCATTTCAAGTGTCATTTTCTACATGAGGAATTTAATGACCCCACATACAGCTCCATTCCTTTTTTAAAGTACTCTTCATTCATTTTATATACATGGTCCATTTCCTTAATTATACATTTCCTTCTCCATAAGTTCCTTGAGAACAGGAGCTGTTTACTTTGTCTTTGTATGTTCACTGCTTGGATTGGAGTAAATTCTCCAGGAATGAATGTTAACAACTTTTATTAGGGAAAGTATGGAAAAGTAGGTGAGAATCCAGAACAATTTAAATGCCAAGTATAAGATGCCATATTTCCACTTTGAGGCAGTAGAAACCACTGTAGTTGACTGAATAAGCTAGTGACATGGGCACATCTTAGCTTTCAGAATGTAACTTTGGCAGCAAGATAGAGGGTAACTTGAAGAAGGAAGAGACTGAAATCAGTAGTATCAATTAGGGAAACTATTTCAATAGTCCAGCTGAGAGATAATGGGGTTCTGAAATCAGATGGTAGGAATATGCATTGTGCCCTTTCATTCAACCTGTTGCTTGTCTCATTTCCGTAATAGCATCTACTTTCTAAGATTCAATTAAATATTTCCTGTTCGAAGTACTCTAAAATCATAGGAAGAGAAATGTAAATGCGAGAATATGGAAGCTGAGATATAAAACATCAAAAGCCTTCTGAACCAAGACAAGGTTGTAGGAATGAAAAGAAGATCCTCATATTGGCAGTGACAGACAAAAGGAGAAAATTTGGTTTAAAATCTCTTGCAGGAAAAACAATAGAAAGAATATTGGGAAAATGTTGAGTTTTTAGACTCATTTAAAGAGAAGAAAGGGTATTTTATAATTCTGTTAGTTATAAATCTGTCTGTAATTTAATTATCTTTATGCAATATAATTTCAGCAACTGAAAGGGGAACTGAATTGATGAGAGATATGCAAATTAAGAAAACTCTGAGGTATCACTACATACTTCTCAGAATTGCTAAAATGTCAGGAAAAGATAATGACAAATGTTGGAGGGCATATGGGAAAATTGGGACACTAATATATTGTTGATGGAGTTGTGAACTGATTCAATCATTGGGTAGATCAATTTGGAACTATGCCCAAAGGGCTATCAAATTATACATTCCCTTTGATCCAGATGTGTTTTTATTAGGCCTGTATCCCAAAGAGATCACAAAGAAGGGAAAGGGCCCTACATGTGCAAAATTGTTTGTGGCAGCCCTCTTTTTAGTGGCAAGAAACTGAAAACTCAGGGGATGCCTATCAATTGGAGAATATTGAACAAGTTATGGTATATGAATATTATGGAATATTATTGTTCTATAAGAAATGATCAGAAGGATGATTTCAGAGAGGCTTAGAGAGACTTACATAAATTGATGCTAAGTGAAATGAGCAAAACAAGCAGATTATTGTACACAGCAACAAGATTTTATGATGATCAATTGTGATGGAAGTGACTCTTTTCAACAATGAGATGATTCAAGCCAGTTCCCATGGTCTTGTGATGAAGAGAGCCATCTGCTACCAGAGAGAGGAGTATGAATCACAACATAGGATTTTCAGAGATTTGTGGTTGTTTGTTTATGTTTTCTTTTCTTTTTTCTTTTTGATCTGATTTTTCTTGTGCAACATAATGTTTGTGGAAATATATATAAGAGTTTGTCATATATTAGATTGTTAGCCGTCTAGGGGAGGTGATAGAAGAAGAGAGGGAAAAAATTTTGGAACACAGGGTTTTGTAAGAGTGAATGCTGAAAATTATCCACACATATAACTTTAAAAGAAAAAAATCTTTAATACTAAAATAAAATAATTACTTAATTAAGTGTTTTAAAATAAAAATAAGCTCATAAATTCAACTAAAAAAAGGTGGGGGGGAGCTGAGCCTAAGCAGAAGACTTCAGAATTCATGGAATAACATAATTTCAGTTAAATGTATAAACTGGGGATTTCTCTTTCATAAATATGTTGTATTTTCCATCAGCATGCTGACTCATTTTTAAGTATGAGTGAGTGGGTGGAGCAGACACTGTGTCTATGTCTTCCCCTAGCCTCCTCCTCATATCTTATGCACATTGGTTTTATACCTACTCCTGTGTAAAGATTCAATTGGCTAAAAAGAGAAGTTTTTAAAATAGTATTTCAGATATAACCTAAATTATGCATATGTAAACATGACAGACCTGCAAATCTCTCCTTTGTTTCTTCATGCAAAATACATTTTCATTGATCTCTTCTATATTTATATCACCTTCATTTCCCAGTGAATTTCTTCTCTCCTATTCTATATTTCCTGGATTATGTTAACAAAAAACAGCACTTCCACAAATATAGGTTTACAACCTTCCAGATCTCTCTGTGTATCTGGGAAGGAGGAAAAGAAGCACAATACATGAGAAATGCACACTTTGCCTTGATAATATCACTGTCCTTTAAAAAATAAGGAGATGACAAATGAGGATGCTATTCTGGACCTGATCTTGAAGGAGAATAAAGAGGAATTAGTAGTAGAAGTAGAAATGATAGGCAATTTAAAATCAAGTGACTACTCTATCATAGAGTTTGTGATACAAAAAGGAAGACAACACAATATGTGGTAATAATACAACATAGATTTTGGAATATTGGATTTTAAAACATTTAAGAGAAGTAGGACAGGAAGGTTAGGAAATGATTGTGAATTTCTGAAGTCACACATGGAAATTGTAAAGACACAGCCAGATACTTGAAGAGACTATTGTGAATGTACACCGAACTCATTGACAAGCTCAACTCTTGGATATGATTTCTTTCTTAAAATAACATTTTTATTTTCAAAATATATGGAAAGATAATTTTCAACATTCATCCTTGCAAAACCTTGCATTACAAATTTTTCTCCCACTCTTCTCACATCCTTCCCTTAGATAGCAAGTAATCCAATATATTCTAAACATGTCCGATTCTTCTTTATGTATGTTTACATTTATCTTGCTGAACAAGAAAAATCAGATCAAAGAGGGGGAAAAAAAGTGAAAGAAAACAAAAAGCAAGCAAACAACAAAAAGGTGAAAAAACTATATTGTGATTAATTCACATTCAGTTGAGACAATCCTCTTTCTGAATGCAGATGATTCTCTCCATCATAAGTCTACTGGAATTGGCTTGAATCTCTTTATTGTTGAAGAGATATGTCCATCATATGATTGTCACATAATCCTGTTGTTGTACAATGTTCTCCGGATTTCACTCAGCATCAGTTCATGTAAGTCTTTCCAGGCCTTTCTGAAATCATCCTGCTGATTGTTTCTTATGAAACAATAATATTACATAAAATGTGTATACCATAATTTATTCAGCCATTCCCCAGCTGATGGGGATTTTGGATATTATTTCAATTGTAAATCATTTGAAAACATATATAAGATATAGGCAATTGCTTCTTTAGAAAACTAGTGTTGCTATCCTACAACCTCATATTTTTTATACAACAACTTTTTAGACAAGTAAGTGATAGAGTAGTTGAAGCTTTGGACATCAAGTCAAGAATATGAGTTCAAATCTGGCCACAGATATTTCCTGTTTGTGTGGCATTGATCAAGTCATCATCTCATTTTTTCACCTACAAAATGGAATTATAATAATATTTTCATCCAAGTCTGTTTTAAGGATAAAATAAATAATGCTTTGAATTATTCATCCTTAAAACACTATAATTTTGACATTATAATTTAATTAGAATATTAGCATATCAACTCTTAATTGGTTTGGGATATTAGATTGTTTTTATTGGATTGGTTCAATGCAAGGAATTTTCTCCAATATACCTTTCTTCTCATCTATCTTTGTTTATTTTTATTCTTACAAACGCTACTTGGTTTATTATAATAATTGTTTGCATTTTTTGGTCTCTTTTGATTAATTTTATTAAATATTTGCTCATTGAATTCATCAATCCAAAGCTATGAACACTATATATTTTGATACTGCTCTATTTCATCATTTGGTCAGAATGATACTGTTCTACATTTAATCTTTCTTTTTGCAAGGCAATTGGAGTTAAGTGACTTGCTGAGGGTCATTCAACTAGTGTCAAGTGTTTAAGGTTAGAATTTAACTTAGTTTCTTATGATATTGGTGCCACTGCTCTATTCCCCATGCTACTTAGTAACCCCTCTACATTTATTCTTAATCACACTGCTTTCTGCTTTCCCAAATCTTATTAAGTTATCTGAATTCTTTGCATTGTCCAATACAGACTATGATTTCAGCCAATCCCTTATATCCATCATTGGGGATGCAATTCCTGTGAAGAAAGGGAAAAGTAACTCACAAATTGCTGATCAAATGATTCCCATAGAGTTGGCAATCCATATTAATTGAAACAGTAAAGGTCCCTAAAGGAAAGAGAAGAAACGGCATGTACCAGGCTAGTCAAACCATCGCCTTGTTGGCAATGACTTCTTAAACAGAGGTGGAGAAAGTTTGGAATTCTAAGCCAACTCTCTTAGGGAATAGAAGTGCCCCCCAAGGTCACTGTGTCTGTTTTCAATCAGAATCTTACAATCAAAGAGGCAAGACATCATCATAAAGAAGGCTTATCTTTCTTACTATTATCAACACAAGTTGCTGACCAATAGCAACCAATGGCCCATAAGCTAAAGATCCCTAGGGATGTCAACACCTTGTAAAACAGCATTTTTCTTTTTCTTGCTGAGTCCTCTCACAACCAGTATTCTGGGAATTATTCTATAGATGTGGCTTGCCTACAACTTCTGTGGTTACTGTAGACACAGCTACTGAAGACTCATAAAATAAATTTTATCCCACCAAAGCCTTTCGCATTGTCAAATGGTTCAATATAAAAAAAATTATTTTCATTTAATAATTTAATAAACTATTTATTCATTTATTTAATAATTTAATTATACTTTAATAGTGAAAATGATATTAAAGATGATTCATTATCATCTACTTTGCAACTGCTCCCAAAGGACTACAAAACCTTTGCAAATGACTCTGAAACCTCAGATACATATTCCATTAGAATTAACTCCCTGAAAGTAGGAACAATTTTAACTTTCTGTTTCCTCAGTGCTTAGATGGGACTACAATCACCAAAGTTTTTTTTTTTTTTTTCCATTCATTCAATGATTTATTTCTAGGATTTGAATATCTCAAATATTCATTTGCTTTTGTGTGTGTGTGTTTTATTTTTTAATTTAGCTACTTCATCATAGTAACTGATTTCATAGCATGAACACATACTTCTTTCTACTATTAAAAATGAAATAACTTAATATTTCTAAACTTCTACTCCTCTAAAGAATACCTTGAATGGGTATCTCTAATTCTTTAAAGTATTTTTTGGCAATTTGAGTTTGCTAATTTAGTAAGTCTATAATTTCAGATTCAACATAAATAAAAAAATATTGGGGTGAAACACTATAATATTGGCATGGATTAGCCACGAACCTTAAATGTCTATCTCTTCAATTATGTAAGTCTATATTTTTTAAACAAAGATTTACATGAGCTGATACTGAGTGAAGTGAGTAGAACTGAGAGAACAAGAAGATTAAATGATAATCAATTCTGATGGACATGGTTCTTTTCAATAGTGAGGTGATTCAGCTCAGTTTCAATGGGTTGTGATAGAGAGAGCCATCTGCATTCAGAGAGAACACTATAGGGGCTGAGGGTGGATTGCAACATAGTATTTTCACTTTTTAAAATTGTTATTTGCTTGTATTTTGTTTTGTTTCTCAGTTTTTTTCCTTTTTGATCTGATATTTCTTGTGCAGCATGATGATTGTAGAAAGATGTATAGAAGAATTGTATTTGTTTAACATATATTGAACTACTTGGTATCTAGGGGCGTTAGGGACTGGGGGGAAGAGACAGAAAAAAATTGGGAAACAACATTTTATAAGGGATGAATATTGAAAACTATCTATTAATATATTTTGAAAATAAAAGATTTTTAAAAGTGCTATAGAGTCATGAAACTTAAATTCTTCTGAGCATCCTAATAACTTAATCAATATACCTTTATAATATTTTTGTTAACTTTTTGGAATACGTCTTCCAATTTCTTTCTCTTGTGATTTGTTGGTCATGTACAAAGAATGCCAATTGTATGCATGACTTTTTTTCTGTTATATTAATGCAGCTAATACCTCAATTTTTAAATTATTCTTATAAGTTCTCTAATTAAACCATCATATTGTCAAGATGACAAAATTTTGCCCCATATTTGCTTATATTTATGCTTTTAATCTCATATTAACAATTGCTTAGAATAAACTCTTTCAATTATAATGAAGGAAATAATTTAAATGAATCTGATCATCAGAGTCTCCATGTATTGAGACAAAGACCACATTTAAATCCATAATCTATCTCTCTACAGAAAAAATAAAATAAATAATTGAATATATTTCAGCAATTGGCTTTTGGGTGGGTCAAGATTGAAAGATATTATAGTATAATGAAGACTTCAATGACTCAGAACATCTGGGCTCAAATTCTACATTTGTTACAACTTCTGTGACTTCAGAAATTATTTATCTTCTTTAGATGTCGGTTTTTCATCTATAAAACAATACCTTTGAAATTTGTTGTATGTGAAATCTTTTCTGATTCTATATTTCTACATTCAAAAATAAAAAAAAATGAAAATATGATTATACTTTATTGTTTTCTCTTTTTGGTTAATTAGCTCATGTGTGGAACATGCATATCAGATACACTTGCAAAACTTTTGTATAAGATCCTCACAATATTTATGCAAATTGAAGGGAACAAGAAAAAAAAAAGAAAGCTTTGGATTTTAAATAAGACTTGTATATGGATAGAGGCATGGAAATTCTCTGGGTATGCAAATAACACATTGGAATTAAGTCCTTCTAATGGAACATTATTATTTATCTGACATTTTCAAAGGCACCTCTAACAATATCCAGAGAAGCTGTTGGGTGTAGTCTGATTACAGAGACCTTTTTATTATTCTTAATGGAACCCTTCAAAGAGATTATAATGTAAGAAAACAGGTGTTTTTTCCAGCATTTTAATAATAGGGAGATAATTAATCCTTTGTCTTCACATTTAATTAATAAACTGCACCCCTTTGATTCATAATCAGTAATGGCTTTTGGTGAATAATCAGTCTGCCAATATTTGTCAAACATTTAGCACTAAATTGCTATCATTTGGATTACAGATGTACTTAGTTCACTAACCCTCCTCCTGTCTTTTCCCCAGAGTGTTGTGTAAATGCATCACATTTTGAAAGAAAATTAGGGTTTGGAAGTTCTGATTTAAATATATTATCAGGAATTTCATAGTGCCTCATCCACATTGTTTTAAAGAGTTAAACAATTTCAATCAAAAGCTAAGCAGTTTGTTTTCTACATTGCTTTACACTTGACACAGGAAATTAAAGATATAGAATCCTAAATAGGTGGTTAGGGAATAGGGGGATTAATTCAGAGGGATTGGGAATATCCCACTGTTACAATGTTTCAGCCATTTACAATCTTCATGTCAACACTAATTCTTTTTTTTTTTTTTTTTTTGTTATTTCTTTTTTTAAAAAAAAATCAAACCTATTTTTTATTTGTTTGCATCATTTTGTATCAGGAGTTTTTTATTTTGGCTCATATGTCTTACTTTCAAGGACTGTCATATTAATAGGCTGCTGCTTTGTCCAGAAACCCTGAGGGCCTTCTCTCCCAGATTCACTCATTCATTCATTTGTCTATTTAGATTTTTTTTGGACTAGGTGAAAGAAGAGATTTTTTTCTCAGTTGTAAGTTAGCCTTCATCATTGAATTGGTGCGGCCTCAGTCAAACTGAGACCTGTTGAAGACCTTAGCTTAAAAAGGCTATGGTCTCCCATTTCCCAGTTATCTTGATTTATATCTGTCCACTGGACCCAAATGGCCCTGGAGGGGCAGATGAGGAGGCAGATGGCCTTCCCCAGCCTTCCCTCACTTAAATCCAATTTACTTGTATATCATGACATTACCTCCTTGACTTGATGGTCTTCTTTGAGAAGGAAGGACATACAACAACAACAGGATTCTAGGATAGTCATAGAATGTCATATTTGGAAAGCCCTTTTAGTCCAGCCAAAATTCTCTTCACATTGCATTGCATCTTTCATTTTGATCCTTTCCATTTGTTGTCTCCTCACCAATCAATGTTTTACTAAACCTTCATTAACATCAATTTTTCCCTGTTTCTTTCCAAAAGGAGTTTAAGTGGGACCTTCTACTTGAAACTATTCTTAATTCCAAAGAAATTAGTATCACTACTCTGCAAAATAAATACATATTTATTCTTATATATTTTGTTTTTACTTATAAAAATATAGTATGATAAAGAGCAAAAAAGCCAAAAAACTTTGGGATTAATTTTTGCTCTTAATACATATTGAATGTGTGAAACTGGGTAAGTCCCTCAACTTCTAGTGTTCTAGATAAGTCCCTAAGACTAAGAATACAGAAAAGGTAATTTATTTCATGGTGAAGGGAATTTCCTCATCAGGGTTCCCCAAATATATAATCACACAGTTTTAGTCCCTTTCTCTTATATAACTATTTACATATTGTCTCTTCAGTTAATGTAAATTTCTTGATGACAAGAGTTACTTTATTTTTGTCTTTTTATGTCCATGCCTAACATAGTCCCTACAACATAACAGATGTTAATAAATGCTTTTTAATTGATTAATTTAAAAGGTTACTGAATTTAATTGGTACTTTTTCAAAAAAACACTCTATTAGATCACAAAAAGGGGAAAGTACCTACATGTACAAAATATTTATAAGCTTCTCTTTTTGTGGTGGCAAAGAATTGGAAATTGAAGAGATACTCATCAATTTGGGAATGGCTGAATAATTTATTGTGTTAAGATGTAATGGAATACTATTGTTCTATGAGACATGACAAGCAGGCAGATTTCAGAAAACAAAACAAAATAAACCTGAAAAGACTTAAATGAATTGATGAAAAGTAAAGGAAGAAGAACCAGGAGAATATTGTATACAGTATCAGGAGCATTGTGTAATGACCAACTATGAATGACTTGGGTCTTCACAGCAATAAAATCATCCAAGACAATTCCAGAGGACTCATGATGAAAATATTATGCACATTGAAAGAAAAAAATACTATTGGAATCTGAATATAGATTGAAACATACTATTTTCTCTTTCTTATTTTTTCATACTTCTTTTATATTCTTTCTTATTTCACAAAGTTAATTTTTTTATTTTACATATAACCTATATTAAATTGCTTATCATGTTAGTGTGAAGGTGGTAAATGAGGGAGGGACAGTGATAATTTGAAACTTAGTTAAAATATTATTTTAAAAACGAATATCATCCATAGAACCTCTGACAAGTTCTTTTCTTGTTTTCACTTAAAGATTTCTAGAGAGTAGGATCAATGTTTTTCTTTGACTGTTACATTTATTGGACAGCCCTAATTCTCAGAGGTTATTATTATTATTATTTTTTTCTCTTTAGCTCAATTATCAATACGGCTCAGTGCAACTTCTACCCATAATTTTCAGCTCTATCTTCTAGAACAAAGCAGGAAAAAGCAAGTGTTTTCCAATCACAACATCTCCAAACATCATTGTTGTATTACATTATCAAGGAAATGTGGGAGATTGAAGAGTCTGACATTTACCACTTATGTGACCTTTGGTAAAACATTTAAACCCATATGGGTCTCAGTTTTCTCATTTACGTAACAAGAAAGTTGGACTATTGTACTAAATGCTCTCTAATTATTTCTACTTCTTTAAAAAAAAATATATATATATATATATGTATATATATATATATATATATATATATATATATATATATATATATATATGAGACTTTCACTATGTTGATTATCTTTTTTACTCTTTCCCAGATTTATTAATGTTATTTGTTGACTTACCAACTCTTAATTGAATATAAAATTCTATGTGTGATGTGACCAGGACATATTAAAATAATATGATCTCATCAGTTCTCAACACCAGGTCTTCCTAAATGTACCCCAAGCTTTTTTTTCCTATTTTTTACACTTGACACTTATGGAGCTACTTGTCTATTTCTAGTCATGCTTCCTTAAAAAGATGATTTTATGAACTCAAATGTAAATACTACATATCTCCTAATAAAAATTCAATGGATTTGACTCAGAATTAAACCTTAGTCTTACATAAACTCCTTATTATGCACAGGACAACTTTTTTTCCCTTCCTTTCTTCTTCCCTTCCTCCCTCCCTTATAGCTTCCCTCATTTCTCTTCTTCCCTTGCTCCCTCTTTTTCTTCATTCCTTTCTTGCTTGCTTTCTTCCTTCTTCCTTGCTTCCATCTTTTCTTTTCTTTCATCTTTCTATCCTCCTTTCCTTTCTCTCTTCCTCCCTCTCTCCCTTCCTCTCTTTCTCCTTCTGTCTTTCCCTTCCCTCCCTCCCTCCTTCCTTCCATCCTTTCCTTTTCCAGTAAGTCAGTAATTGAAGATTATTGATCAATAGTCACCTAACAATCTTCTCACAAGTATATTAGGACTGGTTGTTTGGTTATTTTCCTTCATTCTTGCAGAGGACCAAAATGACATCTCTAGGTATAATGTGTCCTACTGTGGCTAATAAGACCAATGAGAGCTCAAAATGCTTTGCCACAGATAGGAACACAATCCCTATAAACATTTGGGGTAGATTCTTTAATTTTTCCCACCTCATGATTTCTCAGAGCTACTTCAATTCTGCTTTGCTGATAGAGCATAGTACATTCTCTGATGAGGGTATGCCATGCTGGGTGGTCCTGTACAAGTATCTCCCATGTCAAATGATCATTTCTGAAGTTCTTAAAAGAGAGCTTGAGAGTATCCTTGCACTGCTCTTTTCTGACGAGTTCAGGAATGCTTGCCATATGTGAGTTCTCCATAAAATACTCTTTTTGCAAATGTACATTTGGTATTAGAACAATGTGGCAGGTCCAACAGGGTTGTACTCTCTGCAGTAGAGTTAGAATGCTTGGCAGTTTAGTTCAAATGAGTCATTGATAGAAGTTGCCCTACTATACAAATGAATGATTCTAGTCAGCAGAGAACCCCGAATGAAAGAAAAAAAAAAGTGAAAAGTTTCAATTGTCCATGTTCCCATCCTCCCTTTTTCACAATGCCTACTCAATAGAGTGACCATGACAGCAAGGCACTATTTATATTTGTAATGTGGACTCCTGTGCTTTGGCTACTAGACTGAGACAACTGTGATTCCACATAGACCATTGAACAGCAAACAGAGGAGATCTCAGTTTCTAGCCATACAATTTATAAATCAAAGACTTGATATGATTGTTTAACTAAAGAACACTGGAGAAAAAGACAAAGGGGAAAGGTCAGTAACTTCAAGAGAGAATACAGCTCCTTGAAATGACTTACCTTTGAAGTTCCAATTATGTTTTCTATTTTTAATCCCATAAATTTTCTGTTAGGAGATAACATATATACTATAGACATATCCCATGAGTGATTGTGCTTTTGCTTCTTTTTATCCTTAGACCAATCCCAGGTCAATCATAAGCACATTGTAAATGATTATTGACTATTGTTGTTATTGTTGTTGACTCTCATCAATATTTTCCAGAAAAGAAAAAGAAAAATTCATATGTAATTAATACCTTGTAAAATTATTATTCGTGCTACTATCCTTATTTATAATAAAATGTACTTCTCAGACTCATAAGATAGTGATCTAGTTTTTCACCTCCTCTGGTTTGTGGATATCCATATTCAATTCAAACAAGACATTTATTAAGTGCCTAATGAGTATAATATTAACCAGAGTTAATTGTTAGTTGTCACTAGTCTATATTAGACTCTGTTCTAAGTAAAGATACCAAGAAAGGAAAAAACAAATAAACAAAAGACAGTCTGTGATCTCAAGGAGCCCAAAGTCTAATGGGGAGAGCCAATATGCAAATAACTATGAGCAAATAAGAAATAAATGAAGGATAAGTTAGAAGTAGTCAACAATGTGAGGAAATTAGCATAGAAAGAATCAAGAAAAGTTTCTTATAAAAGGTAGGATATGAATTATGGAATAAATAAAGTGAGGGAGAGCAGATGATGGTGATGAAGAGGTAAAGAATTCTGGTTTAGGGATAACCAGTAAAATTTCATAAAGATGAAATATATTTGTCATTGTTTTTTGTTTGTTCATTTTTTTAAGGGAAATCAAGGAGGCTAATGGCACTGAATCCAAATATAAGGAAAGTAGAGTTAGGTGTAAGAAAGACTGTGAATATGGGAGGGATGCATTTTGCATATAGAGAATTTTATCTTTGATCATGGGGTTGTTGTATATCCACTATAATTTACAGAATAAAGAAGGTGTTGCATGTAACATATAATCAGTCCTGCATTTCAGGAAGATGAAATGGTAGTTACAATAGAGGATGGACTGGCATGGAATGAGACTCTAGTTGGAGGATATCAATCACCATATTATTGCAATAGTCCCCATGTGAAGTGCTCTTGTGAGGATAAAATGAGATAATATATGTAAAGCACTTTATAAACTTTAAAGTGCTCACTATTCTCATATCTAATCCATTGCAAATCCTATCAATTTTACCTTCAAAACATTTCCTTTATGTTGCCTCCTTTTTTCCTCTGACACTGCCATAACTATAGCACACAGTATTTTACATATATTATCTCATTTTATTCTCACAATAGATGTGAGGAAAATGCTATTAGAATCCCTATAGGGGAGAAAATAGACCAAGAGAGCTTGAATGATAATGCCCAAGGTCATCCAGCTAATATGAGTCTAAAGGTAGATTTATTCTAGGTATACCATTTTATCCATTACTTCACAATCTTGTGCTAGGGGTTGGGAATACAAGAAAAAAATAATTACTATCCACAAATAGAATGGACTTTCTCACCAGGTAAACAGGCTTACCCTAGTAGAGACATTATATTGTAAATTCCTTTTGTATATGGGTTGGCCTACAGATCTCCAAGGTATATATGTTGACATTCTAAAATTATATAATTCTGTCAGATAAACATATATTAATTTGATGTAGACAAAGATAGTTAATAAAATTCTGTTCTGGAGAGAAAAAAAAAAAGACCTGAATTTAAATCCTGCCTCAGACAATAACTAACTATGGACTGTGAGAAAGCCACTTAACCTCAGTTTGCTTCAGTTATACTTTTATAAAATGAGCACCTATTCCCCATTCTTGTTTTGAAGATAAAATAAGACAATATTTGTAAAATGGTTTGTAAACCATAAAGACTTATAAATGCTAGCTTTTGTGGTTTATATTATCAGTATTATTCCTAATAATAATACTTGAGATTACTGGTTGGAAAGTAAGGAACTAGACTTAGATTGAGTGCACTTAAATCCCTCCTTAAATATTTATGACCTTCATGATCCTGGGAAAGTTTCTTTTCTTTTTTTTTAAATAGTATTTTATTTTTTTCCAAATATGTCTAAAGACAGTTTTCAATGTTCAGTTTTGTAAAATTCTGTGCTTCAGTTTTTTCTCTCTTCCTCCTTTACTTCCCTACTCCCCCCATCCAAGACTTCGAGCAATCTGATATAAGTATGTGCAATTCTTTAAAACATATTTCCATATTTGTCATATTGTACAAAAAAGAAGATAAAAATGAAAAAGATGAGAAGGAAAAACAAATAAGCAACAACAATAAAATGGTGAAAATATTATGCTTTATCCACATTCCATAATTCTGTCCATAGGTCTCTCTCTGGATGCAGGTAGAACTTTCTATCCAAGTTTATTGGAATTGTCTTGAACAAATCTATCACAAGTTGATGATCACATAATTTTGTTCTTACTGTGTACAATGTACTCTTGGTTCTTCTTACTTCATTTAGAACCAGTTCATGAATAAAGTCTTTCCAGGCTTTTTTTTTTTTTTTTTTTTTTTTTTTTTTTTTTTTTTTTTTTAGGATCAACCTGCTAATTATTTCTTATAGAACAGTAATATTCCATTATATTAATATACCATAACTTATTCAGCCAACTGATGGACATCTACTCAATTTCCAGTTTCATGCTACTACAAAAAGAATAGTTATATACATTTTTGTACATGTAGGTCTTTTAAAAATTCTTTTATGTTCTCTTTGGGATATAGAATCAGCAATGAAATTATGCACAGTTTGATAGCCCTTTAAGGATAGTTCCAAATTGCTATCCAGAATTTTTGGGATAATTTCAGAACTTCATCAACAATGCATTAATGTCCCTGGGAAAGTCCCTTTATCTCGCTATTGTCATATCTTCATCTGTAAAATGAAGGTGATCCTGTCACTGGCCCTTAAGGTCTTCCCCAGTATTACATCTATGGTACCAATAAGTAAAAGAGAAGTCAATATTGGATAGACTAAGACCTAACTTAGAGTTAGGAAGATTGTAGTCCAATTTATGCCTTCCATAATTATTAGCTTTGTGACCTTGGCAGATCACTTACAATCTCTGATTTAATTTCCTTACCTCTGAAATAAAATATTTAAAATCCATGGCCTTTAAGATGACTTACAACTGTAATTCTTTGACTCTGTGACTTTGTTGAAGTGGTCTACAGAGGCTGATGTCCTCCTCCCAACTTTCTGATTAACATTGTCTGGGTGGCATAGTAAAGTGAACACTAAGTATGGGATAAGGAAAATCTGAGTTCAAATTTAGCTGTATGGCCCTGGGTAAGTCACTAAGCCTTTGTCTGTGTTATTCAACTATATAAGGGGTATAAAGATAGCACTTACCTTCTAGGGTTGTTCTGAGCATCAAATTTGAGAGTTTTTAAAAAATAATTAATTGATTTTTTTGGTTATACACATACATTCAATTTTTAAAATATATCTGTGTGCATATATATATATGTATATATATATATAATATATTTTAAAATATATCTGTGTGCATATATATTAAAGTATATATATATATATGTGTGTGTGTGTGCATATATATTTTAAAGTATATCTATATATGTGTGCATATCTCAGTGACATAGAATTGATATGACATCCAAACAAATGTATACAAAAGATTAAAGGCTGACATGTTTTTAAAAATAAAATTTGGGGAAGAGATGTATTGGTTTTCAATTCATCACTGGGTTATATAGCCTTTTCAACTCCGAGAAGTTGAAAAACATGAACATTTAAATAGCAACAAATAAGAAAACAATTTTTATAAATGCTAAGAAAATATATTGAAATTCTTCATGAATAGAAGATTTGTTTAATAATAGAAAACAAAAGAAAAATTAAATATTGTAAAATATTTATGGAATAAATGACACACAAACAATGGATGCTTAAATATATATATAAGGAACAAATAAAAAATCAGACTGATAACTCAGACTACAGTGAATATTTGGTCAAATGATATGAGCAGATAATTTTGTAAAGAGGTGACAGAAATGACTATCGTTCTCTTGAAGAATTATTCAGCTGAATGAATAATTAAAGAGATTTTAGTTAAAATTACTTTATGATAAGATGTTATATTTATAAGATTGATGAAGTAGTTAAAAACAATGAATTTCAGTGCTGCAAGAAAAGATCAAGGGGATATTTTCAGATAAACCTCAAATAATTTGAATATATTTATACAGAGGGAAGTGAAAGGAATGAAGAGAACAACATATTTAATTACAACTC
Organism: Sminthopsis crassicaudata; assembly: GCF_048593235.1. Lineage (NCBI taxonomy): Eukaryota > Metazoa > Chordata > Mammalia > Dasyuromorphia > Dasyuridae > Sminthopsis > Sminthopsis crassicaudata. The sequence goes on from NC_133617.1 coordinate 718,266,522, forward strand.
TGTAAAGGCAAAAATCCAAAAGACTTAATAATTCTAATCAACCTGATGCCCAACCACAAATAAAAAGCATGCTAATCATCTCCTATCAATGCGATGAATTCAAAGTACAGATTAAGATATATATATATATATATATATATATATATATATATATATATATATATATATATATATATAACATTTTCTGGATATAACAAAGACAGGAATTTGTTTTTCTTGACAATGAACATTTGTTATAAGGGTTGTTTTTCTTAACTTTGTCTATTTGAGAAAGAAAATATATTTTCTTTCATTGAATTTGTAAATTTTAATTAAAAGTAAAAAATATATGATTCACCAGCCCTGAAATCAGGAGGTCTCAAGTTCAAATCTGGCCTCAGACACTTAACACTTCCTGGCTGTATAACCTTGGGCAAGTCATATAACCCAAATTGCTTCAATATTAATAATAATGATATGATGGCACAATTATGGAGAAACAAATAAAACCAAATTCCAGAGGAATTTCAACATTGTACAATTTTTTTAGAAAAAAAAATTAAGGTTATAAAAAATAATGTAACCACTTTACGTAATCACTCTAATGTTAATAATATAAACTGATACAAAATGCAAATGAAGGTGGCCTAGCTGTACCAAATCTAAAACTACATTATAAAGTAGTGGTCATCAAAACCATTTGGTACTGGCTAAGAAATAGACTAATTGGTCAGTGGAACAGGTTAGGATAACAGGACAAAATAGTCAATTATAATAGTAGTCTATGTTTGAAAAACCCCTGAACCCCAGCTTTTAGGATAAGAACTCACTATTTGACAAAAACTGCTGGAAAAAATTGCAAAGTAGTATGACAAAAACTAGGCATTGATTCACACCTAACACCTTTTACCAAGATCAGATCAAAATGGATTCATGATTTAGACATAAAAAGTGACATTATAAGTAAATTAGGAGAACAAAGGAAAGTTTATCTCTCAGATCTGTGGAAAAAGAAGGAATTTGTGGCCAAAGAAGAACTTGAGTACATTATTGAATGCAAAATGGATAATTTTGATTATATTAAGATAAAAAGTTTTTTTGTATAAACAGAAATAATGTAGACAAAATTATAAGGGAAACAATAAAATGGGGAAAATGTTTATATTCAAGGATTCTGATAAAGGTATAATTTACAAAATATATAGACTTTATATAGAATTTTTTACAACATAAGAATTCAAGCCATTATCCAATTGATAAATGATCAAAAATATAAATAGGCAATTTTCAGATGAAGAAAATAAAACCATTTCTAATCATATGAAAAGGTGCTCTAAATCATTATTAAATAGAGAAATTCAAATTAAGACAACTTACCACTACACACCTCTCAGATTTGCTAAGATGACAAGAAAAGATAATGATGAATATTGGAAAGGATGTGGGGAAACTGGCACACTGATACATTGTTGGTGGAACTATGAACAAATCCAACCATTCTGATTGAGGCATCTCTATAAGACTTTATAAGGTCTATGAGACCTTCTTCATAAGGTGCTGACCTACACATGGAGATAAATTTTCCTCTTCTGGAATTTCCTTATATCAATGAAGCAACAAATTCAGATAGGTGCTATCTTTATACTCCTTATATAGTTAAGAAGACTAAGATAGACAAAGGCTTAGTGACTTACCCAAAGTCATACAGCTAGTAAGTGTTTGAAGGAAGATTTGAACTCAGATTTTCCTTATTCCATACTTAGAGTTCACTTCACTATGCCACCCAGACAATGTTAATACTTGAAATCAGAAAGTTGGGTGGAGGACATCAGCCTCTGTAGACCACTTCAACAAAGTCACAGGATAAAAGAACTATAGTTGGAAGGACCTTAAAGGCCATGGATTTTACATATTTCATTTCAGAAGTAAGGAAATTGAATCAGAGATTCTAAGTGATCTGCCAAGGTCACAAAACTAATAAACATGGAAGGCATAAATTGGACCCCAATCTTCCTAACTCTTAGTTAGGGGAGTTCAACATACCTCTCTGATCAATTAAAATGACAGAAAAAGATGATGAATGTTGGAGGGGATGTGGGAAAACATTGTTGGTGAAGTTGTGAACTGATTCAACCCTTCTGGAGAGCAATTTGGAACTATGCCCAAAGTGCTATCAAAATGTGCATACCCTTTTATCCAGCAGTGTCTCTACTATGCTTGTGTCCTAAAGAAATCATAAAGGACAGAAAGGAACCCACAAGGGCAATGTTTGAAGCAGCTCTTTTTGTTGTGTCAACTAACTGGAATCTGAGTGGATGCCCCTAAACTGGAAAATGGTTGAATGAGTTATGGTATATAAATATTATGGAATATTATAGTTCTATCATAAGAAATGATCAGCAGGATGATTTCAGATATTCCTAGAGAGGCTTACATGAACTGATGCTAAGTGAAATGAGCAGAACCAGGAGATATTGTACATGGCAACAACAAGATTGAACATTGATCTGTTCTGATGGACATGGCTCTCATCAACAATGAGATGATCCAGGCCAGTTCCAATGATCTAGTAAAAAAGAGAGTTCTTTACACCCAGAGAGAGGACTGTGGGAAGTGAATGTGAACCACAACATAGAATTTTCACTCTTTTTGTTGTGTTTGCTTGCATTTTGTTTTCTTTCTCATTTCTTTTTCATGTTGTTCTTATTTTTCTTGTGCATCTTGATATTTGTGGAAATATGTATAGAGAAAATGAAAATATTTAACATGTATTGGATCATTTGCCAATGGGGAAGGAGTGGGTGGAGGAGAGGGAAAAATTAGAACAGAGGGTTTTGTAGCAGGTGAATGTCAAAAATTATCCATGTCCATATTTTGATAATAAAAAGCTATAATTAAAAAAAAAGAAAAAATAATATAACCTAATAGTGTCAATATAAACATAACAGTAGCTCTCTACTTAAAAAAATAACTGCATAATGAATTTGTTGCTTCATTGATATAAGGAAGTTCCAGAAGAGGAAAATGTATTCTTCATAACTTAGTCTTATAGAGCTGTCTAAATCAATGATTTCCAAAGTGCTTGCTAGGTAGGTCTGCAGGAGGGATGAGCTTTATAACCATACCCTAATATAAATAAATAAATAAAAATATATATGTATATATATACATAATTTTACATATATATATATTCAATGTGATTGTTAATAGTTAAATTTAATCAACAAACAAATTAAATCCTATTTTATTCCAGAAATTAAATTATATGATGAGGATTAAATATAAAAAGTGACACAAAACCTACAGGCCAAATTCTATCCTTCCCAAAGTAGCTCAGTATGAAACTTGTTTACAACACAATCACAGCTTTCCTCTTTTCACAACATTCTTATACATTTCATCTTTCCTTTGCACTAATAGCTACCAACATCACCTCTTTGATATGAGCATTTTCTCTTAAGCAGTTCTAACTAAATTTCTAGCCAGGTATCCAGAGCAGCAACTACATAGGTCCCATTAGAAAAATTCAATAACTCATATTCCCAAACTATTCCTTATCCTCAAATCATTCCATAGTGGTGGCAGGTGAACTTTGGAAGGATGCCCCACCTCTCTCTGGGACAGTAACCTAAAATAAGAGTACCATTTTCCCCCTCTTCTTTCTGACCATGATGTTTACTTGCTTGATCAATTTTAATGACTTCTTATTTATATTAGGTTGTAACATGTATGCACAGAGAGAGAAAGAGAGAAGTATATAGATATAGATATACACATATATTTTATAGATGTACGTATGCATATATACACATATATGTATATATATATAATATATATATATATATATATACATACACATGTGTATATATAAGCAAATATATTTCACCGTTATTTATTTTGTACAAGTTTTATGATGAATATGATTATTAATATAATCATATAGTACAGATAGACACATTTATAGATACATACATCGATACATATTTAAGAGTATGTTTAAGTTTAAAACAGTACTTAGGATTGCATGATTAAAAAAATAACCAAAAAATAAACTTTGATGTCCACTAACCTCAGGAACAGTAAGGCAAAGTGATTTTCACAGACTCACAAATCAAGTTTTTATTATTCACTTCCATTCTTTCATAGAATTATTGTAAATGCTGCAAATAACATAAAAGTATCATAATAGGATAATAGTCTGACACATTGATATAACAGAATACTATAATGTATTTAAAATGATCAACTATATGGACTTTTAAATATCTGTTAAGATTTTTATGAAATAAAGATTAAAATGAAAAAGTAAGGACATCAAATAAATTATAAGAACATAAAGAAAAATGAATAAGAAATACTGGATAATCTTTATGGGGATTTAGAGAATGGAACTGGAATGGATGGAAAGTAGTATGATTCTTTATACATTAAAATGCACAGATTTTAATGTAACTATAAATTGTTTTTATATTTAGTGTTGTTTCTAACAAAATATTTAATTAAGATATAATGACTTGAGATGTTGAGTATTTGACTAAGTAGTATAGAGAAAAACATGTCTCATGAGAGGTGTATTTCATTTTTCTTGTTATAAACTATTTGAAAAGTTAAAATCTTTTAATATTCTTTTTACAGAATTGGACATGTTGATAGAGTAAATTATATTTCTTCTCATATGTGTATATTCTTTTAGCAGTAAACTAATAAAGACAATGAATACAACTGAACTAGCCATATGTTGTAAAAATCTACAATTTTGAATGTAAGTTAGGGAGGGCTGTGAAAAGTCACTAGCCTCAGTTTTTCCTCTAAAACCATCTGGCTTCAGTGGCAGCATATAGATCAGGATGACTGGAGATGGCTGTGGGTGCAGTGGCCTTTTTAATATAAAGTCTAACAAGTCTCAGTTTACCTGAGGCAATACCAAATCAGTTATTTGGATCAAATAAGAAATGAAGCAGGATGTTATGGCATCACCTCCCTGATGTCCCTTTGGGAATGGAAGACAAAAAACAATCTTTTTGACTAGGAGTAGGAGCCATCTATATCACTGGAATACCAACTAGAATTGGCCATTTGGGAAATATAGCTCTTTTATTTTATGCTCTTTTCCCTCCTGTCCTCTCCTATCTTGTCTTCTCTTCTCTTCTTCTTTTTCTTTCTTCCCTTCCCATTTCTCCTCATTTCCTCTCATTTTCTCTCTTCTCCTCTTCTCTTCTTCCTTCTCTGCTCCTCCCTTGGACCAAGCACCACTTGATCATTTTTTGGGTCCTGATTTGTTCAGAGTAAATAGATTTTTTTTCTGTTTTGATCAGAAATCTTGAAAGTCTTACCCTCCCTAATTGCTATTTTTTAATTTTTTTTGACTAGATAAATGAGGCCATTCTTTGCCTTATTTTTTACCTCATCATCATCACTAATTGGGCATTGCCTCATTCAAATTGGAACCTGTTAGAGAGCTTACCTTAAAAAGGCCTTGTTTTCCTACTACATCCAGGCTCATCTCCATTGTTTTGATCTATATCTTGTTTCTGGATGCAGATAGCTCTGGAGGAGAAACTTTGTACAGCTCCCCCTCACTTAAATCCACTTAATTTGCGTGTTACAGTTACAGCTCACTGATGTCATGGTCACCTTTGAGAATGAATGACAAAGAACAGCATCCTGTCTTCAGATATATTTTCCTATGGCTGAAAATGCATCAACTCCTCCAAATACCAGATGAGGAATTCTCATACATAATCACAGAAATTGACCTTTGGAAAGATCTCCGTAGGATATCTAGTTCCTGCTTTAAATACATCCTTCAGAAACGTCCTGAAAAGTGGTCAGTCTTGACCAGAGTATTAAAGAATTGATACCTTTTGAGGCAAACTGTTTGCTTTTCATCCTAATGACTTCAAAATTTGTTGTTGTTATTTTTTAATTATATTTTGTCTAACTTTGCCTCTTTAGAACTTCATCAATCCAAGAATGGTGTAGCAAGCAGCGATTGATTGCAATTCTCCCATATTCACCTCTGGGAAAACATAAAAATAACACTTAAAGACAAGTTTCTGGAACAGCAGAACCAGCAAAAGACAGGGTAAAATAATCTTTTAGCCCAGGAAGCTTGGAAGATAAGTAGGAGGGGTCCTCTAGGGCAGGAAGCTCCCCAGTGAGTCAGCAGCAAGCCCACTTCAGGAAACCAGCAGGAAATCCTTAGCCCCAGGGTGGTGGAACAGGTGAATGACAACAGCAGGATCTGACACATGCCTTGGCAAAACCAGGGGAGCCTGCAGACTCCAGATACAATCACCATGTGTTCCAGCATAGCACTGGGCAATTAGATATCTTCTAGCTGCCAGGCCTCCACATTGCTTAGTGTAGCCTAAGGGAAACACAGAAACATCCCACCTGGACTCAACACACACCAGATGCCACTACTAGGACACCAGCTCAGCATCAGGTAAGCTGCCACATCCCTACAGCCTCTAGCAACATTAACCACCAACATCATCCATTCAACCAACACCAACCATCGGAGTCCCTCAGGGAAACATTAGTGAAATACCAGGTAAAAAGTCTGGATCTATAGCCATTTGCACAAGAAAAGTAAGATGATACTCCTCCCTAGGAGAGAAAGAGAAAGAGAAAGAGAAAGCAAGAGAGAGAGAGAGAGAGAGAGAGAGAGAGAGAGAGAGAGAGAGAGAGAGAGAGAGAGAGAGAGAGAGAGAGAAAGCAAGAGAGAGAGAGAGAGAAAGCAAAGAGAGAGAGAGAGAGAGAGAGAGAGAGAGAGAGAGAGAGAGAGAGAGAGAGAGAGAGAGAGAGAGAGAGAGAGAGAGAGGAGGAGAGGGAGGGAGGGAGGGAGAGGGAGAGGGGGAGAGAGGGGGGGAGAGGGAGGGAGAGAGAGAGAGCAAAAACCTCAAATAAACAAAATAATTTTATGATAGAAAGCTATTAGGAAAACAAGGAAGACCAAGGCAAGAACTCAGAAGAGGACCACAATGTCCAAATACCTGTGAGCAAAACCCTTAGAGAAAAATGGCAAGTAGTCTCAAGCCCTGAAAGAATCCATGGAGGAGCTTAAAAAGGAACACAAAAATCATATAAAAGAGTTGGGGAAAATCCTGGGAAAAGAAATGAAAGTGCTGCAGAAGAATTGTGTGGGGGGGAGGCAAATCAACAACTTGAAAAACTCCTTAAAAACAGACTTGGCAAAATGGAAAAAGAGACAGAAAAATCTGAAAAGTACTTAAGAAAACAACTCTGTAAAGAGTACAATTCAACAAATGTGAGGGAAAATACAAAAGGTGATTGAGGAAAATGATACCATAAAAGTTAGAATTGGGTACGAAACATAAATAATCAACCAAATACCAAAAATTGGGAAAATGAATAAAATGTAAAATATCTCATGGAAATAACAACTGACCTGGAAAATACATCCACAAAAGACAAAATAAGAATCATTGAACTACTTGAAAGCCATAATCCAAAGGAGAACCTCAACAGCATCTTCCAAGAAATTACCAAACTAAACTGCCCTGATATGTGGAATCAACAGGATAAAATTTGTATTGAAAGGATACACCAATCATCTCAGAAAAGAGATCCTCAAATATAAATTCCAAGGGGCATAAAAGCCAAGTTTCAAAGCTATCATATCAAGGGAAAAATACTGCAAGTGGCTAGAAAGGAACAATTCAAATGCCAGGAAATCACAGTCATACACAGGACTTGGCAGGTGTTGGAGGTAATGACACATGATATTCCAGAAGGAAAAGGAGCTAATACTATAAACAAAAATCACCTAGATAGTCAGATTAAGCTTAATAGTCCAAGAGAAAAAAGGTCACTCATTGCAATAGAAAGATTTCAAACTTTCATAAGAAGACCAGAATTGAACAGTATGTTTGATCTCCAATATCAAGACCCAAGAGAAGCCTAAAAAAGGTAAAACTGAAAAAGAAAACATAAGGGAAGCAATGGAGTTTGAACTATGGGAAGATAATATTTGTAATGAAAAAAAGAGATTCTGTATATTAGATACAGTAGTCAATGGTAAAAATAACAGTGTTTGATAAACTCAAAAGACCCTAGCTTTTGGTATAAGAACACATTATTTGTCCAAAAATGCTGGGAAAATGGATAACAATAGGACACAAACTATATATAGACTGACATCTTACATCATATATCAAAGTAAGATCAAAATGGATGCATGATTTAGATGTAATGGTGTCACTGCAATCAAATTAGAAGAGCAAGGAATAGTTTCTCTGTGAGATCTTTTGAAAGGAGAAAAATTCACAGCCCAAAAAGATATAGAGAGCATTACAAAATGCAAAATAAATAATTTTGGTTATATTAAATTGAACAATTTTTGTACAAACAAAAGCAAATTCAACCAAGATTAGAAGGAAAGAAGACAATTAGGAAACAAATTTTACAGACAGTGTCTCTGATAAAATCTCACTTTTCAAATATAGAGAGAAATGGCTCAAATTTGTAAGATTACAAGCCACTGCCCAGTTGATAAATGTTCAAAGGATGTGTACAGGTAGTTTTCACATGAAGAAATCAAAACTATCTATTAAAAAGAACTCTGAAATACCACCTTATACCTATCAGATTGACTAATGTAACAAAACAGGAAGTGATCAATGTTGGAAAATTGGGACATTAATATGCTTTTTGGTGGAGCTGTGATGTGATCCAACCATTTAGAACTAGGTTCAAATTGCAACCAAATTGCATATAAAATACACAGAAATACGACTTTCACCCAGAAATATGACTACTATGTCAGTATCCCAAAGATACAATAGTAAAGGGAAAAGGAGCTCGATGTGCAAAAAATTTTATAGCAGCCCTTTTCATGGTTGCAGAATATTGGAAATTGAAGAGATGCTCGCCAATTGTTTAACAGCCAAATTTGCTGTGGTATATTAATGTAATATAATACTATTATGCAATATAAATGATGAACAAGCAGCTTTCAAAAAAAAACTGGGAAGAATTGTATCAATGAATGAACAGAAGCAGGAAAACATTGTACACAACAACAGCAACATTATGTGACAAATAACTATGAACGACTCTACTTTTTTCAGTAAGACAATAATCCAAGACAAGTACAAAGGACTCACAAAGGAAAATGTTATTCATATCCAGATAAAGAACTGTTGGATTCTGAATGTAGATTGAAATATATTTTTTAACTTTATCCTTTCTCATGTTTTTTTTTTCCTTTTTATCTGTTTCCTCTTTCACTACAGTGACTAATATTCCGGAAATATGTTTTACATGATTGCATGCATATAGATTATATCCATCTGTGTATCATCTTCAGAAGAGCAGAGGGACACAGAAAAAAAAATGATAACTCAAAATCTTTTAAAATCAATTCTAATTTTTTTCTTGATTTGTAATTGGGGGAAATAAAAAAAACTATTAAAATTATAAAAATATAATTTTATCACTTGTAATTATAGAGATTTGTAATTTTAGAGAAGAAATAATACATTTAAATGGCACACATTTTATACATTAAAATGGACATGTGCTTGTTTCAAAATTTAGAGAATAAGCCTTCTTTATTATACATAATTATCTGTTAAATATTACTAATGAGAATAAACTAGCATTTACCAAGTTCTTGGCATTTCATGTTAATTTATAAATGTATAGAATACTATTTCTAATGTCAGAGATCTTGGATTAAATTATGCCTCTGATACTTACTGGTTGTAGGACTAGATTACCTAATGTCAATTACCTAATGGGCTAGATGGCTTTGGCTTTGAGGTTCCTTCTAGTTCTAGATTTATAATCTTAGGATAGAGGACAGGGTGTGATAGGACATAATCTTGAAGATGAAAACAAAGGGCAATTGAGTTAAATGGCACAATTTATACAGTGCTTGATCTGGAGTAAGAAGACCTAATTCAAATATGACTAAAACACTTAGTAATCTTTCACAGTGAGCAAGTCATTTTATATATTCAAGCTCAATTTCCTTTTGTATAAAAAAGGGATAATGATAACACCTATCTCACAAAATTGTTTCAAGGATCAAAAGAGAAATGGAATTCTAAAAACTTAAAGCTGTTGTATTGGTGATGATGAATGGATCCAAGAAAGAGAAGTCAATTACATTTTGTTGAAGGTATTGCTACACTCTCTTCTTAATGGAAGTTGACTGGATTTTTTTTTTATCTTAGTATTTTTCCCTCTCTTATCCAATAGAATGTAAAACAATTAAGGGAAAGAATATACTTTTGGATATGTGCCCAAATATTGCTTTTAAGTTGTAAGTGCTTAATACTTTTTGGTTGATATGAATTGAGTTTTAATTATAAATAAAGAATCTATGATTTTTTCCATTTCCATCTATGATTTCTTGAGTTTTGGAAAATAATATATTCATTATATATTATATTATTATTAATTTTATATTATATATTATAAATCATCTATTTAATTCAGGTCAATAAAAAATTGATATTCCTTGCACCATTAGGACAAAGAGCATCAATTGATTCCTTGTCCTACTGCTTTTTATTACTTAATCTCTTTCTTCTGTTCACATATGCTTTAAATAAAGACAATTACAATATGTAATTTTATTTTAAGGATGAAATTTTTGTCATGACATTTATATTTTCTTTGACTGTTGGATAAAAATAAATGCATCAAATGTTTCAATCAATGCACTGTGGCTCTTTAAAGTACTGCTCCATTTACTGAGAGAGAAAAAAGAAAATCATGATCTCTGACCTTAAGAAATTTAAAATCTAATAGAAAAGATACAGCTTATTTTGCTAACTATATTATAAATGAACCCGATAAGTCTGAAAAGAACAAATTGATAAGATAAATTAAAAAAATAATACAGAGGAGTGAGTCTGAACATCTATATGTAAGGATTAGGAAAAAGGACACAGGAAGGCTTCATATGAGTAAAAGTATTTGAGCTGAGTCTGAAAAGTATAAGATTTTGAAGAGGTAGAGATATGTAAGTGTGTGACAAAAAGAAGATGAAAAGAACATTTGAGGTAGAAGAAAATACTAAGCTAGTAACACATAAGATATATGCAGGAAATAACAAATAGTTCAAATTCTATGTAGTATATAGCATGTGACAGGGAGCAAAGAGATATTAACTTTAAAGTTATCTTATGGAAATATTGCATATCAAATAAAATCAGACTTTATATTATAAATAATAGAAGCCAATAACATTTTTAAGCACAAGAGTATTCTGATCAGAACCAAGATTTTGAAACAGAAGCTGACAATGGGATGCAAGATGGTTTGTAGACGGCAAACAGTTTCTGAGAAACAGCTCAGAAAGTAATTCCAATAGTTTAGTATCTTATAAATCCATATCTTAGAAGGCTTAGAGTACAAATTAATTTGCTTTGTATATGTTGAGCTTGAGATCCAGGCAGAATATTCGAATAATTGTGCAATAGATGATCAAACATGTGGACTTGGAACTCAGCAAAAGTCAGTACTGGAGACGACAACTTAAGAGTCATTTTTGTGTAAGTGGCAACTGAAGTTGTTGGGAGTACAGAACAAGAGACTTTCTTTTTTTTTTTTTTTCTGAACATAAAGTAATATTTTATTACTAGTGCCACAAATGTAGTTCAAGTGACCAATGAAAGCTCTCATTTTGTTTTCTGTTTGCCTTTCATTTCTCTTTAACCTTTTAGAAAATACTTGCCAGAGAAAGAGCATCACCAATGTTCATGATTCATGAAAATATTTTCATCAATGTAAACTCAGTCTATATTGTCTTTTATTTACAAAAAAACAGAGTATTGGTCTTCAATGTCATGATTACAAAACAATTAGTAATTTAAGGATCAGAAATTGGTTGAGGTGTGTTTCTTTTTTCTTATTTTGCTTTCCATTCCTCCTTTCACTTCTTTTCTCCTTTTTTCCCTTTCTTCCTTTCTTCCTCTCTTCTTCTACCCCTTTCTTTCTCTTTGTTTCTGTCTGTTTTTCTTGCTTTCTTTTTTCTTTCTTTCTTGTTTCAACTTATAAAAATAAATTTTCTTAGAGTCTTTTCAGATAAAAATACAACCAAATATAAGGAAAAAGCGGGGTCTAGTGAGACATGCGTAGAGTCCCTGCTTTTGGAGAGGATGAGACTGTTGGACTATTAGAGTTCAGAACTGACATCGGGTTAAAGATGATTGGGTGTCAATAATATGTCTGAAACCAATATTGTAAGTTCTTAGTTGCAAATGGAAACCACACTGACAAAGAAGGGTAAAGCAGAAAATCAGGGCCAGAAAAAAAATGGAGCAGGTTAAATCTTCCTTGCTAATCAATATTTGGATTGGGCTTCTGAGTGAATACTGCACTTCCAGCTTGCACGAAATAGAGAGATGCAGTGGAGGAAAGGGGGGAAAGTGAGAGGGAGAGAGACAGATGCAAATAGGCAAACACAGACCAGAGACAGAAACAAAAAGAAACACATATACAGAAGGAACCAGAAACAGAGACATAAAGACAACAATAGACAAAGATACAGAAAATAGGAAAGATCTAAAAACATATCTGTAGACAAAAGAGAGCTGTCATTGTTTACTTATGAATCTCATTTCATTATGTACTTGAGTCAGTGAAACTAAGCATAAACTATCTCCTCCACACACTGTATTCTAAGTATCTATATTCTCTTGTTCTTTTCCAACAGGGCAAAGGCTATCAAAGAATTCTAGAAAATGTCACTGTGTAAATCTAAAGAATTGAGATAAAATCATAAATCGTCTAGAGCCACTAAGTTCAGACAGTGATTAAATGCCATGATAGATTCACTCCACTGGAAATGCATAAACAAGGATGCTTGCAAAAAATATGCTGGCTGAGACAATTCCTTAATAGTTTCAAAGCATCAATACATAAAATGCTGCAATGTAATAGGCTAAATGATCCATTCTGTCATGTTATGGCTTCGTTGGACTTGATAAATCATTTTCTAACATGGTACTGTGCATTAAAAATAAATCAGATTCCTATAAATTATAGCAGTCTCTGTTTTCTCTTAATTATTTTTTTTTACATATGGCTACCAGCCAATGTTACAAAACTTCAGAGTTGTTTCCTAATGTTTGTAAGATGGATGTCAACAGGATCTGTGAATGCTTGGCATATCTTGCATGATAAACTGGTTTTGCCATGGTTTCAACAAAATGGCTCTCAAATTTGGGCATTTTAATACAACTGGAATCCTTTCTGCAAGACATTTATGTGCTGTGCTAGCAAAAAAAAGGAAAATCTATTTCTAGTAAATATAATACTTGCTAATGGGCTATATTTATATAACCATAATTTATGGCTTTTCCTATGAGAGGACGAAAAATCCAAGATTTTTAACTGATAGATTTAGGCATTCATAACCAGGTATCCATGAATAATATCCCAAATACATGCCAGCATGGATTAAACAAAACCCCCAAATATTCTCGAATGTTCCTTTAAAAACACTACTTTTTATGTTCAAATTAAAGACAGTTGAATTCAGGTTGCTTTTTGCAAACCACCAACTTTAATGAACATTATAGATTTTTTTTTATTCCCCTAGAGAATTGCAGTAAGATTCAATTTTATTATTGTTATTTTTGTAGTCTCACTCGATTTCTATGCATCTCACTATGATGCATTACCTATAACACCCTGGGACTTAAAAAAAAACAATATGGAAAATCAATGATATAACAAAGAAAAATCCAAGCCCCATACTGGCACTTACCATTTTTACAACACATTGATTTAATTCACGTCACCAACAAAGTCAGATAATATTAAAAAATCTGTTTAGGCTTTCTTCAAAAGTTGACTATGCCCCCCCCAATAATTTGTTATTAAGAAATTTTAATGAGCCCCATGCATTCTCCCTTTTAAACAGCTGAAAATTCAGGGATGCAACAAAATGTTCTCTCTCATTTTAAATCAGAAGGATGAAAAAGCTTTGTTTGGAGCAAATGTAGTCTCTGCCAGCAGTGCACAATTTGTATTCAAGGCTCTCCCCTGCAGTTATCTCTGCCTTGATGTGCAAGTGGAGTTGGGGATTACAAACTGGCTAAGGTAGGCGGGATATTGGGACATGAGTAATAGCCTTAAAGTGGACAATATGCATTATTGACATCATATTTTACGTCATGCCAACAGGAACAAAGGTTTTAAAAGCCAAATAGGCTTTGAAATGGGGAGTATTTACTTAGTATCAGGGATTAATGTGAATTCTCTATATAAAGCCTCAAGTGGTAGAAGGGTTGTGAATCAAGGTCTTTCTGACCTTGCATCTGTACAGATATCATTTCAGACTCCGTAAATGGGAGCAGCATACAAATTGTCAAGACATAAAGGATATATGGCTAGCTTGAAGCTAAAAATAGACAGTTGCTTGGCCAAATGCTCAAGTTTGGTAAAGCAGCTGTTTTCATATTTCAGAGAATTTTCACATTAATATCCTGCTAAGCCAATCAAACCAACATCACTATAGTATTTTTTAAGCTATAATAAAATCTGACCCCTGTTTATGGTTGAAATTTAATCCAGGTTCTTAGTGATTTTTTAAAATTTAGATTTGTTTTGTGTAGTTTACATTCAAGGTTTGCAACTGATCAGCTGCAAATTAAAACAAACTCACAGGTTGGAATTAAGTTCCATCTGAAATTAAAAACAGACAATTTACTAGCATTTAAAATTATTGATCTGAAATCTTTTAGGGTAGACAGAAAAAAGGGATGTTGTTAGAGAGAGATAAAGAGAGAGAAAATGAGAGAGAGAAAGAATAAGAGAGAACAAAAAGAGAAAGAATGAGAGAGAAAATGAGAGAGAACAAGAGAAAGAAAGAGAGAGAGGGAGAGAGAGAGAGAGGAGAGGGGGAGAGAGAAAGAGAGAGAGAGAAACAGCAGAAAGACATGGACAAAGGAAGAGACACATAGAAGGAATATAGAGAGATTCAGAGGAAAATAACAGAGATAAACACAGAGGAGGTCCAGAGTTTTGTTTCTAAATCCTATGACGCTATGACATTTAGATGAATGCTTTAACGAAAAGAAGCAAGATCCTACTTGCTGTCCAGTTGAGAAGGGACCTGTTGTACCTTCCTGCAGACATAGCCCTATGGATTAATCAGAAAAGTCAGGTGTTTCAGAATAATACTACCTGCCATTTAGATAGTGCTTTGAAATTCTCAATAGATGTTTCATGGATTACTTTATTTGAGCATCACAAAAATATAATTGAGCCTGTGCTTCAGAGAAGTTTAATGACTTGTTCAATCATTTTTAAGTATTTGTGACCCCATGTGGATTTTCTTGGCAAAAACACTGGAATGATTTGCCATGTCCTTCTCCATCTTATTTTACAGACAAAAAAATGAAGTAAACAGGGTTAAATGACTTTCCAGTGAGTGATTTGAACTCAGGTCTTCCTGTCTCCAGATCTGACACTCTCTCTAGTCATTGTACTACCTAGCTGTCCTTAGGACTTGTCCTTCATCACAACATAAAATGCCCAAGAGGAATTGATTTGCATGTGGTTCCTCCTCATTCCACAGAAAGGATTTCATCCAGCAACCTAATCTGACTCACATAAATGCTATCTCCTTTTCTGTTCCTTTGTTTATTTTGGTCTGCTTCCTTTTGTCTCTGAGACTTGCTCTCTCAACTTACTTCTTGCTACGTCTCCTCTCTAATACTTAGTTTGCCTTAAAATGTAGAAGAACCAGTTTAAAGTGCTGCCTCTGATATATGCCAACTGTCAAACCTGTTGAAACCTCACAGTAGTCTAAAAAAATTCTCTAAGACTAAGTTTGCAGAGGAGGTAGAAACCTTCATTGGCAGTGGAAATTCTCTCACCTGGAAATTTCCTATACTAGTGAACTCATAGTTCCAATCCCTATCCTCATTACTAAATATTTACATGCTATGCCCAACCCCCTCCTCCATAGAATGTAAGCTCTCAAGGGAAGAAAGCATTTTCACTTTGTTTTTTCACTCTTGCATCTGGCCTAGTGCCTCATACATAATAGTTAATTTAAACATTTTTTTGGTGCATTGACTTGAATTGGAGCTGAAAGCTCTTGAGCACATGCCTGTAATTGTTTCTCTGGTTCTAAAATGGTGGTGGATGGACAAGAACTTCAACAACTAGGTCAGAGGAGATGACAGATTAATCCATGATGACCAGAGAAGTAAACCCCCAGTCTGACCTTAGATTTTCTCTAACATTTTCTCCAGAAGATAAGAAGGAATGTAAAAATTGGACTCCTTTTAGAGTATCATCTATCAGATAATTGACAATTGCAGCTGCTGTTTTGCATTGAAAGCTTTGGCTGCAATTAGCAGGAATCTGCTGATTACTCATCATTTGCACCTGGGCAAGGTAGCTGCCAGCTAAAAGGAAAAAGCAAGCAAGTCAGCTATTAAAGGGATGCTTTGGTACCTCTGGAGACAGAATTTGCTGTGCAATGTACAGACGCAGCAATCAGGCTGTATGCCATGGAAGTTAGCAGCAAGAATGTTGGATTGGAGGACACAGGTAACTCTGAATCTCAGAAGAGGCAGAAGTCGTTCAGTCAGCAAGCTTTTCTAAACCATTTATTGTGGACTAGGCATAGCATTAAGCATTGAGGATACAAAAAATGAAAATACTATGCTCATCTTCAAGGAGCTCTGATTCCAATAGAAAGACAAAATATACACACTTTTTCATATGAGTTACATGCAATGTAGATAAGATATAATCTCAGAAGAAAGGCACTGGGTTAGGAGAGGGTGGGCAAAAGATTCCTGCAGAAATTAGAATTTGAGCTGCATCATGAAGGAAAGTGGGAAAAAGAAGGTAGAAGGAAGAATATTCCAATCTTGAAAGATAAGGATTGAAAAGAATTAAGAGATGGAGTATAGCATTCAAAGAACAGAAAGAAGGCCATGTTGCTAAATCATAGGGTACAGGGAAAGGAACAAGTGTAAGAATACCAGAGGCAAACTCATGAAGACCTTTGAACCCTAAATAGGATTTTGTTTAACCTCTGAGGTAGAGGGAGTCACTGGAGTAAATTGATTAGTTTTGATGTGATATGGTCATAGTTCTGCTTTGAAAAATTTATTTTGTAAGTGAAAGGAAGAAGGACTAGAGTCAAGAGATTTGAGGTAGAGAAAACAATGAGCAGACCTTTGCAACCATCCAAAGATGAGATAGGTAGGGACTATATCAGAATTTGACTGAATGGAAGGAGATATAAAATATGTTATGAAGGAAAAGATAGCAAGATTTAGAAAGAGACCAAATATATGGGCTGAGTGTGAATCAAGGATGACACCATTGTTTTGAACCTATTGATTGGGATGTTTGGAAGAGGTGGGAGAACAATTTCCCTTTTAGATGTATTGAGTTTGAGTTATCATGAGACATTCACTGGTGAAGTGAAATTAAGATTTAGGAGAGAAATTAGGATTAGATATAGATCTGGAATTTTCTTCATAAAGATAGTAATTGAATTATGGGATCTGATGAAGTTGCTAAGTGACAGAGTATAGAGTTAGAACAGATACATAAGGGACGTCCATGGTTAGGAAGCATGTTCCAGGTGAAAACTAAGGAATGGATACTGAGAGAGATGAAAAAGATAGGAGGAATTACCAGAATTACAGGAGAGTTTCTCAGAGGAAACAATAGCTGATAATGACATTTAATTCTGGGGAGAGATTAATAAGGACCAGAAATAAGGAAAGACCATTAGATTTGGCAATTATGAGACACTGATAACCTTGGACTATGTAGCTGAATCGTTCAGTGGACAGAAGACTGAACCTGAAGTCCACAAAGCCCGAGTTCAAGTCCAGCCCTTGCCATTTATTAGCTTTGTGACTTTAGACTAACCACTTAACCTCCATTTGCCTTAATCCATTTGAGAAGGAAATGACAAAATACTCCAGTATTTTTTGCCAAGAAAACTCCATGGACAATACTGGCTTGTTATGATCTACCAGTCACAAAGAGTCAGACACAGCTGAATGACTGAACAACAAAAACTTTGAAGGGAACAGTTTCACTTAAATCATGAAGATGGATGCCAGATTGCAGAAGCTTTAAAATTCAAAGAAGCCTTGGTGATGATAATTATAGAAATATGTTACAAGCTTAGAAATGAAGGAAAGGAGAGCTCTAGGATGATAGCTTGTGGGGATAGATAGTAAAAGCAAATGAATATTATGTCTTGTTTTTTAAGATAGTGAATATATAGGTATGATTGAAGGCAAAATGAAACAGTACACGCTTAGAGAAATTAAAGATTAGAGAGAATTGGTCCAATAGTTAGGGCTGTCTGCAGGGGAGCATGAGAGAATGGAATTAAGTACATAGAAGGGCAACTACATGGTGCAGTGGATAGAGCACTACCTTAGAGTTAGGAGAACTTGATTTCCAATATGGCTTCAGTCTCTTAATATGTATTAGCTGTGTGACTCTGGGCAAGTCATTCAACTGCAACTGCCCAGCCAAAACCAACAACAACAACAGCAACAACAACAACAACAACAACAACAACAACAAAAGTACAAAGGAGATTATTTTGTTTGGGAGAAGGGCTACTACCTTTTCTAAAGTTTTTAAGCTCTGAACTTCCTATCTTTATAACACATGTGTTAAATCCTCTTCCTTAAAAGTACTATAGCCATGAAGTTGTTGAGGTGAACTGTACCTAACATCTAAAACAGAAAATGCAGCACAATTTGGGATGATACAAATGCCAAAATGTTATCTGCGCTGTTGTGTGACTTGGAAATCTGTCTCTCTACAGGTCTGAAAAAAAGTGAAAATATTATTTAAAGGATAATGGACAGGTGGATAATTGCAAGTAGTCTGCAACAGTTAAACAAACTAAAGAAGAGCTTGAATAAATTATGTCATCAAAAATAGATGATTGAAAAAATGGACTAGTTATATGATGAGGATAAGGAATAGCATGTAGATTGATATGCATGTGATAGCTTTATGATGTCAAGATAAAGTAAGAAAAGCTCATAGCAAATAATACATAAACTGCATAAAGCACAAATAATGCATAAAATACATAGCTTAACTTTGGGAAATGGATGCATTATTAACAGTTGGATTGTATCTTGTGCCAAGTTTTTAAAAAATATGCTTTTTGTTATATTTTAACTTTAGTTCCTATTGGTGAAAGAAGATTAGACCCTTCTTTTTTCCTAAAATCTGGGACATTTCACATTCACAGTAGGATAGTCTAGAAAGAAGGCCTTTGTCTTTCTTTCTGCAAGACTGCTTGTGTGTCTGTGTGTGTGTGTTTTTTTTTTTTTTTTTTTTTTTTTTAAGAGGCTCGGATAATATCCCACATTCCTGTCTTCATTCTTTGGATTGTATAAATCACACTTTTATTATTGTTTTTTAAAGACATTCTTCATTTAATATTTTATCTTCACCAATTACATGGAAACCATTTTAAACATTTGTTTTTAAAACTTTGAGTTCCAAATTCTCTCTCTGCTTCTGTTCCCTCCACACCTCCACTGAAAAGGCACATGTGAAGTTATGTAAAAAATTTATGTAAAAGTCATATTGTGAAAGAAAACTTAATTTCCCCCTCTCCTTTCCTCCCCTTCCCAATAAAAGCCCTCAAGGAAAATAATATTTTTTTAAAGAATATGTTTCAACCTGTATTCAGACACAATCATTTCTTTCTCTGGGTATGGATAGCATTTTTAATCATAAGTCCTCCATATAAATCTTGGATCACTGTATTGCTGAGAATAGCAAAGTCATTCACAATCCTTTATCCCACATCATTGCTATTTTTCTGTACACAGTACATTTCACTCTGCATGAACTTGTGGAAGACTTTTCAGGTTTTTCTGAGAGCATCCTTCTCACCATTTCTTATAGAACATCATATTCCATCATAAACATGTGCCACAATTTATTTAGTCATTCCTCAATTGATGAGCATCGCCTCAATTTCCAGTGCTTTGCCCTATGAAAAGAGCTGCTATAAATATTTTATAAATGATATAGATCCTCTTCTTTTTAAAATCTCTTTTGGATAAATTCCTAATAGTAGTATTGTTAGGGAATCATGCTTTTTTTTCAAACAGGGTTACCACTAAATAAGAGATGCTCTGGCCTCTCCAGAGAGTATGTGAGATGTTTATGAAAGAAATGGCTTCCATTTTAACATATTCATCCATCAGTTGCATATTATTCTTAAGTTTCTCTAACTTATAGATAAATTTCTTAGTGTGATTCCATGTTAAGTGATGCACATATGCCCATAGTTTGCCCTATTTTAATGGGCATTTTGGGCCAAAATACTAGGATGAAATTATGGGGGAAACGTCCATTGACTAGAATTATACAGGATAGCACTCATGGATGGGTTAAAATCTGAATCATTGAAGGGAGAGTCAAAATTGGTGTGATCACATATTTTTGGGATGTTTCAGTAGAATTGAAATAAAGTCTGTAAGTTTATATGGAACTTAGATGGTTTTAGAGTAAAAAAGTTTCAATTTCTGCTCCTGAATGAATTAGATATGTGATTCTAGATGAGTTCCTTAGACTCTCAGTGTGCCAGGAAACACTCTAAAATTATAATTTAAATGCCATTTGTCAGTCTTCATTAGTGGATTAGCACTATTTAGCAAGTGAAATTACTGTTCTAGACTTCCCCTTCCTAAAATTTGTAGAAGGAAAATAAAAATAAAATTATCATTAATTGGCATGTGAAATCAATAACACATATTAATTTATTCATAAACACATTTACTATTGCTTATAAACAAAGTATTTCTTCATATAGATGTAAGGTAATAAATGTTACAAAATACATAGTATACTCAAAATGTTTTATATATATATATATATATATATATATATATACCAAAAATAAAATTAAAAATAACCAAAATGAATATAGTTTGCTTTCATATATCAACAAAAAAGTAAAACAAATGAGTATTTTAATTTTCATTTGTATACCAACTTTCAGATCCTTGCTGTTCTTGGTTCTAACCAATTGCCCATTTCCCCCCTACATGACAAATTTGCATGGTAGACTTGCAGCACCATTTATCATATCCCTCTTATACATGTGATTTTCCAAAGGTCACCCAGTAAGTCAGGAATGACATTGGGAATATTATCTTGGGCAGCTTCTAATAATTGTACTTCCTCCCAAGCGCTTTGGGTATCTTGAGTATTTGTAGTTGACAAAAGGTTGACAATTTGTCCTGGCCAGTTTCCAAGGTTGTTAAGTAGAATCCAAGATTAGGTGCTGAGAGCTCATGCATCACTCTGGGAATAGAAGCAGAAGGTAGAAAAAAATCATTTTAATGACAATTGAAAAGGGATATCTTCTTGAATATAATACCCTTATTGGAAAAGCAAATGTGGTTTTGGCAATAATAATATACCACCATCAAATCAGCAACTCAGAAAAGAAGGAGGAGGAGAAAGAGGAGAAAAGGTAGTGGTTCTAGACATTAATTCAATCTTTGAATCACTGCTTTCCTTTAGTACAGGTATTATCCTAGGTTCTATAGACAGTTGTTTCTGGGAGTTTATTAACCTGGAAGGGAAAAACACATTTTTATTAAGTTATATAACTTATTTAATTTCAATCCTATAGTTTTAATTTATAACTGATTTTCTTTTAAATTTTTGTATTTTATTTTAAATATTTTTGTCAATAAGCTTAAACAAACTGACAAAGGCCTACACGAGAGAAAAAATAAAAACATTTAGAAGTTCAACCTCAGAAGGATTGACTATATTTCCCCAGTAGAACACTGGGAGTTAAACTTAGGTTCACCTAGTTTGAAATTAGTTCAGACATTTCATAATTATATGCCTCAGTTTACTCATATATAAAAAAGAGCTACAAATAATACCTAAATTACAAGGTTTTTTTCTTTAATTTAAATGAGTTAATATACATAAAATGCATTGCAAACTTTAAAGCAGTATTTAAATTCTAGCTATAAAAAACAATAATGAAATGAGGTTCCATTTTTTAGTTTTTTATTTTCAAAATATATGTATAGTTTTATGTCCTCATTGCCTATTCTAATTCCTTTAATTTCTTTTTTTTATTTTCCTATTGGTAAAGCCAACATTTCTAGTACAATATTCAATAATGGTATTGATAACAGGCATTCTTTTTTCTTAATGGGAATGCATCTAGCTTCTCTCCATTATAGCTTGCTGTTGGTTTTAGATAGATACCTCTTATTATTTTAAAGAAAGCTCCTTTATCCCTATGCTCTCTAATATGTTTAGTAGAAATGGGGCTATATTTTGTCAAAAGCTTTTTTTGCATCTATTGAGATTATCACATCATATCTGTTGGTTTGGATAGTATTGATATGGTAATAGTGTTTTTTATATTGAACTAGCCATTCCTGTTATAAATATCACTTGGTCATAGTGTGTTATCCTGCTGATTTAGTTGCTGGAATATCTTTGTTAACATTTTATTTCAATTTTTACATCAATATTCATTAGGGATATTGATATGTAATTTTCTTTGTTTGTTTTGGCTCTTCCTGGTTTAGGTATTAATGCTTTTATGTCATAAAAGGAATTTAGTAGTACTCCTTCTTTGGCTATTTTTCCAAATGGTTTACATAGTATTGGAATTAGTTGTTCTGTAAATGTTTGATAGAATCCATATTGCCTTGGAGATTTTTTTTCTTAGGAAGTTCATTAATGTCTTGTTCAATTTCTTTTTTTTTTTTTTCTAAAATGGGGCTATTTAAGTAAGTTATTTCCTCTTTTATTAATCTGGGCAATTTATATTTTTGTAAGTATTCAGTTAGATTGTCAGACTTGCTGTCATACAGTTGGGCAAAATGTCTGCTAATTATTACTTTAATTTATTTGTCCTTGGTGATAAGTTCACCCTTTTATTTTTTTTTTTTTTTGATGCTGGTGATTTGGTTGATTTTGTTCCTTTTTCAATCAAATTAACCAAAAGTTTTTTTTTTCTATTTTTTTTTTCATAAAACCAACTCTTAGTTTCTTGATTTTATTAGTTTATTAGTTTCAATTTTATTAATCCTTCCTTTGAGTTTCAGAATTTCTAATTCGGTATTTGATTGGTAGATTTTAATTTGTTCTTTTTCTAACTTTTTTTTTGGTTGCATGCCCAATTCATTAATATCTTTCTCTATTTTATTCATCTAGCTATTTAGAGATATAACATTTCCCCTAAGAACTGCTTTGTTTGCATCCCATAGATTTTGGTATTTTATCTCATCATTGTCATTCTCTGGGATGAAATTATGAATTGCTTGTTATTTGATTTTTGATCCACTCGTTTTTTAGAATTAGATTATTTAATTTCCAATTGAATTTTAGTCTATCTTTCCCTGGCCCTTTTCTGAATATTTTTATTGCATTGTGGTCTGAAAAAGGAAGTCTTTTTATTTCTGTCTTTCTACATTTGATTGTGACATTTTTAGGCCCTAATACATGGTCATTTTTTTGGTGTAAATGCCATGTGCTGTTGAGAAAAAGCAGTTCCTATGTACTTTTCTCTCCCAATTCAATTTTTTTCAGAGGTCTATCTTATCTAGGTTTTCTAGGATCCTTTTAACCTCCTAATTTCTTTCTTTTTTATTTTGTGATTAGATTTGTTTGATTCTGAGAGGGAAAGCTTTATGTCCTTCATTAGTATAGTTTTGTTGTCTATTTCTTCCTGTAACTGACCTAATCTTCTCCAAGAATTTGCCTGCTTTAGCACTTGATGCTTACATATTTAGTATCCTTACTCTCTGTCTGCTCCAGTGACAGATACAGTTCCCAAGAGTTATAGGCATTGTTTCCCATGCATGAATGTAAACAGTTTATCTTTAAATAACATGTATTTTCTTCTGTTTACCTTTCTATGCTTCTCTTGAGTCCTGTGTTTGCAGATTATATTTGCTCAGTATTGCTGGGGAGGTAATTCTTGGTTGTAACCTTGAGTCCTTTGGCTTCTGTAATGGTATTGAAGGCCCTCTTAGTCTTTATTGTAGAGTAGCCAGATTCTGGGTAATCCACACTGTTGCTCCTTGATATTTTAATTGTTTTTGTCTAACTGCTTTTAGTATATTTTCCTTGGGATTGTAGTTTTGGAGTTTCATAACAATGTTCCTTGGGGTTTTCTAAGTGAAATTTCTTTCTGAAGGTGATAAGTGGATTCTTTCAATGAGTGTTTCTCCCTTTGTTTCCAGAAGATAGGGGCAATTTTCCTTAATGATGTCTTGAAGAATGCTATTCCGGTTCTTTTTTTTCTGGATCTATTTTCAAGGTTGGCTGTTTGTCCAATGAGATATTTCACATTTTCTTCCATTTTTCATTATTTTTAATTTGTTTGGCTGATTCTTGTTATCTCACAATATAGCTTCCATTTTGTCCTATTCTAGTTTTAATGTGTGGTTTTCTTCAGTTACCTTTTGATTCTGTTTTTCCATTTAGTTAATTCTAATTTTGAAGATGTTTTCTTCAGACAATTTTTCTTTCCTTTTCCAGGGTGTTGACTCTTTATGCATACCTCTCATTTCTTTTCTCATTTTTTCATCCACCTCTCTTATTTGCTTTTTAAAGTATTTTATGAGCACTTCTAAGAAGGGTCTTTGGAGTTGAAACCAATTCATATCACTCTTTGAGATTTATAGAAACATTTTTCCTTTTCCTAATTCATGATTTGGTCTTTCCTGTCACCATAGTAGCTTTCTTTGGTCAAGGTTCTTTTGTGTTCCTTGATTATTTTCTTTCCTTTTCTTTTTGGTATTTCCTCTTTTTATACTTTTATGGTTGAGCTCTGCTTCTGGACTAAAAGGAGCACTGTAACAAGCTTCCTGGGCAGCTCTAAGACTTAGCTTTTAGCACAGGGGCCCCTTGTGTTTAGAGAGGGTAACTTTTCCTGCCCTTTTCAGAAAACATCTGGTTTCCCAGAGTTCGACTTCTGAGCTGGGACTGGAAGCTCCCCCACTGATTTGCTCCCCTCCTGAGCCAGGACTAGAGGACTTAGTTGCAGATTTACTAGGATTAGGATCCTGTCCTTGGCTTTCCCAGAATCTATCTGAGCTGGGTTGAACACCCTTTTTATCCCAATAAGAGTGACCTTTCTTGAAGTTTTTTGAATCTATCTTCAACTGGGGAATGGTTTCATTATATCAGACTCCATTCAGAGACTTGATTTCATATGATTTTTGAGGGAAATTTGGAAAGCTCAAGCAATTCCTGGCTTTCCTCTACCATCTTGGCTCCATCCCCAGAAGTCCGCCAAATAAGGTTCTTTTATATACACAGGCAAACAGGATATTACTCTGTTTTTTTTTTTAATTTTCTTTTTATTTTAATGTTATATTATTTTTTCTAATTCCAAGTAAAATTGTTTCTCAACATTTTTTTTTAAGATTTTGAGTTCCAATTTTTTCTGCTTATGTCCTTTACCTCCCCCTTCCATAAGATAACAAGCAAATTGATATAGGTTATACCTGTACAATAATTTTAAAACACATTTCCATATTGGTTGTTTATGGAAAGAAAAATCAGAACAAAAAGGGAAAACTATAAGAAAGAAAAAACAAACAAAAATAAACAAAAAAGGTGAAAATAATATGTGTTGATCCACCTTCAGTGTCCATAGTTCTTTCCCTGAATGAGGATAGCATTTTCCATCCAAAGTTGATTGAAATTGTCTTGGATTACTGAATTGCTGTCAATCATAGTTGATCATCACACAAGATTGCTGCTATTGTATCCTGCTCATTTCACTTTATATTAGTTCATGCAAATCTTTCCAGACTTTTCTGAAATCAGCCTGTATATTATTTTTTGTAGTAAAACAGTATCCCGTTACATTAATATGCCATAACTTATTCAGTTAGTCTCCAACTGATAGGTATCCCTTAATTTCCAGTACTTTGCCACTGTGCCCTGTTTTATAGATGATAACTGAGGAGACTTGCCCCTGCTTAAACTGGCAATCTATTTGCAGTGAGTCAGCTTTAAAAGCTAGATTAATGGAAAAGCACATTTTGGCAAGGCTACAAATATTCTGTAGTAGAGAGAATTAGTGATATCCCACCTGTGAATTAGTGATATCGCTATCTATGATTAGTGTGATCACAAAGTTAAAAAAAGAAAAAACAACCCTGAAACTTAACATTTTCCATCAGTACCCATATGTATCTTCTCCCAATTAGAATCAGATTGGTTTGGGTTTAAGGCCTGGCCCTTATGAAAGAAATCTAGCCAGTAAACCCCAAGATATCTGGGGAGGCTTCAGAGGTCCAAAAGAGAAATAAATGCTTTTGTGAGCATCTGTAGACAGAGGGAGAAAAGGAATAAAGGAGGGAGAAGGGGCAGAAGAAAGAGGGAGGAAGAAAGAGAAGGAATGAAGAAAGGAAGGAAGGAAGGAAGGAAGGAAGGAAGGAAGGAAGGAAGGAAGGAAGGAAGGAAGGAAGGAAGGAAGGAAGGAAGGAAGGAAGGAAGGAACGAAAGAAGGAAGGAAGGAAAGAAGGAAGAAGGAAGGAAGGAAGGAAGGAAGGAAGGAAGGAAGGAAGGAAGGAAGGAAGGAAGGAAGGAAGGAAGGAAGAAAGGATTTTCTGGATTAGGTGAAAAAGGAGAGTCTTTGCCTCAATTAGTACTTAGCCTTATTCAATGAATGTTATGGGCCAGAATTGTGAACTTGAAACAAAGGATTCTTACAAGGTACTAAGTCAGTGGAATTGAGAGAGACAATAGTTATATAATTTAGCATGGTTCAGTATGATTGATTTAATCCTACAAGGAGATGTTATGGTCCAGAACTTGAAATAAGATACTAAGTGGAATTGAGGAGACAATGGTTAAATCTTGTTAACATTGATTTAATCCTACAACAAATAATGGTTTCCTACTGATATAATGATTGTTTTTTTTTTTTTTCCTTTTCTCCCTCTGTCTACAGAAGGTATAATACCTTTATCTACAGATGCTCATAAAAGCATTTTTTTTTCTTTTTTGGACCTCTGAAGCCTCCCAAGATATCTTGGGGTTTACTGGCTATATTTCTTTCATAAGGGCCAGGCCTTAAACCTAAACCAATCTGATTTTTATTTGGGAGGAGATACATATGGGTTCTGACGGAAAATATTAAGTTTCAGTCTTTTTTTTTTTTTTTAAACTATGTGGTCACACTAAGAAACCTCAGCCAGGGAGATTCAGAGACAAGTGGACAGAAAGGCTGGAGCCTGAAAGCTGGAGCACAAACCCTTGGACTCAGACAGATTCATCCCATCTCATACCACCTTGGTGTCAGGCTTTCCTCCTTTGTTTCTCCACTGAAACCAAGACTCGGGAAGGTCTGCAGAAAACTAGCCAAGCCCCAGGTGAAGGAGACAAGACTTTGAAAGAGATAATAAAGGCTTTGGACTTTAATACCTGGCTGCACTTGTGGTGACTACTGAACTGAAAGGAAGACTACCTCCAGAGACCCAAAGAAAACCTCAACAGAGAACATTACATTTTAGAGAGAATATTCAGCTGAATAGGTTCAAACTAAATCCTGTTGAAGGCCAAAGCCTCCCATTTCATCCAGGATCATCTCCAGTCATTTGGATCTATATTTTGCCACTTGAACCAGATGGCTCTGGAGGGGAAAGTGAGGCAGGTGAACTTGCACAATCCTTCCCTCATTTAAAGCCAATTAACTTGCATGCCATGGCATTAACTCCCAGATAGTGTGGTCCTCTTCAAGAATGAAGGACAAACCACGACAAGAACTATGTCCTTGTACCAGCTACTCCTCCTCTCCCTTACACTCTACTCCAAATGTAGTAGAAATGATAGATGATAAAAATCTCAGTGGCTAGATGAAAGTCAAAGTTAATTTACAAACCGAGTAAGGATATGTAGAGTCAGGATTGCCTTTCTAGCTCAATGCATACTTAAAATGGTACGTTATGGGGGAAAGGATTAAACAAACAATCAAGACACTTTTTATCTCTATTTTAACATAATTATTTTTGTTCATTTTTAAAGACTACACTTTCCTGAACAAATTTTAAAGTCAAGGAAGATTACTTTGGTGGTAAGGAATTTCTTTTAAACATATATTTGGTTTCCAAATTTCAGACATTCTCTCTGATTGATTCTGCCAATCAAGAATGAAGAAATAACTGGACCAGTACATATTTCTTAATGAGAGAAGAACTCATAGCTTCAGAGTTGGGGGGATAATAAACAGAACTCAAATATTAGACATAGTGCTCAAACAGGAGGAGATGTACTCTTCAGGGGGAAGTGGCTGAATTAATTCAAGTAATGATCATGATGATAATTATGTATTAATGACTCTGTCCTGGGAACAGTTTGAACAAATAAACCCAGAGCTAAATGATAATCACAAGGTACCATTTTCTTTCAAGTGTTTGAGAAGATTTCAAATATAATTCTTTAGTGAGTCAGAATACATTTTCCCCATTTTGTCCATTTTGTCTTCTTTTTATTCTGCACATAACATACATTAATAAAACAAACATTTCCATGTTTAAAGTGCAACAGGAGAAGGTTGTACACTAAACTTCAGGGCTCCATTATGTAACACTGTTTAAAGTATATATAAATTCAACTTATAACTTTTGAAACTATACTATATTAGTTTCATTAGTACTAAATCTTGCTATGCACAATTTTGCTAAGTCTTCATTAAGACGTTTGTTTATAACTTCTAGAATCTCTCTTCTCATTCTCTTTGGCTAGAATCCTGTCTCTGCCCTCCCTTTCCTCATATTCAGATCAATTATAGATAGATAGACCTCTCTCTCTCTCTCTCTCTCTCTCTCTCTCTCTCTCTCTATATATATATATATATATATATATATATATATATATATGTACGTGTGTGTATGAATAATCAAACCCTAGTGACTAATATGTATATTCACAAATTCCTGCCATGACCAAGTTCCCCTCCCCCCAAAAAATTCCTTTCTTCTGTCTGAGTTTTGGCACCTCTATGTCAGATGGGCAGCCTGTTTCATCATTAGTACTCCAGTTCAAAAATTTTCACTTTACATCATCATAATATTGTAATCAGGATATTTTGAAAAATTTGAACTTTTTGAAGCACTTTCCTATTTATCATCTAACACTGACTGCCTGATGTAGTAGATCAAAAAACTGGTCTCGTTGTCAGGAAAGCCTGGGTTCAAATATCATTTCTAACACATTCTAGTTGTATGATTCTAGGCAAGTCACACATACACATGGGATTAGAAGTAAGATCTACTAGAACAGGTTTTGTTTTTCAATTGTTTCCTCCCATCCTACTTTTCATTTCACCATTTTGGAGTTTCTTGGCAAAAACCCTAGAGTAATTTGCTATTTCCTTTTCCAGCTCATTTACAATTGAGGAACCTGAGGCAGACTGGTTTAAGTGATTTGCTGTATCCCCTGAACAAGTAAATATCTGAGGTCAAATTTGAACTCAGGAAGATGAGTCTTCTTCACTCCAGACCTGGAACTCTATCTACTGCAACATGTACTGGCCTGATATCTTACTGTTAAGCTAAAATAACAACTCTAGACAATTCATTCTGATCTCCAGGCCTTAAATTTCATTCTTGATACTCCAAATGTATTTTTCTTTTGACAACATTTTAAAAATGTCCATAGTTCTAACTAAGAATTCCTTTGCCTGGACCAAATTCAGATAGTGTCAATTATACATATGGTGATATGCAAAGAAATTTTACTTTACCTGAAGGCACACCAAGAAAGAGAGTAGATTATCTGCTTCACCATCAGTAAAGGGATATAGGAAGTCAGCCTTTAGGGAATTCCAGCAGGTGCTGCCACAGGAAAATATATAAATGTTTTTTACCAAGGGGAAGAATTATGCTACCTTGAGTTTCTGAGTAAAAGCCTCATTTTCCTTGTGCCAGTAACAATTCTGAAAACATTTATTGTTCAATCATGACATGGAGCTTTAAAGGAAATTTAGTTCATATGAATGATTTTGTAAACAAGAAAACCTGAAATCAAACAGGAAATTTGTCTTTTTCAGGGTCACACTACAGGTAGTTGGTGTCCTAATTTCAGTTTTAATGATATAGGATTTCAAATCCTCTTCTACCACATGGAATTTACTGTTCTTTGTTAGAATACACAGCAATCTTTTGCCAACTATATTTTACAAATTTTCTATGATGTCATCTGAAAACAGCAATGATTTATGGTGGGGTGAAGAGGTGTTGGCCTACTGAGATATTAGTGCTTCAAGTTCAAGGCCCCAGTGTGCGAAGAAAGGAGAAAGATCAAAAGCTATTCTGCTTGAGTGACTGAAGACAGCATTAGAAGGTCCCTCCAGAATGTCCCCTCTTATTGCCTGGGGCTTAGAAATTTCCATACAGCTGGAAACATTAATTAAGACTGCCTTTTATGAAATTCCTGAAGGTCCTATCCCAATGTCACAGTTAAGGACTATCTGTCCACACAGTAACACATAAATGCAACTGTGGCCAAATAGGGCAGTACTAAAAGCTTACAGATTGGAGTTAGGATGATGGAAAGAAATGGAGAGAGTCACTTGTGCTTCAGACATCCATTTGCTTTTCATTATTCACACAATTTTCAATTTAGTATGACATTTTCTGATGGTTAACTAACTAAGAGACAGAGAATGAAGAAATGATTGCTGAGCATTTGTCATAAAAATTGCTTTCATTAATCCTTTTTATTTTTTGTTTTGTTATGTTTATTGAAGGGTAAATCACACTATTGTTTGGTGGTATTTTGTGTTTTATGTTAATTTATTTTTGGGGTGTTGGAGTGGTGAGTAAGGGGAAAAAGGAGAATCAAGTGGCTGAAGTGTTGAACAGCCTAACAAAAACAGACAGAAGAAAGGAAATTTTTTTGGGGGGTGGGGACTTGGTCATTGCAGTAATTTGTGAATATGCATATTAGTCACTAGAGTTTGGTTATTCATATACACACACATATATAATATATATCTGTCTGTCTATCTATTTGTTGTACAAAATGAATGAGGGAAAAAAGCAACAGTGAGTACCTTGACAATAACTCTGAAGTTAGAGGAGCAGAGGAAAGTACTGATTACGTAACATTAAAACAACAGGTTCTCGGAATGCATTTAGCAGTGACATTGTCAATAACATTGTAAAGCTCTAAAACTAAGTTAGAAAAAGTTTCTGTTGATTAAATCATTCAGAAAAAAATAAATATTTATTTGAAGAATGGTGCAAGTTTAAAAAAATAATTAGCTTTATCCTTTCTTCATGGCCATTATTATCACTCTCTTGCTTTAGCTTTCTCCTTGCTCCAGTCCATTCTCTATTCCTTTATTAAAATGATTTTTTTTCTAATGTGTGGGGTGTTCAGAAAGAATGAGCACCTTTGCTACAAGGATTAACTGAGCTCTTTTCAGAACTGCTCGTGTACCTTTTCATCTACCTGTCACCAAACCCTCATTGTGGCTAAAAGAAGGTTTAGTGTGCATAGCTGTCATTCCTCAGTAACCTGTCTTGGAGGATAAGCTAAATCAGGTTGAGGCTAACCAATAGGCCTGTAGGCAAGTTAGGGAGATGTTTACCCCAAGCACCCCAAGCATTTAAAGACTTACCCCAAAGGAATGGGCAGAAGAGAACAACAGTTTGTTCCAGAAGCTATGAAGATGACTGAAGGAGATGCTGTGCAGTGGTTAGAGTTTAGTCAGATATCAAAGATAACAAAGTTATCCATTAAACCTGGGGCCATTGTCAGTCATCTTGATTTTTATTTTTCTACTAAATTTCAATGACCTTGAGAGTGAAGCTGATGTCTTTCTGCCTCATTTAAATCTAATTCATGCCCAATCAAAACATTATCCTCATGATGTCATAGGTCCTCTTTGAAAATGAAGGATAAACAAGTACATTTTCTGCAATTTTCCAGCTTGTCAATTTTTAAAAATTATTATTCTGGGACATAATATATAAATTATCTCTTTACATTTTTCACCTGACAAGCTAATAAGATGTCCAAGTAAGTGACTTTAAAAAAAAGTACAATCAAATATCCCTAAGGCATTCCAAAGAACCTCCTAATAAAGAAATATCAACTCACAGTGATTAGTTTCTTTGAACTTCTTAAGTAATTCTATAGCTAAATATTAGATTGTCTAATTCAGATCTCTATATTTTCCAGAAACATATTCTGAGAGACATAATTAATTATTGCTCTAAAATCTATATGTGTGTATACATAAATGCACATATATTTTTTGCACACACATAATGTCAATATCTTCTGGATCAATTTAATATAGTATAGAGAGAGACTGAGACAGAGACAAAAGACAGAGAGAGAAGAGACTGATGACAATGTATGTTCTATTTGGAATGACTTTTAAAAATTCTTACAAAATTAAAAATATATTTATTAAAAAGTTAAAATGATTTACTTCTACATCTAAGAAAGTAAAATTTACTGATAAGCAAAATTATTTTGCTTATTTATGTTATAACTAGCTTACTGTAACATTCTATTACCCGAAATCTACTTTTTATTTTTGGTGATTTTTAAAATACATCTGTCTTTCCCACTATATACATGGAAAAATTTCAAAATGAAAAAAAAAATGGCTCAATAATATGGCTTTATAATTTGGTAAAATAAATTATTAACATTGATAGTATCCACATTGTCTCTCTCTCTAGGTTTTAAGTTCATTTCTTCTTTGTCAGTACATGAATGATTTATTTCATTTTTACACTTTTGGATTTGTGGTTTATCATTATGCTTATTAGAGTTTAAAACATTTTAAAATTATTTTTCTCAATAATATTATAATGCTTATATTAATCATGTACCTATTTCTTCTCATTTAATGACTCTGAATAAGTTCCTATAATTCTTCTGAGTTTCCTTTAAGACAGAATATTGTTTTTATCTTTTATGGAATAAAATATATATTTATAACCTCAATTTGTTGAGGTTTCAAATTTTTAAAAATGAGGAGAGTTTAGTTTTATATTATGGATTACTACAGAAAAAGTATCTACAAATACTTACATAAACATGGGTTATTTTTGCATCTTTCTTTTTTACTTGGGAGCATAGGTTTGGTAGAGTAGTATGTCTAGATCAGAGGGTATGCATATTTTAATAACTTTGGGGACAAAGCGCTAAATTACACTCTAAAATAGCAAGACTAATTTACAATTCTACAAAGGTTATGAAAGTGTTCATGCTTTCTTATATCCCATTTGATATTTTTAACCTTTTTTTCTTGTCATATTTGTCAAACAGAAATTTGTGAAATTTAAAACAATTTTGAAAATACAATTGTTAAAAGTTTGGATTATATTTATTTTAATTTTCTTTTTTTTCCTATTGTTTGACTTATAATCAATTGGAGAGCAGCTCCTATTCTTATAAATTTGGATTATTTATTTATAGACCTTTGATATGATATCTTTATCAGATATATATTCCATAAATATTTTCTGCATTTATTTGTTATATTTCTGATTTTTACTATATTTGATGAATTTATATGAAAATAGTATATTTATATCATGAGAATTATATATTTTATTTTTTATTTTATTTGTTTAGTTATGAACTTGTCCCTTATGCAACTGACCAAAAGGTGGTTTATTCCTTGGTCTTTTAAAAAATCATATGACATATGAATCGAATTATTTTATCCATTTGGCTATTATTTTGCTGTCTGATATGATATTGATATAAACCTATGGCATCCTATAGGTGGTGGAGTTTTAGCTGGGACTTGAAGGAAGATGAGAGATAGAGATGAGTGGGAAATCATTCTTCCATATTTAGGAAAGAGACAGAGGAAATGTTTTGAATCAGGACATGGAGGTTGTCATTGTTGTTTTTGTTGTTATTTTATTATGAGAGGAACAACAGAGGGAAACATCACTGATTGGCAGAGAGGTTCCTTATGCAAGGAGTAATTGGTAAAGGAAAATGCTTGTGAAATAATGAGTTCTTATGCCAGAACTGGAATTTGAGGGTTTATCAAATGGTCATTGATTACTATGTCTTGTGAATATAACCTATTCCACTACTCTATTTCTTAGTACCATATGATTTTGATGACTGCCACTTTATAATAGAGTTTTAAATCTGATACTGTTAGGCTACTGTCTGTTGTGTGTTTTTCCCTATTAATTCCTGTGATGTTCTTGACTTTTGTTATTATTTTTCTAGCTCTATAAAATAATTTTGGCAGGTTGATTTGTATGTATTGGAAAGGTATGTATTGGCTAATTTAAGTAAAAATGTCATTTTTTATTATATTACCTTGGCCTATTCATGAAGAATTGCTATTTTTCTAATTGTTTAGATCAGACTTTATTTGTGTGAAAATAATTTTGTAATTGTATTCATGTAATTCCTGGATTTGTTTTAGCAAGTAGACAGCCAACTATTTTATTTTGTCCATAGGTTTTTTTAAATGGAATTTAAATGGAATTTTAAATGGATAGAGTCTTTCTATCTCTTGCTGCTGGACTTTGTTAATAACATATAAAAAAGCTGATGATTTGTGTGGGTTTATTTTATAGCTTGCAACTTTGAAAAAGCTATTGTTTCAAGTAAGTTTTTGCATGATTCTCTAAGATTTTCTAAGTATATCATCATATCATCTACAAAGAGTGATACTTTTATCTCATCATTGCCTAATTTAATTTCTTTATTTTTTGTTTTCTCATTGCTAAAGCTAACATTTCTAGTACAATATTGAATAATAGTAATGATAGTAGGCATCCTTGTTTCATTCCTGATCTTATTGGAACTGTGTCTCATTTCTCACCCTTATGAATAATGCTTGCTTATAGTTTTAGGTAGATGCTGCTTATCATTTTAAGGAAAACTATTTATCTCTATGTTTTCTAGTGTTTTTTTTTTTTTTTAATAGGAATAAGGGTTGTATTTTGTCAAAAGCTTTTACTGCATCTATTGAGATTATCATATGATTTCTGGTAGTTTTGTTATCTATCTAGTCCATTATGTAAATTTGCTGATATAGAACCAACTCTGCATTCCTAGTAAAAATCTCCTGGTCATAGTGTATTATCCTGCTGATAAATTGTTGTCATCTTTTTGCTAATATTTTATTTAAATTTTTGCATCAATATTCACAGGGAGATTGATTTATAATTATTGTTCTGTTTAACTTTGTGGTTTAAATATCAACATCGTATTTATATCATAGAAGGAATTTGGCAGGACTTCTTTGCCAATTTTTTCATATAGTTTACATTACAAGGGAACATTGAGGTTCCCCTACTAGTATTGTTTTGTTATCTAATTCTTCTTGTAACTGGTTTAACTTTTCTAAGAATCTGGATACTCTACCACTTGGTACATATACATTTAGTATCAGTAGTAATTCATTGTCTATGGTATGCTTCCGCAAAATGTAGTTCCCTTTCTTATCTATTTTAATTATATCTATTTTTATTTTTGCTTTATCTGAGGTCATAGTTAACTACCTCTGCTTTTTTTTTTTTCTTTAGCTGAAGCATAATTAATTTTGCTCCAGCCTTTTACTCTTACTCTTTATGTATCTCTCTGTTTCAAATGAATTTCTTGGAAACAACATGTTGTAAGATTCTGGTTTTTAATCCATTCTGCTATTCACTTCCATTTTATGGGAGAATTCATCCCATTCACATTCTTAGTTATGATTACCAGCTGTGTATTTCCCTCCATCCTATTGCTCATGCTTTTCACTCTTTTCACTTTGTCCCTTCTTAGTAGTATTTGCTTTCTGATTAACTATATCCTCAATCTGCCTTCTCTTCTATCAACTTCTTTTCTTTTCTTACTCCTTTTTCCTAGTATTTCTGCCCTCCTTTCTATTTAATATTTCCCCTTTCTTTTCCCTTTTACCTCCTATTTCTTTAAAGGATAAGATAAATTTCTATTTCTGAGTGAATATATTATTCCCTCTTTGAGCCCAAACTGATAAGATTAAGCTTCAGACAATTCTTATCTCCCTTATTCTTTCCCTCTATTGGAACAGATCTTTTAGGCCTCTTCTTGAGATCTATTTTACCCCATTTTACCTCCCATTTCCTCTTCCACACCTTAGAATTTTTTCTTTGATTCCATCACATCAGAACCAATTTATACCCACACCTTTTGTCTGAGTATGCCTCCTTTAACTGCCTTCATGAAAGATATAGGTCTTAAGAGTGACAAGTATCCTTTTTCCCATCTAAGGATATAAACAATTTAATCTTTAAATTGTTTTTTTTTTCTTTCCTCTTTTACCTTTCTATGCTTTTCTTGAGTCCTGGGTTTGAAGAAAAAAAATTCTGTTTAGTTCTGGTCTTTTCCAAAGAGATACTTGAAAGTCCCTTACTTCATTAAAGATCCATCTAC
This sequence comes from Sminthopsis crassicaudata, assembly GCF_048593235.1. Lineage (NCBI taxonomy): Eukaryota > Metazoa > Chordata > Mammalia > Dasyuromorphia > Dasyuridae > Sminthopsis > Sminthopsis crassicaudata. Next base: position 718,302,918 of record NC_133617.1, read on the forward strand.
TCTCCTGAAAGATGATCCTTATTCTCACTGAATACTTGATTTTTGGTTGTAATCTAAGGTCCTTTGCCTTCTGGAATATGGTATTACAGGCCCTCTGATCCTTTATTATAGAAGTAGCCAGATTCTGTGTGATACCAACTGTGGCTACTCAATATTTGTATTGTCCTTTTCTGGCAGCTTGCAGTATTTTTTCCTTGACATGATAGTTTTGGAGCTTTGCGACAATTTTTGGGGGGGTTCCCTTGTGAGATCTCTTTCCAGAGGTGAGGGTATTTTGTTCTCTACTTTTTGTATATCAAAATAGTTTTTATTGATAATCTCTTAAAAATGTTATATAGCCTTTCTTTTTAGTTCCTGACTTTCAGGTAGACAACTAATTTTTAAAATTGTCTCTCCTAGATATATTTTGCAGGTCTACTGTTTTTCCAATGAGGTATTTTATGCTTTCTTCTATTTTTTCATTCTTTTTCATTTGTTTAATGGATTTTTAATGTCTTGTAGAGTCATTAGCTTTTATTCATCCAGTTCTACTTTTTAACATATTTGCTTCACTTAGCTTTTGTATCTCTTTTTCCATTTAATTAATTCTACTTTTCAAGGTATTGTTGTTTTCTTCAGTGGATTTCCTTTGAATTTGGCCAATTGCATTTTTTAAGGAATTGATTTTTTTTTTCAAACGATTTTGTTCTTTCCTTTTTCAAGCTGTTGACTTTCTTTTGCATGCCTCTTGTTTCTTTTCCCAGTTTTTCTCTTCTATTTCTCCTATTTGCCTTTTAAAATCCTTTAAGAGTGCTTCCAAGAAACCTCTTTGGTCTTGAAACCAATTCATATCATCTTTTGAAGTTTCCCTTGCGGGCATTTTGTCCTCATCTGAGTTGGTGTTTTGATCTTCCCTCTTACCATAGTAGCTTTCTATAGTTATGGTTTTCTATTTCTTCCTCATTTTCTTTACCTTTTTTCCCCCTTCTTTTTTTTTTTTTCTATTTTGTGACTTTTAAGGTCATGCTCAGCTCCTTAGATACAGGGGTCTCTGTCCCAAGCTTCTTGTGCTGCTCTGAGCCTTGGCTTAGAGTACAGGGGCCTCTTGTATTTGGTGTCTCATTCACTGCATGAAACAACTTTACCTGCTCTTTCCAGGCAACAACCTGGTTTCCTGGCTGGAAATTTACCTTCTGTGTTGGTACTAGAGGCTTCCCCACTAATCCGCTATACTACTGAGCCAGGACCAGGCTCTCAGTTGCTGATCTGCTGATTAAGACCCTCTCCCTGGTTTTCCCAGACACGATCTGAACTGGGCTGAACACCCCTTTCATCCCAGTGAGATAAACCTTTTTTTGAAATCCTACTATTCTATCTTGAACTGGAAGAGTGAATTCATTCAGACTGTGTTCAGGAATTTGGTTTTATGTGGTTTTCCATCAGGTTTTTTGTTTGTTTGTTTGTTTGTTTTTTTCAAATTTAGGTTACACTGTCAATTATAAAATATAAATAATAATATACTAAGCACCAGTTTCACAAAATCATGATGAGATAATGTGAGTGAAGTACATTGCAAACCTAAAAAATATTGCATGAACATCAAATATGTTTATACAGTTTCATTGCCCCTTCAAGATTCTTATTATTTTCAGCTCCTGACATGAAGTGTACCTCCCTTCTTTATTTAATGAATTTATGCAATGAATTGCACTAAATTTCTCATCAGGCTCTCCAGTGATAAAAGTGCTATATTTAATTTCGGAAATATCTTGTTTCCAATCCTCAGTAGACAGTCACTGCGAATGTGACTGACTCTACACAAATCAAAAGAAAAGTTTTTATGTCTTGTATATTTTATTTTAGTTAATAGCTCTTATATACCCCCCTTCTTTTTCAAAATTGCCACCACCCTAGGATAGTCTAACACCACTTCCCTCCTAGAATATTACCCTAAACTAGTAATATTTTTCTCTCTGCCCTAAAATCTCTATCCACTCCAGTTTGTCCTCTGTTCCACTGTCAGTAGACTTTCCCTAATATCCAGATCTTAGTATGTCTCTCACAAACCCCAAGTAGCTCTCTATCACCTCTCTAATCAAAAATAAAATTCTCAGTTTGCCATGTAAAGCCCTTACTATCTGCCTTTTCCCTAACTTTCCAGTTTTTTAATTGTTATTTCTTCTACAGTGCCTCCGCCCCCAATCTCTCAGTTAACCCGTAATGCTTCTCTCTGTGTTGTTTGTCCCATAAAAAAAATAACTATTTTGTTTGAACTATTTCCTATGGTTTTTCCCCATCTATGGTAAAATGTTCTCCCTCCTTATCCCTGTCAATAATCCTTCAAGTCCCAGTTAAAATCCCACCATCTATGAGAAGCTTTTCCTAATCTTCCTTAAAGTGAATTCATTTTATCTGAGATTATCTCCAATTCATGTATTCATATGTGTCCAGATAGATAGAAATATATTTTTCAATATAGATATAGTTAGATATAGATTAGATAAATATAGATTAATATATATGTTTATGTATGGTGTTTGGCTGTTGTTTTGTTGTTGTTGTTGTTATTATTGTTGATCTCAGGAACTGTTTTGATTTTTGTTTGCTTTTTAAATTTTTCTTGAATTGAACAGCACCTGCACATTTTTGCTTTTTTTTTTTTTTTTTTTTTTGTTGTGTCCAACTTGTCATGATCCCATTTTGAGTTTTCTTGGCAGAGATACTGGAATGAATTGTCATGTCCTTCTCTAGTTCATTTTACAGATGAGAAATTGAAGCAGCCAGGTTTAAGTAAATTGTCCAGGGTCACACAGCCAGAAAGTATATAAGACCAGATTTGGACTCGGGAAGATGAGTCTTCCTAACTTCTGGCTTGGCCCTGTATTTGTTATGCCCACCTACCTGGATTCCTGACACCTTAAGGACTTACTGATAATTATTGATTCAATGAGTGATGAAAGTGATGAGAGAAAATGAATTTTGTTTAAAAATTAGAAAGATGGAAGTCCTATACATGTAAAATGCAGTGAAAAATGAGGTCACTATTATTAGTTTTAGCTAGCCATTATACTTTGCTAAAAGAGAACTCTCACAAAATGGGTATAATATTTAAACAATTGTGACATAAAAACAAAACTCAGCATAAAAGTTTAAAATATATAATGATCAGATGTTACCTTCTTTGTGAAATATTCCCTGCTTTCCTAGTTGTTAATAATTCTTCCTTCTTCAAATTTTATATTTAGATCTGGCCATAGACACTAACTTTCTGACTCTGGGCAAGTCTCTTCACCCTGTTTGCCTCAAATTCTTCATCTATAAAATTAGCTAGAGAAATAACGGGCAAACTATTCCAATATCTCTCCAAGAAAACTTTAAATTAAGTCAAAAAGAGTCAAATATGCCTGAAAATGACTGAAGACTAACAACAAAATTTGTTTAGCTTTGTCATGTTATATTTCCCTCAAATAATATAAGCTCCTCCTTATATTGTTTCTCCCCTTTTTTTCAGTATTTGTTTGTTTGTTTGTTTTTTCTGCTTGCTTAAACTAAACATTCCATCTGTACCTAGAATTACATTTTCTCAATTCTTTTGCATTTGTTCTATTGATCACTATTATTCTTTACTTTGATTAAAACCTAAAAGACTGTTTACATGCTTGTTGATTGATTCATCTCTAATACTTTCATATCCATTTTCTCCCATGCTGCCAAAAAACAGACTCAGATCTTCTCTAAATTATCCTCATAAATACCTTTCTTTGAGTCTGACACCCATTCAGGCAGATTTACAAGGCCCAATAAAATTTATCTTCATTGCCTCTTCCTCCTTACTGCTCAGTATCTCTTCAATCTCTGGTACTTTGGCTTCTAACTCCAGTACTTTATTATTGTTTTTGTTCTTGTCTACCCAGTCTCAAAGAGGACCAATAACATCAGTAGCATGATGTCTTGAATTTCAAGTGAATTGGATTTAAGTGAATCAAAGCTGTGCAAAGTCAATTAGCCTACCTCTCTCTTTTAGTCATCTGAATCTAGTAGCAAGATATCTATCAGGACAGCTGGGTACTTCATTATATCTGCCTTCACAATGGTCACTCAAAACCTTAATATTGCAAAATGCACTAGCCTTTGCCTGATCCTTATCCTCTGTGATTGTTCTGTGGGATTCAACACAATTCTTTTCCCGGACAGTCTTTCTCCTGTAACTTCTGAGATGTTTCTGTTTGGGTTTTTCTCCTACTAGTTTAACTATTCCCAATGAGTCAGGTAAAATAATTTATTGTCTTCCTTCTAGGAACACAGTTTCATTATGAAACAAGCTTTGTCCTGGAAATAATCCTTTCAGACTTGCAGATGTCATCAGTTAAAGTATTAATTGACAAGTCATTCTGAATAGTTTTTTTGTTTCCTCCATCTGTTTGATGGGAATATTCATTAAATTTTTACCAAATTAGGCATATAAAATCTTAACAAGGAAATCTTTATTTTTTTATGATTTAAAGATTGTTTTTATGGAAAAGTCTTTGCAATTCAGTCATAGAATCTGCACAATCTAAGATCTTGCTTAAAAGCTATGTGTTCTTTTTGGTACATTTTAAGAAATCATTTCATTCCTGATCTAGTTTATTCACTCTATTAATGAATTATTTTTAAAGAGAATTAATCATCAATTAATAAGTGAATTAACTTTTGTCTAAATAGTATCTTTACTTGTAATTCTCTTACCGTATAGTTCTGTCATTTTACTAGAATAGTTGAACAGTTTATTGTCTTGTAGTAGAGAGAAATAATCATTGTAGTCACTTTCAAGGAGACTGCTAGCTTCTTGAGAGCACTTTGTGTTTGGATACCCAGTATGAAATCATAACAGATAATTAATATTTGTTAAATTTTGGTGCTAAAGAAGAAAATATACCTCTTTTCCTTCTTTGTATGGGGCACGAAGCATAAGGTTTGTTATCAAATTGGTTGATGCTTGGTTAATTTGACTGAATGCTTTCTTTCCCCCTCTCTTTGCTACAAAGGATGGCCTTCTGGGGAGAGGCTTGGGGAGAAAGATTTTAAAAGTAGATTATGTTAAAAGTATGATAAATACACATATATGTATTTTTCTATATGTATATAGATTAGTATGTGTTTATTCATTGTTATTATATGTGAAACATGTTGTTCATTATTATATGTGAAACATGAGACCCCAGAAGTTATGTGAGTTTTAAGATACTCCTTTGGCTATGTATTCACTCAATCATCATCATGAAACTTCAGCAATATGTATAGTTTTGCTAGTAAATCATAGAAAAACAATAGTTTATGAATGAAGAGAATTGTGAAGGCTATCTCACAAGTTGGAGATAGGGTTCTAAGAACTGAGAGGTCAGCTGTGCCCTAGGCCAGGTTTCTTTCTCCAGAGGTCACTTACTTTACAGGGAGTGGGACCAGATAGCCCTTTTCTTTGTGAGACTAAGTTGGGCCCATCTTGGTTTTTAAACTCTCATATAAGGTCATTTAGTAATCCTAAAGATGTGGTGGGATTATCAGATTGTTTCCTCATTTTTGACTTAAAATGTGAGGTCATTTGTCCTGACTAAAGATCCAGTTTATAGGGAGGGGTTACCTCAGGCCCCTATATAATTCTTGTCTGTTAACTGGGTCTTGCCTCTCCTTGTCTAATTGCTTGTTGGGAGGGATATGCCCTTTCTCATGTGAATGTAATAAAACTCCTTTTTACTTTTACCTTGAGAAATCTCCTTGATTTATTTAAGCCAGTAGTCTTGTCCCACAGTTTTGAACAAAGTCGCTTAATGAAATAACATAATAAGGAAAATACTCATAAAGATCAAACATGGTGGGCCATCAGACCTGTGGACAAGTAAATCCTCTCAAGTCATTTATTTGGATGGAAAAGCATGCACATGAAGGGGATAACTCAAATCTCTAATGCAACTATGCTCCCACATTTCTTCTGCCTTAGCCCCCAGAGTTTACATTTCAGTTCTTTTTGAAAGACCAGCCTTTACAAACCTAGTTATATTAGTTGCAAATACTTTCTCTTTCTATTTTCTTTCTCCTTAAGAAAGGTGATCTACCAGTTCCCTTTAGTCCAATGGCTAAATGCTTTCAGAATATAGACTTCTTAGTCAGCTAATTAGAGCCTGAAGTTATTTAATTCATGCCCATATACATTTAATTTATCTTTTTTTTTATTTTTTTTAATTTTTTTTATTATATATATATATATATATATACATATATATATATATATATATATATTTTATAATATTATCCCTTGTATTCATTTTTCCAAATTACCCCCCCTCCCTCTATTCCCTCCCCCCGACGACAGGCAATACCATACATTTTACATGTGTTACAATATAGTCTAGGTACAATACATGTGTGTGAATATCATTTTCTTGTTACACAATAAACATTAGAATCCGAAGGTACATGCAACCTGGGCAGACAGATATTAGTGCTAACAATTTACATTCCCCTCCCAGTGTTTCTTCTCTGGGTGTAGCTACCTCTGTCCATCATTGATCAACTGGAAGTGAGTTGGATCTTCTTTATGTTGAAGATTTGCACTTCCATCAGAATACATCCTCATACAGTATTGTTGTTGAAGTGTACAGTGATCTTCTGGTTCTGCTCATTTCACTCAGCATCAGTTGATTTAAGTCTCTCCAGGCCTCTCTATATTCCTCCTGCTGGTCATTTCTTACCGAGCAATAATATTCCATAACCTTCATATACCATAATTTACCCAACCATTCTCCAACTGATGGACATCCATTCATCTTCCAGTTTCTAGCTACAACAAAAAGAGCTGCCACAAACATTTTGGCACATATATGTCTCTTTCCGCTCTTTAGTATTTCTTTGGGATATAATCCCAGTAGTAGCGCTGCTGGGTCAAAGGGTATGCACAGTTTGATAACTTTTTGGGCATAATTCCAGATTGCTCTCCAGAATGGCTGGATTCTTTCGCAACTCCACCAGCAATGTATTAGTGTCCCAATTTCCCCACATCCCCTCCAACATTTGTCATTATTTGTTCCTGTCATCTTAGCCAATCTGACAGGTGTGTAGTGGTATCTCAGAGTGGTCTTAATTTGCATTTCTCTGATCAGTAGTGATTTGGAACACTCTTTCATGTGAGTGGATATAGTTTCAATTTCTTCCTCTGAGAATTGTCTGTTCATATCCTTTGACCATTTATCAATTGGAGAATGGTTCGGTTTCTTATAAATTATGGTCAGTTCTCTATATATTTTGGAAATGAGACCTTTGTCAGAACCTTTGTTTTTAAAAATATTTTCCCAATTTGTTACTTCCCTTCTAATCTTGTTTGCATTAGTATTATTTGTGCAGAAACTTTTTAGTTTGATGTAATCAAAATCTTCTATTTTGTGATCAATAATGATCTCTAGTTCTCCTCTGGTCATAAATTCCTTCCTCCTCCACAAGTCTGAGAGGTAGATTATCCTCTGTTCCTCTAATCTATTTATTATCTCCCTCTTTATGCCTAAATCATGGACCCATTTTGATCTTATCTTGGTATATGGTGTTAAGTGTGGATCCATATCTGGAATCTTTGGGTTTGTCAAAGATTAGATTGCTATAGATGTACCCTTTTTTGTCCTTTGTATCTAATCTGTTCCACCATTTAATTTATCTTTAAAAATACTTCTTTCTGCTAGCAGGTATAAGAAAATTCCCAAAAGATGGCTACAAAGTCCACGTTAAATCCTATTATTTCCTTATTGCCTTCTTAAATGTACCTCAATATATTTCTGAAGATTTTTTCAGACTTTCAAAATTCTTTGGGAATCTTCATGAAACTTAATATAAGGAAGCATAAAATCTAAGCTAATAAGACCAAGTTTTCCTCCTGGTCCAAGTTAGTGTGGATATGTGGCCAGCAATAAAGCTTGCTACACTTAAGCCATCATCATCACCATCATCATCTTTATTATCATCATCTTTGTCTTTCTTAATCTTGCCCAGGTATTAGAATGTGACTGTCAGTGAAAAATGTATTCTATATCTAGTCAAGGAAAAGAAACTAGGGGCAATAATGCATAGGAAGGCCAAGAGCTTCACTAATGTCAACCCTTCTCTTCATTACTTTCTTTCTCTAAATTATTCAATCTCTTTGAGACCTGTTTTTCTCATCTATAAAATCAGGATGATAATGGTTGCACTGACTGATTTTCAGAGACCATTTGTGAAGAAATCACTTTGTAAACTGTGAAGTGAATTATGAAAGTGATTGTGTGTATGATTCTTTCTTTCACCACAATCCATAGTAACATTTGTGAAATGGAACAACATTTGGAGTTACTGATTGTCGATGTGAGGATTCATTCCAACTCATTTCATTTCTAGCCCCAATTCTGCATATTGTTCTTCTCTTTTATAGGGGCCTACTAAGTATAACTTAATCAAGCACATGGGGTCAAGTCCATCTTCTCCATCTCCAACTTTTATTCCTTTAATCTCATCCAATAGCATGATTCCAAGTTCTACATCTCCTTAAGGTAATTAAATGCAATATTCCTCTTTTATTATACAAATTCCTTCTCTAGATTTCCCAGTAGAGATATCAACCAAAACTGAGCAACAGCATGAGTTTGCATATTTTTAAAATCTCTGCTGTATTAAACAGGAATCCACTAAAGTATTTTTTTTATTCAAAGACACATGCAAATTTTCATAAGAGAGCTCTTTATTTGCCTTCTGAATTTTGAAAAGTTCTTGTAATAAAGAATTAAGGCCAACTTGTTCTAAACATTTTTATCCCTAGTTCATTGAACAGCATGACCCATAGATATTAGGGGGAAGTATAGTTGAGGAAAGGGACATCATTTCTATTGAGCAAAGCTAAGCACATAGTAGGCATGTTCACAATATTATAGACTTACATTTCTCTACTAGGGAGTTTTCACACTGGGATTTCCTTATTCTGTGAAAGTCACAAATATTTCCTTTCTCAATCAAAACAGGAAACAATTGTGTGTGATTGCAGAGGCCTCCCAACTGCAACTTCTTTGCATTTAACTACTTTATATATAAATTGTTGGAAAGGGAGGATCCTAGTAGTTGATGAAGATTGTGGGATTATGTAGGTATTATCTGTATTTGAGTCTCCCCTATTGGAAGGCAAATTAACTGGGAATAGAGATTGTTTCATTTTTACTTATTATGCCCCTATACTCTGGGAGGATATTTTGTAATTAAAGGTCTGGAAGAGAATTTAAGGATCTTTTTGTCAAATTCTCTTATTTTTTAGATGAAAGAAATGATACCAGAAAATTTAAGTCACATTAGAGGATAATGTTCATTCAAGACAATAGAACACCTATAGTTTTTTTTTAGTTCTAGCTCAATTTATTATTGCAAAAGTCTCAAATCATAATTAGGTCATAAGACCATATCCCGATGAGAGAGTCTTCATTCAGTTTTCTCTATCCATTACCTATTGGATTCTGGGTAAGACACTTCAAATCTTCCTGCCTGATTGCTTAGCAATGCAATGTTCATATCCTACTGTGGAAAATGAGCTCCAAGAGTTGGGATCATGCAACATAAAAATAGACAGTGAAATACAAATTCCTCTATTCTCAGACTCTGGATTGCTCTTTTTCCTGCTCTTTGGTAGGTCCAAGAAAAGTGTCTCCTATGATGGAAATAAGAGATTTGTGAAGAGAAAGTAATTCTCTTGACAGCTGACTGAAAGAGGGTTTGGAGAACAAAAATGATGGAGAAAAGTTCCTTTTAGTATTCTTTCTTCTACCAATTATACTTCCTGCCTGCCAAACCACATGGTAATGCTCTTTGTTCAGCCAAGTATTATGAGTTTATTTTATGAAGGGATGGAGGCAAAGCACTAAAATGATAGGATTAAGAATTCATTTTGACCAAATGAAAATCGACATAATGACAAACATCAGGGAGGATTTACTGTGCCTTATGAGCATCAATAAAGGGATTGTTTAGTGCACAATAGAATTTAAGCTATTCTTTCTATAACCATGATAACTATCATTTTTTTCTTCTACTATTTAAGATCATCTTTCACATTGAAAAGAAATGGCAAATTGATTTTGTGGGTATCTGCACATAGTAGGTGATCAATAAGTAAACTGAATAAATTTCATATGAGATCATTGTTGGTCAACTAGGTAGCACAGTAGATGGAAAGCCAAATCTGGAATGAAGAAGACCCATCTTCTGGAGTTCAAATCTGACCTCCCTTATTGATTGTGTAGTCCTGAGCAAATCTCTTAGACCTATTTGTCTCAGTTTCTTCATCTATAAAATTAACTGAAATAGGAAATAGCAAACCACTCCAATATCTTTGCTAAGAAAACCCCAAATGGCTTGTGAAGATCTAAACATGATGGAAAAGATTAAACAACAACAAAGATCATTATATATTATATTATTGTACCATATATTAGGTTCATTTAATGTGTGAGATATAGAGTAGGTATGATGGACTAAGTATTCACTGCTTCTGAGCCAGGAAGACTTGGATTCATGGACTCCCTTTAATGTATAAAGGCTATATGATCCTGGGCTGATCTCTTAATCTTTCAGTGCCCCAGGCAATTCACTATTACTCTAGCTTACAGAAAATACATTAAATTTAATTACTGTCTTTTTCTTTCTTTCTTATTCAATGAAAAAGACTTGTGGCTTTTGCTATTTAACCATCTTTACTACTTCCTGCTTGCCAGGTCAGGCACAAGTTGGAAGCTGAGATGCCTCCTAGATGTGCTTGGGCCTCACCCAGCAGTTGTCTCTGATTAATTTGGGGAATGGGGTCTAGCACGCATCCCCCACACTTTCTTCTTTCCTTTTTTTCCTCTCTCTCCCTCCTTCCCTTCCTCCCCCTTCACTTTCTTCTTCTTCTCTCCCTCCCCTTTTTTCTCTTTCTTTCCTTCTTTCTTTTTATCATTCTTTTTGTCTTTCTTTCTTTCTGTGTCTTTCTTTCTTTTCTTCTTCTCTTACTCCTTCCTTTCCTTCTTTCCTTCTTTCCTTGCTCCTTTCCTCCCTTCCAACCTTCTTATTTACTTTCTTTTTTTCTTCCTTTCTTTTCTTTCTTTCATCCCTTTGCTCTGGAATAACTATGAAAGGAAGAAAGAAAGGAAGGAAGGAAAGAAGGAAGTAAAGAAGAAAGAAAGGAAAAAGAGAGGGAAGAAGGGAGGGAAGAAATTCTCAGAATCACATAAATAATGAATCACTCTCAGGACTTGAACCTTTCTGGCTTTAAACTTAGTCCTCTTTCCCCAACTAAACTTAGTCCTCTTTCCCCAACTGATAAATGCTCAAAGGATATGAAAAGACAATTTTCAGATGACAGAATTAAAGCCATTTATAGTTACATGAAAAATGCTCTAAATTACTATTAATTAGAGAAATGACAATTGTATAAAACAACTTTGAGATATTACCTCACACCTCTCAGATTGGCCAAGATAACAGGAAAAGATAATGATAAATGATGGAGAAGATGTGGGAAAACTGGGACCCTAAAGCATTTTGAAATGATCCAACATTTTGGAGAGCAATTCAGAACTATGCCCAGAGGACTCTCAAATTGTTCATACCCGTTTACCCAGCAATTCCATTAGTAGGTCTGCTTACCAAGGAAATCATGAAGTAGGGAAAAGGAGTGTAGCAGCTCTTTTTGTGGTAATAAAGAATGGGAAAAGGAGTGGATACCCATTACTTGGAGAATGGCTGAAGAAATTATAGTACATGAAGGCATATTATTGTTCTATAAAAAATGATGAACAAGCCTATTATAGAAAGGTCTGGAAAAATTTACATGAACTGATGCTGAATGAAACAAGCAGAACCAGGAATACATTGTACACAATAACAGTAAGAATGTGTAATGATCAACCATGAAACACTTGGTTCTTCTCAGTGGCTCAGTGACCAGAAGCAATTCCAATAAACTTTGGGCAGAAAATACCATCTGCATCCAGAAAAATATCCAAGGAGACCACATGTAAATTAATACATGCTATGTTCACTTCTTTTTCTGTTTTTTTATTTGTTTGATCTCTGCCGTGGTTTTTTCCTTTTGCTCTGACTTTTCTTTCCCAACATGATTTATAAGGCAATGCATATTAATAATAAATAAACTTACTATAAAAAAGCTTAGTCCTCTATATCCTGTCACCTTGTGAAAACGATGGGCCTTTTTCAGAGAAAAAAATTTAGGTTACCAGGACAAAGGAAAGAATAATCATTTCTCAAGTGTCTACTATATTTCAGGTGCTATGCACTTTCATAAATATTTTCTCTGATTATCAGAACAACTCTATGAGAAAGGTGCAACTTTTATTCTTGTTTTACAATTTAGGAAACTGAGTCACACAGAGGTTAAAGGGCTTGTTCAGAATTACATAACAAATCAGTATCTGAGAGAAGATTTGAATTCAAGTCTTCCTATTTCTAGTCTGCCGTCATTAAGTCAATTATCTGCCTCCAAAAGCCCTGCAGTTTCCTAAGCCAACTTGTTATCATTCAGTTATAATACAGGTTCAATCTATTGCCCATATTTAGCTCCTGCTGAAGTTCCTCACATTGAAGGATCAGATTTATAGGTTGTATAAACATCTTTATTAAAATCTGGATAATGTACTCTCTTAGCATAAATAATAAAACCTGACATAGTGACTGCCTACTGGGCAAGTGGCTATTTCTAGGCAAACATCCAGGCAAGTGGTTATTTCCAAGGTTACACTAATGTCCTTTGTGTTATTGCTGCTGAACTCTTCAAGCTCTGTTCTGTTCTTTCATTTTTCATTTTTTGAGGGATCACTTGTAGGTTAAACCATTTTTTATTTCCTGTAGATCTTCAATGAAAGACAGGATCATTTATTTTTTTGTCCTTATTGGCTCAGGGTAAAAGAATTGCTTTTAATTAATATAGAAGATTTAGGAGATTTGGTTTGCTTGTTTATTTTGTTGAGTTTTGTTTTTCAGCTCCAAGGAACATTTCTATAAGAAATTTGTAATTCCAAGAAAATCAATATTATACAAAACTGACCTATGGAGTAATGGACTTTTTTTTTTAATTTTGACACCCATAATCACCTTGCTTCAAGCAAATTGTGAACTTAAACTCATATTAAGATACATCATATGTGTCCAAATTCACTTTCACATTGACATCTTCAAAAACCAAATTTCATTAAATAAAATTATTCCAAAATATTTCTTAAAATTTCAGATTTGCATAATTAAAAACCACTTATTAGCCACAAAAATGTATTTTACTTCTGGAAAACTTGAAACTTCATCTCAAGTTCTAGACTTAAGATGATATATTCATTACCTTATCTCCTGTTTCTTTCCTAGGTGTCATAGAATCATAAAATCTCAAGGTCAGAAAGGCCCACAAGAAATAGCTACTCTAATCTTACCTGAACAAGAATATCTGGCAAATAATTATCCTGTTTTTCCTGAAAGCTTTTTAATGAAGGAGCAATTCAATTTCTGAATTGTATACCTTTCAGTTTCTATCATCACACAATCACCTTACTTACTTTATATAGTAACCTTGATAGAGGACCTTGTCTTATACTTTATAGGAACAAATCCCTTAATTGTCACTCTTTCAAATTTCTCTTTTTTCATTTCAGTCCCAGAGGTAATGGTAGTACATTCCCTTCCCTTCTACATGTGTATTCATTCTACCAATGGATTTGTTCACTTCTTTGAAGTTTCTTGTTCCCTTTCTTCAGCTCCCCATAAGATTACATCTCTAAAAGGTAGAAACCACTGGTCTATTTTATTCTAGTTCTAAGTTTTATTTTCTTTTTCTAGTTTTTCTGTATGTATTATATATTAATTCTTTTTTTTCAGACCTTGTTTTAAAATGTTTTTCTCAGCTATTCTCATCACCATAGTTACTGGCAACTCTTGCTACAGCTTTGATTATTCTAGAAGAGGAAAGTGTAGTAATTTTGGCTTACTCACTTTACTGGCCATGGGATCTTGGGCAATCTACAATGTTCCTGGACTTATTTTCTTACCTGAAAATTTAGATAACAATATCTAATTAATTAAAAAGGATTTGGGAGGATAAAATTAATGAGGGAAAGGAAAGGGGGAACTCAGTTTGTTGGAGCATAGATAGTAAGATAATCCCATAAGGCGCAGTGCCCCTTGCAAATGAATTTACAGGCCCAAAAACCTAGATTGATAAATAAAAGGTTTATTGTAAAAATTTGGAAGTAAAGTTCAGTTAGAAAGATGCCAGGGCCAAAGGTGGCCACTGGGCGGGCAGGAACCCTTACATGGTCTGAAGGATACCATGTATTGGCAGGGAGGGCTCCTGCAAAGAGAGGGATCCTGTTTGGCCTTTTTATACCTCAAAGGAGATGGGTGGTACCCCCAAGTTCTTGGCAGGTAGCTCAGATCTGGTGGGGGTTGGGGGAAGCTGAGCTGATAGTGGGAGCTGGGCCTGGATATTCAAAGGGTGCTTTTGATCAGGATTTGTGAATCAAGGTCAGCCATGGGGGTTGGGCAATCAGAGGAGAATCTTAAAGGGACCTCAACCCCTATCAAAATGATATTAATTTGTTTCTAGGGCTTAATATATAGCATTTTTTCTTACCTTTGTCTCTTCTTTTATTTATTCAGGAATTTCAGTCATGTCCCATTCTTTGTGGCCCATTTGGAGTTTTCTTGGCAAAGACACTGGCATGACTTGTCATTTCCTTCTCAGGCATTTTACAGATGAGCAAACTGAGGCAAATAAAGCTAACGGAATTTCCAAGGATCACATAGCTAGTAAGTGTATGAGACCAAATTTGAACCTAGAAAGTTGTCTTCTTATCCTTGTGCCTTATCTACTGTACCACCTTGTAAAATGAGGATTATTGTATCATAAAGTAAAAAAAAAATTCTCTCAGTTTATATAGAATTCTATTTCCTAACTCACTTTTTTCTTTTTTATTCCGTATTCTTTTCAGATATTATATGACTGACTCAGTTTTAATGCATTGTTCTGCTGCACTTGTCTCATTCAATTAGATTATCCTATTATCATTATTGTTACTTTCATTTTTAGATGTAAGGTAATATCTTTCATTTTTACATTACCTTCATTTCAGAATATAAGTAAACTTTATGTAACACATTGAGATTCATAATGCATCTGATACATATTATCTTGTTTCTCCCACTTATTTCTCTTTTTATATAGTGAACCAGACATCTCCTATAAAATGCATTTTAAAGAAGATTTTTTTAAAGTAAATTAGTAAAGTCAATAAACAAGTCAAGAGAGTATATTAGCTTATACCCTGCATCATATCCATTGGTCAAAAATTTGTGCAAAGAATGCATTTACCTAGTCTTTGGAGCTATGTTTGTCCATTATAATTACAGATATCATTCTTCTTAACCAATAAGCTATAGTCACAAGAGTATAGTAATCATTAACCACATTGATCAACCCCCTGACTTTAGCAAAGGTACCAACAAGATAGTGAGAAAGGAAAAAAAATGTGAGACAATAATGTTCTTCGAAAAGAAGTTTTGATCACTTCCATCAGATGAGAAAACATAAATGGATCGTTACTAAAGCTTCATTCACTGGGTTTGACTAAATGTCATGCTAAATAGTTTTTGTAACAATACACTTTTGACATAATTCTCCATTTAAAGCATCACAGTAAAAAAAAATGGAAACCTCTTGGTAATTTCAAATAGTTTCATGTTATTTGTTATAATTACCCTTACAAATGGAAAAACATAAAATGACCAGGCCCATCGTGGCACATTTTCATTTTGTTCCAGATGATAAATGGAGGTGGAGTTATCACTTCTCATTGCAGCTGCATTCTCTTGGGTAGTTAAATCCATGCCTGCCGCTTTGCTAACCCTGAATGCATTCTCTTTCTGAAATGTGAATTCATGGTCAAAAACTGCTCAGGCTGAAAGATTTCCAGTTCAGAGAACTTAACACCACAAGCAATCAGATCATCTCAATCTTAATGATACCCCATTATTTACACACACACACACACACACACACACACACACACACACACACACACACACATACACACAGAATCATGAAGATATAATGCTATCAAAATTAAAAAGAAATATTTTAATTGTTTAACCCCCTTTCAAATGTAATGGGGATGAAAGGGGAAAATAGAGTTTTATAGCATGAAATATCTTTAAAACAAGTCTTAATTTTCCTATCTCTTTGGGTTCAGAGAATAGAGACAAATTAAATTGAATCTGTATGTCTGAAGAATTCATCCAGCTCTCAGCTGTCATTAATGAAATTGAAAAAATTAATAGCATAACAGGAAATAGCTGAATATATTACCACATCTAGGTGGAGAAGGAGGTATATTTAAAACCAAATGGATTAAACTTCTTGGTTCTTTTTTGTATTGAAGATATATGTCAAAAACAAAACATAAGAAAACAACAACAACTTGGATTTGAAACATTTATGCTTATTCCACTCTCCTCAACTCTAGGGAAAGTTAATCAGTCTGTTCCCCTTTGTTATTGTCATGAATGACTATAGTCAGGCTATTTAAAGCAGCTGATGCATTCAATTGTCAGCTCTAAATGTCTATAGAGGGTTCCACAAATGAACCACAATTTGATTTCAATTATTTTTTCTCTTCCCCTAAATGGAAGGTTTTAAAGACTACCAAAAATACATCTGTTAAGATAACAAAAGTTCAAGAAAACAATGAAAAGAAGAGATTAGTAAGCAAAAGCACACACAAATGAAGCAACTTAAAAGGGCAGTCTAAAGAAATTATAAATATAGTCTGGTTGTTGATTTATAATGCTGTAAAAAAAATAAAATGATGAAATTAATCCTAGGCATCATAGAGAATGTTCATCTCAGATCTCTCAATAATTAGACCATGTCATTGTTTGCCTTTTAAGTATCCTATGTGACTTCCATAAAAGAAGCATGTCATATAGTCAAACAATAGCAGAGTACAGGTTTTCAGGATTGGAGGTTACCCCATATGCAACTGAGAAATGAACAAGAATGCCTTATCCAAAATTAAAAAATAGCAAGTGATTATCTAGTCTTTGTCTGAAGACCTCCAATAAGGAGGAAGTCAGCATGATCCAGTCCAGCCAAGAATTTTCCTTCCCATAAGAAACTTAGATTTATCTCCTTTTCCTGTTGCTTTTGCCCTCTGGATCCAAGTTGAATAGGCCTACTGATTCTTTTTCTAAATGATTGCCCAATCAAAGACAGCTACCATATCCACTTCATGGCTTTTCTTCTTCAGGCTAAAATAAGCATTCCAAAAGACTACAAGTTTGTATTGCATCATTTATCATCATCATCCAATTTTGCTGAACTCACCTTTAACTCTCCCCACCCCTGTATTTACTTGTAGAACTTTTTTTTTCTTGAAAGAACATTTTTTGAAAGTTTGTTAAGGCATTTTATTCATATGCCTTGAACTCAAAAATAGAAAAAAAATATTTCTTACAACTCTGGGTCTTCTTCACATCATAAATACAGGCATAGGATTTAGCAATAGAGAGGTTGGAATCAGAGAGGCAAATATGAAAAGGGACGGCATTTTAGACATGGAGAAAACCCTAATGAAAGACACATAGGCATGAGAGTGAAGTATTTACTTATATTTAGTTGTCCAATTTAGCAGAAATAAAGGATATATAGAGGGATGACAAGTAATATGTTTAAAATGGTATTGTAGCATTGACTTTTAAAGATCTTTGAATGTAAGGGAAAGGGAAAAGTCCACTATTACCTTTGTTTTTATAATAATCATTTCTAGAAATATTTCTTAAACACCTTTGCCTTACAAAGTATACAACCTTTTCCCTCAATATCCTGATGTCATGAAAAGGAATATATTATGTATTCTGTGGAACCCTAATATCTTTTTTATTGTCAAATTTTGGATTTTTTTAGCTTTTTTTTTAATGATCTCTTAACTTACTATATTATTACTGTTAATTACTTTATTACTATAGTCACTGTATATATATATATATATATGCAGAAACTAATATATATATATATACATATATATATATTAGTTTCTGCTTATTTCATTTTATATTTGTTTCTACACATTTCTCAAATTTTTCTGAAATCCTCATTGTATATATGTGTGTGTGTGGGGAAGTTACAATAATATTATATGGTACTCACATGACTTAATTTTGTTGTCTTTGTTCCTTTTTTTTTATGGATAGAGCCTCATTCTTTTTCCACTTAAAAAAACAGATCTAATAGTCAATGGATTTTGCTCTTTCCTAAGAAAGCAATGGTAAGGCACCAATAGCTTAAAGACATAGGAGTAGTATAACTACATGAGCCCTGATATAACTTCTAGATCCTTCACTAGGATGCTAACTTTTCCCTGGTAACATGTCTCAATGAGATTTATTTTGGTGCTAAAGGCAATCTATCAATGAAAAGATATTTATGAAATGCTTGTTATATCCAGATCACTTTATCTCCAGTATCTAACACAGTGACTGACATGTAGCAGATAATTAAAAACATGAATTGCCTCATTGATTGCTAGGTATTGCTGAAGATATGATGATAACACACAATTCTTGCTCTCAAAGGCAATAGAGGTAAGTATGATTACATGTAAGGGGGGGGAAATATTTCAGTAATATAATATAATAAATACTTGAATGGAGGCTAATTGATGGCCTGAAGTAGGATATCAATGAATATAGAATCAAAGATCCTGATAAGTGTTAGAAATGAGGAAGAGGAGACATTCAAAATGGTGCAACATTGCTTGATATAGAATTGGAAGTTGTTCAAATATGGGGTCTTCATATTTGCCTCTCTGATTCCTACCTCTCTATTGCTAAATCCTGTCTGTGTGATGTGTAGAAAACCCCAAAATCCAGTTTGCAAAAAAGCAATGTTTTTTTTTTTTTCTATTTACAGTGTTTAGGGCATATGAATAATTCACATGCCTTTACAAACTTAAAAAAATTTTTTTTCAAGAACTTTGGTCAAGAATGAAAATGAGTTTAATTTTAGAGATCTTAATGTGGAGAGAGGGAGAGAGGAGGAACGGAGGTGGGAAGTAGAGAGAATTTTAGCCTGGAGGAAAATAGTCAACAATCACTAAGTTTTTAAGGGCTTATTATTTGCCAGATATTGTGCTAAGATATAGGGATGCAAATATGAAAAAGAAATATGGTCCCTGCCCTCAAGGAGCTTACAATATAATTTAAAAACATCATAGCTGAAAAATGAGTAAAAGTGTGGTGAAGGAATTTTAAAATTATATACATCAAAAATGAATGATGAAAGAGAGGACTATGGGGAGTGAATATGGATCACAACATAGTATTTTCACCTTTTTATTGTTGTTTGCTTGCATTTTGTTTTCTTTATCTTTTTCCCTTTTTGATCAGATTTTTCTTGTGAAGCATGAAATTTTGTAAATATGTATAGAAAAAATGCACATGTTTAACATATATTAAATAACTTCTAGGGGGGAGAGGGGATGAGAGGGAGAGAAAAAAATTGGAACATAAGATTTTGCGAGGATAAATGTTAAAAACTATCTGTGTATATGGTGCTGATACCAGGTAGGGTGAAAACAGAGAAAGAAAATTATAGACCAATTTCCCTAATAAATATTGATGCAAAAACTTAAATAAAATATTAGCAAAGAGATTATAAAAAGTCATCTCCAGGATAGTACATTATGAGCAACTAGGATTTATACTGGGAATGCAGAGCTGCTTCAATATTAAGAAAACTATTAGCACAATCGACTATATAAATAACCAAGCTAACAAAAATCTTATAGATGCATAAAAATTGATAAAACCCAACATCCGTTCCTATTAAAACACTAGAGAATATAGGAACAAATGTATTCCTATGTAATATGTAATGACGGCAAACTAGAACTCTTCCCAATAAGATCAGGGTGAAACAAGATTGCCCACTATCACCATTACTATTCAGTATTGTATTAAAAATGTTAGCTTTAGAAATCAGAGAAGAAACAGATTAAAGGACTTAGAGTAGATGATAAGGAAACCAAACAATTACTCTTTGCAGATGATAGGATGATCTTAGAGATCCCTAGAGAATCAGTTCAAAAACTAGTTATTTAGTGCTATATCTAATTAAACTCTAAAGAAATTATTTTATAGATTTAGAAACAAAAATAATAAAGTTTATCTGGAATAACAAAACATCACAAATTTAAGGGAATTAATGGGAAAAAATGCAAATGAAGGTGACCTAGCTGTATCAGCTCGAAAACTATATTACAAATCAGAGATCATCAAAACCATTTGGTACTGGCTAAGAACACTATAGTTGATCAGGGAAATAGGTTAGGTTCTCAGGACAAAATAGTCAATGACAATAATAATCTAGTGTTTGACAAACCCTCAAACCCAGCTTTTGGGATAATCACTCACTATTTGATAAAAACTGCTGAGAAAATTGAAAACTAGTATGGCACAAACTAAATATTGACCCACATCTAACACCCTATACCAAGATAAAGTCAAAATTGGTTCATGATTTAGATATAAAGAGTGATATAAGCAAAGTAGAAGAACAAAATATAGTTTACCTCTAAGATCGGTGGAGAAGGAAGGAAGTTTTGGCAAAAGAAGAACTGAAAATCATTATTGAATAAAAAAATAGATAATTTGGATTATATTAAAGTAAAAAGTTTTTGTACAAGCCAAACTAATGCAGGTAAGATTAGAAGGGAAGCAATAAAATGGGAAAACATTTTTAAAATTAAGGGTTCTGATAAAAGCCTCATTTCTAAAATATATAGAGAGAAGTGACTCAAATTTATAAGAATTCAAGCCATTATCCAATTGATAAATTGTCAAAGGATATTAATAAACAATGAAGAAATTAAAATCATTTCTAGACATATGAAAAGTTGCTCTAAATCTCTATTGATCAGAGAAATGTAAATTTAAAAAACTATGAGGTACCACTACATACCTGTCAGATTGCCTAAGATGACAGAAAAAGACAATCACAAATGTTGGAATGGATGTGGAAAGTTGGTACACTAATACATTGTTGGTGGAGTTGTGAAGTGATCCAACCATTCTGAAGAACAATTTGGAACGATGCCCAAAAGGCTATCTTTGACCCAGCAGTGTCTCTACTGGGCCTATATCCCAAAGAGATCTTAAAGGAAGGAAAGGGATGCACATGTGCAAAAAATGTTTGTGGCAGCCCTTTTTGTAGTAGAATAAACTGGAAACTGAATGGATGCCCAGCAGTTGGAGAATGGCTGAACATGTTATATGAATGTTATGGAATATGATCAGTAGGATGATTTCAAAGAGGCCTGAAGAGATTTACATGAACTGATGCTGAGTGAAATAAGCAGAACCAACTGATCATTATGATGGGAGTTAGGAAAGGGGGAACCCCTTTTGGGTTGGCACAAGGATACATAGTTAAATGAAGTCTAGTGACTGCACAGAGTCCCCTGTAAAGAAATTTAGAAACCCGAAAATCTAGATTGATAAAAAAGGTTTATTGTAGGATTAAATGGTAGGAAAACACCAGAGCCAGGGTGGCTCCAGTGGGCATTAATCCTTGACATGACCAGCATTAGGATGCCATGTTTGGGACCTCTGCAAGGAGTGGATTCCAGAGTTTCCTTTTTATGATCTTGAAGGTGGGTGGAGTCCCAGGCTCCTGGAGGGTTTTTAGCCAGGGTCAGTATTGAATAGAATTTAATGGGCTTTCAGATAAGGAAGAAACTGTTTTTGGGGGTTGGGAAACCTGAGAAGATAGTGGGGGGCTGGGAAAACCCAAGTTAGCTCAGATCCAGTGGGGGGCTGGGAAAGCCCGGATAAACCAGGATTTGTAAATCAAAAGATCCTAGCTTCTTCAGCTATGGTGGAGTTGGAAATCAGAAAGGAATCTTAAAGGGACCTCAAACCCCATCAATTACACATGGCAACAACAAGATTATATGATAATCAATTCTGATGAACATGGCTCTCTTCAACAAGGAGATAATTGATGCCAGTTTCAATGATCTTGTCATGAAGACAGCCATGTACACCAAGAGAGAGAACTGTGGGAACTGAATTGGATCACTCTTTTTTGTTGTTGTTTGATACCATTTTATTTTCTTTCTCATGTTTTTCCTTTTTAATTTGATTTTTCTTTTGCAGGAAGATAATTGTATAAATATGTATGCATATATTGGATTTAAAATACATTTTATCGTGTTTAACATATATTCAATTACCTGCTATCTAGGGCAGGGGATGAGGGGAAGGAGGGAACATTGGAACACAAGATTTTGCCAAGACTAATGTTGAAAAATCATTCATGCATATCCTTTGAAAATTAAAAAAAGCTTTAATAGAAAAAGAAAACTATCTGTGTGTGTGTTTTGAAAAGAAAAAGCTTTAAAAAAAATGAATGTTGAAGATGAATGTCTGAAAAACCCATGGAATCTCCTTTCCTTAAACAGAAGTTGAGGTTATTCCTCCATCATACAATCAAAAGGTGAAAGAATATTGATGAAGTGGGAGGACAAAGGCCAATTGGATGTTTAAAGATGATGAATTTCCTGAGGGTTTGCTGCAGCAATATTTGTGTACATAATACATCCTACTTTCCAATGTAAGAACCTCAAGGGCAGGGACAGTTCCCTTTAATCTAGAGCAGCTAGGTGGTGTAACTAGTAGATTTAGGCCTGAAGTTAGGAAGATCTGACTTCAAATCAAACACTTATTAATTATATGACCTCAGACAAGTGATTTAATCTTTTGCTTAACTCAGGTTCTTCAGTTGTGAAATGCAGACAATAATAATACCTATCTTCCAACTATTGTGAGGAACAAATAATATTTGTAAACCTCTTAGAACTGGCACATCATAGATGCCATATGGATGATGATATATGCATGTATATATGTATGCCTCTTTGTGTCTCATTTTTTTTATTTTGACATTAACAAATGTGTGTTGAGCTTATTTGAACTGAAGTTTTTTCAATTATGTAAGAGAAAATTCCATTTATTTAAATATAGGTAGAGTAGATATAAAGCTGGTAAAAAATAAAAAAAAAAAAAAAAAAAAAAAAGAAGAAAAAAATGGCTTGTAGGTAAATTCTCTACCATAGCAGAAAAATACTGAAACACATCTGAAGGAGATTCTAATTTGATCATCCTTAATGATCAAAATTTAGATCTCAGTGAAATAAAGTTGATATCAATTAACACAAGCAACAATCATTTTTCATAGTTCTTCAACTTTTTTCTCTATTTCGAAACAACATAAATATGATAAAATTTATTCTGCTATTTTGGACATCTATGGGAATTAAAACTATTTAAATGAGATGAATAGTGTAGATGGTGTATTCCTATCACTATTGGTCCATTCAGATTTAGAAATCCTTTTATAAAGAATGATTACTCAACAAAATAAAAAGACACAGATATTTATGTTGTTTTCTGCTCCTGAAATAGCTTTTGCTGCTTTCTAATATATTTTAAAATCTGTTGCTGAATTTGTGCATTGTCAACTAAATTTAGAATTATTCTCTTTTGTCATTCTTTCTGGCTGTTTTCTCTCTTTTCAAAAAGTAGCCATGAAATGATTGCTTCATCTTCTTCCTTTACCACTATAACTTAAAAAAAATAATAGCAAAGATGATTTTCAACATTCACCCTTGCAAAACCTTGTGTTTCTTTTTTTTCTCTCTCTCTTTTCCCTTCTCAGGGCCCCTAGATAGCAAGTTATCCAATATAGATTAAATATGTGCAATTCTTCTAAACATTTCCCATTTATTGTTTACTGCTATAATAGTAAAAGAACAAAAAAAAATGAAAGATTTTCTTTTCTCTCTCTCTCTCTTTCCCTCCCTGAGCCCTTAGACAGCAAGTAAGGTTTAAGTTTATATAACCAATATAGATTAAACATATGTAAACATATTTCCATATTTATCATTTACTACTATATTATTAAAAAACAAAAAAAATCACAGATTAAAAAAGAAGGGTTTCCTTCATCAGTTTTTAAAGGGAAAAGGTTCCATGAACTATTAATTAATAAATGCTATACATATACATATACAGGGTTTATTTAAGTAAATGTCATGATAAGTAGCTTTCACATAATTTATTTGTTTTTTAACCCAATCAATAAAGATTATTGAAAAGTACATGGTAAGGTAATTATGCTTATTTAGATTTTAGGTATTATTGCACTTTTAAAAATAATAAAAAATATAGTTTATAGAGTGTCAAAAGCCATTTATAATTATTCAAAGCAATTTCACATTTGGCTTAGCAGTCATAATTGAGTTTTTGTGCCAAGCTTTTATTTGTAATGACACATTTCCTTTGTTTAGAGTAACCATGGGTGTAAAGTCATGAAATAGCCTTTTTTCTTTTGGAGTGTGATACTTCAGAATATCACATTTTAATCACATCAATTCAGCATCTCCAAGGCCCTGAAAAATAATTCAAGAGACACACACACAATCAAGACATATGTGGATTGTTGCCATCATCAGAAAACTGTTTCCAATATTACTAGATCTCACTTGCCAATTTCTGTTGCTTATATGGACAAAGGCCTACTGTTTATTGGAATATTGCTGTATGATTACTCAGGAGAATATCATAATGAGTCAGGTAATTCTTGGAAGTCACTCATGTACAGTATTCAGGAATCAGTGCCTTGAGCCACAGTAGGTGATGGCATTCCCAGAGTAAGTAGAGAAGCAGGTGTGTACAGTTTCCTAAATTATTTCTAAGCTTAATCAGCCAGGTTTTTAAATGAAAGCCAGAGGCAGGCCATCTTCTGCTTAAAGACCCACATAGTGAAATATAATTATGTTAAAGCAGCTTTCACAGTTTTTGCAATGTTTACTTCCATTAGTCTAACAGTCTCACTGTTTGTAATATCACAACTGTAGGTTGCCAAGAGATAAAATGTATAGATGTCTGAAGTGCAATTTTTCACTCTCACATGAATTGTTTCAGAATGAAGAGGCAGACTGCATATCAACTACCCAAAGTTTATTGCTACCTGGTAGGTCTGAGAGGATCTTGGCTGCAAATTGTACTAAGCCCCACCACCTTCTATCCTGCTAATTCATTAAACTCAAGTGATTATGAATGCAAAACTCAAACTCAAGTTTTAACACCCTTTCTTTTTTTTTCTTTTTTCTTTTTCTTTCTTTCGTCCTTAAGCAATTGGTCTATTAACGCCCTGAGCCTTTAGAAGAAATGAGAATCCTTGTCAAAATGATGAAAATCCAATCTCAGTAAACTGAAAGGCAAGACTAACAATGGCATGGTCCTTGATTTTTGGCAGCAACCTGTTTCAGTTACTCTGGTTTCTATTCCTCATGGGATTTCCTCATGGGTAGCCTTTGGTTCTGTCAAAATCATAGCATCATCAATTAAGACTGGAAAGCACTTCAGAGACCACTGGTTACAAGACCTTCATTTTATAGATGAGGAAATTGAAAGTTAGCACTGCTATTAAGGATTGATATAGATCTTAAAACTGTGACTTCCTGATTCCCACTCAATTACCCAAATTTGATGGCATGCTATTCAGTTTCTCTAATCCTCAGCCTTGACCTGAAATGTAAACTTGTAGAAAGAGCTTATAGAAAGTTTACAGCCTTAAGACCTGAGGTCTTACTGGAACCATTTCGAACTGATTTGTTATAGTGGAGAACTGATTTTCCAAGCAATCATTTATTTATTTATTTTTCCTCTTTAAAGTTTTTTTTTTATTATTATATCAATTTTTATTAATTTTATAATTGTAACATTTTTGACAGTACATATGCATAGGTATTTTTTTTTACAACATTATTCCTTGTACTCTTTTCTGTTCTGAATTTTCCCCTCATTCCCTCCACCCCCTCTCCTAGATGGCAGGCATTCCCATATATATTAAATATATTATAGTATATCCTAGACACAATATATGTGTGCAGAACCGAATTTGTTGTTGTTGTTGTTGCAAAGGAAGAATTGGATTCAGAAGGTAAAAATAACCTGGGAAGAAAAACAAAAATGCAAACAGTTTACACTTATTTCCTAGTGTTCCTTCTCTGGGTGTAGCTGATTCTGTCCATCATTGACCAATTGGATCTGAGTTAAATCTTCTCT
Organism: Sminthopsis crassicaudata; assembly: GCF_048593235.1. Classification (NCBI taxonomy): domain Eukaryota; kingdom Metazoa; phylum Chordata; class Mammalia; order Dasyuromorphia; family Dasyuridae; genus Sminthopsis; species Sminthopsis crassicaudata. The sequence goes on from NC_133617.1 coordinate 718,329,096, forward strand.
ATGTTGAAGATATCCACTTCCATCAGAATACACCCTCATACAGTATCATCATTGAAGTGTATAAGGATCTCCTAGTTCTGCTCATTTCACTCAGCATCAGTTCATGTCAGTCTCTCCACGCCTCTCTGTATTCATCATTTCTTACAGAACAATAATATTCCATAACATTCATATACTATAATTTACCCAATCATTCTCCAATTGATGGCATCCATTCATTTTCCAGTTTCTAGCCACTACGAAAATGGCTGCCACAAACATTTTGGCACACACAGGTTCCTTTCCCTTCTTTAGAATTTCTTTGGGATATAAGCCCAGTAGTAGCACCCAAGCAAGCATTTATAACTGAAATATCTATCACTTCCAATTAAGGATTGATTTGTTTCTTTGACTAATTTAACCTTAAAAAGTGTTAATAATTCAAATTAAACTTTAAAATATATATGCACAATTTTTTTTCTAAGAGCCCAGTTGTTAACCTTTTACTAGAACATCCCTTTATTTCACTATAAATATTAGTCCAACTCAGCAGGAGTACAATAAAAGACTTTGAGAGTGAAGTTAATAACACATTGGAGACTTTATAATATAAGCTAATAGTAACAGTGATGACACTGAAGTCAATGCAGATAATGTACTTCTGTAGTATTTTAAGGTTTACAAAGTACTTCACTTGAGCTTGCTTCACTTGAGCTTAATAAAACCCTTGTGTAATTATTGTGTTGTTATTGTTATTTTATTGCTGTTGTTGAGTTATTTCAGTCATGTCTAACTGTTAGACTATTTGAGGTTTTCTTGACAAAGATATTGGAGTGGCTTGCCATTTCCTTCTCCACCCCTTTTTTCAGGAGAGGAAATTGAGGGAAACTGGGTTAAGTGACTTGTTCAGGGTCACATGGCTAGTAAATTTCTGAGGCTAATTTGAACTCAGGAATTCATATGAGTCCTCTAGGGTCTGTACTTTTTTATGTTGTACCATCTAGCTGCCACCTTACTTGGATTATAATCCTAGAGTAGTCATTAATAACTTTGATCTTGGACAAATTTCCTTATTTCTAAAATGATAATTGATGACCTCTCAGGTTCAGTCTAGTTATAAAACATCTTCTATAACAGAAAATGTTCCTTTTTGCTTCTTTCCTACTTTCTGCTCAAAACTATAAAATCTCATAAGATCATAATGATCCAAATACTGTTGGAAAGCATTTGATCAGCTCTTCCCTATGAGTGACATTAGACAAGTCATCTAAATGTCTCCAGGTGTTAGTTTTTCATCTACGTAATCAGCAAGTTGGATTGGATGTCTCTGAAGGTCCCATACAGTACTAAATCATATATAAAATTACTATCATGTTTATAAAGCCATAGTAGAATTCATGAAAAAGACACAGAGATTATAATCAGAGGATCAGTATCCTAATCCAACTGTGTTACTTGCTGTGTTGATTTTGGGAAACTCATGTAACCTTTCTGGGCCTCAGTTTTCTCATTTGTCAAATAATGAGGTTGGACTAATCTACTTTATATTCTCCCTTGGTTTGATCTGGAACTCTGATCTTGAAATCAAATATTTTTAAATGATTAATATTTCATTGCCTGTCTATTTTTTGGCTTGAGTTCCTCCCATATTTTTAGAATTATGGAGAAAAAAAGAATGAATTTGATCATATAAAATCCTTTCAAAGACAGAATTGAGCTTGTTAACAATATATATTGTCAAGGTCAAGGATATTAACAGAGGGTTTTTAGAGAAGTTCCCATCCCTTAGGATGATTTTGTTGTTGTTTGTTGTTGTTATTGTTTTGTTGCTTTTTGTTTGTTGTTTTCTTAATTAACAGATATAAGGAAATGAGTTAGAGATCAGTGAGATAACTTACTAAAATGCTAATGAATGTGTCTGCATTTCTCCTGAAGATAAACCTGTACTGTTTCCAAAGGTGAGAGATTTCAGAGGTAATTTGCCTGTTGTAACTTATTTGTCCCCATCCAGCTGGAAAACTGAGAAAATTTGAAGTTAACTCAGTTCAAAATTTCCTATATCTTATTCTTTTAACAAATCTAGACAAAAAAAACTTTGATAAAGAAGATATTTAAACAGTACAGAAATACTTTTTTTCTTTTTTTTTCTGACACAATTGGGGTTAAGTGATTTGCCCAGGGACACACAGCCAGGAAGTGTTAAGTGTCTGAAGTCAAATTTGAATTCAGGTCCTCCTGATTTCAGGACTGTGCTCTATCCACTGCTCTACCTAACTGCCATGATATACTTTCAAAAAAGCAATATATTTAACAGCCCCTAATGAGAACAATATCCTTTCAAATCTCTCCAGTCATTTGAGATTAAGACTTCTCCAAATTCATGACTTTGGAGGTCAAAACCTGAGTTCTTCCTCTGAATATTTTAGAGAACATGCTCAATGGTTCTAGCATTGAAATCTTATAGATATGTATTTGATTTTTTAAAAATCCAAGTAGACTTAATACATATTTTATAATCTCTATCCATTTCCTTCCTATTCATTTTACCTCCATTACAGTCTAATCAACTTGCTTCAGGTGCTGGTCATTTAATAACTGCCAGCTCAGTGTTACTTAGCTTGTTCTTATGATTCTGGATGTTTCATTCAGCATTCTTCTACTATGTGAGAAGATGCAAATCTGACAGCCACAAAAATAAAAACTTGTTCTTCTCAGTCCTTATTCACCTTGACTTTTCTTCAGCCTTTGATTTTATTATCCTCTTCTCCCTGATGATACTCTTTTTGCTTTAGGTTTTCATCTTACTGTTCATTCCTGCTTCTTCTTTTACTCGTTTAACTATTTGAACCTTCATCAAGTTCTTACTCTTTAACCATGAGTAGTGTACACCTCAACTTCTGTCATGGATTTTCTTCTTTTTTTTTTTTCCATAATTCATTTGACAATCTCATTATTTCAACAGTTAATAGTTGATCTTCCTAAAAATCATGTTTAGACATGTCATCCCCATTCAGTTAACTCCAGTATTTCCCTATTCTTTTTAAAGATTCAATATCAGTTATGTTCCCTTAAAACAATCATCATAATATTACTTTATTTTCCTTATTCCTTCAAAGTATACTGACTTCAACTTGCCAAGACCAGGTATTTTCATTGGCTATCTCCCATGCTTAGAATGATTTCCTTCCTACTTTCCATGCCTTTATTTCCCTGGCTCTCTTTAGATTTTAAATAAAGTGCCATCTTTAGCAATAAAGCCTTCCTTACTCTTAGTGTCTTCCATTTAAAACTAATATAATCTATCCACCTCATTGTCTGTCTCTCTCTATGTGAAATTTCTGTCTCTCTCTCTCTATGTCTCTATGCATATATATTGACTCAAATACACACATATATAATATAAATATAAAATATATGTGTATATATGAGAGCTATAGACATTTATATATATACATATATGTATATATATCTGTGTACATATATGTATACATACACACACATATTCTATCATGTTAATATACATATATGTGCATATTTAGTTTTATATATTCTATGTACACACACACACATATATATATATACATACACACACACACATATATATATATATATATATATTTATGGATGTATACTTCAGAAAATTTTTGCTTGTTAGATAGTGATCCCCTTAAGAGCAGACACTAGTTTTTGTTGTCAGTGATGGGTTTTTGATTTTGCCTTTCTTTGCATCCTCACTACTTAGAACAGTGTCTGACATATGTTGCTATTTAGTCATTCAGTCATGTCCAACACTTCATGAACTTATTGATATTTCAGTGGAATTTTCTTGGCAAAGAGACTGGAATTTCTTATTTCCTTCTCCAACTGGCTTATGGCAATGAGAAGTTGAGGGACTTATCTAGGATCACACAATAAATAAGTGTCTACAGTCAGACTTGAACTCAGAAGGATGAGTTTTTCTTTCTCTAGGTTCTGTGCTCTAACTTCTCTACCACCCAGATATGCTGGCTTAACAGTATTCAGTCTACTACCTGACTAATCAGGGAGTTGATATGGAAGATAGTATGAAGAGGCATCTTTACCCTTGGTTGAGCCCTCCTTTATCATCTTTCTTTCACTCACATCCCCCTACCTAAAGCATAAGTATATATTCAGGCAAAGGCATTGGAAAGTTCTCTCATTCTTGGTAGAAACTGTAGGAGGTCTAGGGAAAGGGACTATTCTTGAGCCATATTCATGACCTAAGAAACTATTAGCTATATACATTACAAATGGAAACTCTAGATACCTGCACTTCCCTCAGGATGAAGCATGGTACCTTAAGCATGGTTGTAATAGACAAAGCATGTTTGTCAATAAATTGATGCCCACTAGGATATTCCATGATATCTCAGGATAAATCTTTCAGAGATCCTAGGATACATGGGGACATCCAACAAAAATCTGTCTTTAGATGTGGGAAAATGAATAGCCTCAATCAGTTAACAAGATCTATTAATCCTGATAATATTATTTTTTGAAATCAATCTTGACATTTTGCAATAGTAGTGAAATAGTTTAAATATTCTGGCCTTAAAGTAGACATTAAAGAAATGAACTCTGTCTTTGCTGTTAAGTCAATAAGTAGACTGTGGTAAGATTTTTTTTCCCTTTAGTACATTTCCCATCACCATACCCCCATTCAAACTCTACTCTTGCTTTTCCCAGAAAATATCAACTTGGGGAATTCATGTATTCCTGCACATAGATCCTGCATAAGGATTTTTTGAAATACATAGCTTTGTCTAGTGTAGCTCATTCTTATTAGAAAAAAAAAACAAACAAACTTAACTTTCTTAGTCTATCTATTTACTTTTAAGGGATTTCTGACAGAGTGGGGTAATTGAAAAGAATCACAAAGGATATAGGAAGGGGAGACAGGTCATGTGTGACCAGAACAATGTGCTGGAATCATTATTTCTTTTGCCATGGTTGACAAGATGTTGTGATTGGAGGTTATCATTGATTTTATTTATTTTGTTACAGTAGGGCTAAAGGAAACACATTTCCAAAGGTCATTTTATATCATTGTTGTGCAGTTATTTTTCCATTCATATCTTATTATTTATGATCCTATTTGATGTTTTCCTGTCAGAGACTCTGGAATGCTTTGCCATTTCTTTCTGCAGATGAAGAAATGGAACCAAACAGGGTTAAATGACTTACCAGGGTCACATGACTAGTAAGTGTCTGAGACTAGGTTTGAACTCAGGAAGATGAATGACTCTGGGCCTGGCATTTTTTGCACAGCACCACTTAGCTATCTCATTTTCTGTATATGCATATACATTTATGCCTACATATATGTGAATATATTATTTATATATTATATAAATACACTTTCAGGCATATACATATTTAATATTAGTATGTATGTGTGTGTATATATATATATATATATATATATATATATATATATATATATATATATATATATATATATATATATATCTACACATATACATACACACACACACACACATAGATAAATATGAAAGGAAAAAATGATCAGATTGATGTAAGGAACTCCCAGTTGAGGAAACCCCCCAGACCAAAGCAGGTTGATGCCTTTTCCATAGCTTTCATCATAAAAAAATTGCTTAATTCAAATAGAATTTAAACAACATGTCTTTGACTCATAAGAGACAGGACTTGTACCCAAGCTTTCCTGACTTCAAGGACAGCTCTTAAGCACAATATCAGATTACTTCTCATATATCTATGTTTTCTTTATAAAACAAACTGAATAATTTGGGGAGAACAGACTAAATGATTGTTTTGACATCTAATGTTAATACGATTGGGAGTTTCAATTGGAAGGGAGACTTGGACAATTATTTATCCACTCTGGACCTAACTTTCTTTATCCTCAAAATGAAAAAAAAAAAAAAAAAAAAAAAAGAACTAAGTACACTTTTTGCTCTAAACCCCATGTCAGTCAAACTGTCTTTCTTTCCAGATGAAGAAAATGAATGAATGAATCCCTGACAGGCTACCTGGCTGTTCACTAATGCCCATAACCTTACCTTCTTCTTATGGAATTATTGAATTTCATTAACACAGAGATGGAGATGCTATATCCTATAGGATTCCTATCCTGACTCTTACCTTTCAGAAATAGCTAGTATCATGCCCAAAACGTGATAATATGGATTGATAGATAGATATACAAATAGATATACAGATAGAAACACATATACATTTATGTATATACATATACAGATATTTTATATATTTATGTTGTATTTACCATATGTTGCACAATACATTTGTATGCTTATAAATGTGCATGTACACATATATGTGTGTATGTATGTATGCATGCATATGCATGTGTACTTTTCAAAATAGAATGATAGTCCTTAAAGGTAGGAAGTGCCCTTGTATTGTAAATATTTAGGTGAATATTGGAAAGGGCAAACACTTGGTATATATTTGATGACCAAATACATTAATTCAACAATATGTCAAAATGACTAAAAAAAGCCATAGGATATGAAAAAATCAAATCTATTTACATAAAATTTTATAATCAATGAATTATAAAATGTTCTATTTAGAAAGGCTCTTAGAGCTCATTTATCTAAGCCTCTCATTTCAAATAAAAATAAGGAAATAGAATTCCAAAAAATTTAAAAGATTTGGCCATGATCACCTTGTTAATCAAGGTCAGCCAAAGGACTTGAACTCCAAGGCCAGTAACCTTTGTGTCACACTTGCAAAACCAAAACGATCAAATAATTTGTGCTACAAGGAAATAAATTATATGCAAATTCAGAATAATTTGTACATCTTGGGAAATAATTAGGTGATAATCACTGACATTTATATAGTGAAGTTTTTGCAGTCTGCAAATTGCTTACATATATCATGTCATTTGAATTTCATGATGAGTTGTGTCATGGTTTTTATCTCCATCTTACAGGGGAGGAAACCGAGACACACAAAAGTTGAGTAATCTGCCCATACTCAGGTAAATAAGTACTAGAAGTAAGATTTGAACTCCTGCCTTCTTGATTTTAAGCTCAGTAATTTGTCTACAACAATAACCAAATTCCCTCAAGATTTAAATTACTCCCTCACACACTTCTCTGCCTCCTTACACACATACTCATATTGGTACAGATTCTCTTAGAGTGCAAAATACTCCCCAGGAGTCAATCAAGTGTACATAAAAGCTACATTAACTCTTTGCAATCCCCAGGGGATGCATTTGGGAAATTGTTCTTTCAACGCCCTAATTTTCTTCCTAGTGGGTAAGTTATGCACTGGAAGAACTAAGCTTATCTCCTTTGCCTCTGAGGTCAAGGACGATGTTAGCATGACTTTGTTTTCAATAAGACAAAATGTAGCCCTATAAATGTAAATTCAAGAACATATAAACTTACTGAATGCTATCTTAGTCTCCAGGGTCACAGCCTAGCAGCCAAAGATCTGTCATTTTTCATATATTTGGATTTGGGAGCCACTATATTTTGCTGAGTATCAATTGAGTTTTTTTTTTTTTTTTTTTTACTTTCCCCCCCTGAGCCCACAACATGTTATTACACAGCATGAAATCACTCAGACCTCAGGACCCATTCCGTGCCTCTGTCTCATTGTCCAAAGCATTGAGATGCCAAGCTGTGCTGCAAAATCTGTGTGGTCATCATTTCTCGAAATATTTTTTCTTCCTCAATTTCTTCATTTTAATCAAATGCAATTGTGCATGCTGAGCCTCTAGGTACTCTTTGAATACTGAAGACTTTCTTTTGTTTCCTCTCTGAGAAGTAATTATTTCAATATTGTAAATTAATATATTAAGAGGTGGGGGGAAGATTTTCTTCTTCCTTATGAAGAAAATGGTTTAGTTTAATTAGAGATGGATGATTACTTTGTATAATGCTCTGTAGTTCCTGGAATAGTGTTTTCAGGAATGAGAATAAGAAGAAAAAAACATTCAGCATTGTGTATATGAAATCCTCAAGTACTGGGGGAAGTGATGTAATTGCGTTGACCTTCTTGTCTTTTCTGTTTCTAGGGGCTATAGCCCAGCCTAGAGGTGCTCTCCAGTGCTGAAACCCCTGAGAATTAAGGCTCATTATGACAGCAGTTCATTTTGGCATGAAGCCAGTCTTCCTAAGTAAGACAGAGTCACTGATAAACGAAGGGCAATCATTTCCCTGTTAATACATGCAAGGAAATGGAGATGGGCCTGTCAATCTGGTGGAATGGGAAATAAATGAGATAGGGAGTTAAAGAGAGAGATACTATATTCTGAGTCCTTGTTATCCATTTTGCTCTTCCCCTTGACCTTCCATTGCTGTGCAGTGTAGTGGGACCTGAAAAGGATTTCTGGAAGGGCATTAAAAGAGTTGAGATCAAAGCTTTTAGAAAAAAACAAAACAAAACAAACAAAAAAACCCCAAATGCATTGTTGTGTACTTGGATACCTAAGAGCCTTGTTCCCAAGAAGCTTAAAGCATCTGATAAATAGCCTCCCTTTAATCCCCTTGATATCTTTAGAATAAAGAAGGGGGGAGGAAGGGAGAAACTGTTATATTAGCTGTATAAATTAGGGCAGTGATAGATGTATATGTGGAGACAGGATGGCAAGAAAGGGAAACATTTGGGATCACAAATATTGAGACAGAAAGGTCCTTTAAAGTCATTAAGTCCAACCCACTCATTTTAAAATTGAGGAAACTGAGACTTAGAGCAGTTAAATGACCTGTGAATGGTCAGTCAAGTAGGAAATGGCAGAACTAGGAATTGAAAGCAGGTCCTGCCAGAATGGGCCATGCACTCCTTCTGAGGCTCCAAGCTACCTCCTTTCAACTAGATAAGCACAAGGAGAGTGTCATGGGAATGTGAAGAAGTTATCCAGCTCATTCAGCTGCTGCAATAGAGAGAATTACTCTGGTTAATTATGCACACAGAAAAGCAGCTTTGTGTAAAGGAAAAAAAAAAAAAAAAACTTTACATTTGGAGTCAGAAGGAAATGGTTTCCAGGTGATTCAATGAACACAGTACTGCATCTGCAGTCAGGAAAACTAATCTTTCTGAGTTCAAATCTGACCTCCAATAATAGCTGTGTGATCCTAGACAAGTCATTTAACTACCTCAATCTCCTTTCTGTTAAATGGGCTGAGAAGGAAATGGCAAACCACTCCAATATGTTTGCCAAAAAAACTCAAATGGAAACACAAAGATTCAGATATTAATAAAATGACAAAAATGGTTGAAAATATTGCCTCTTATACTTAATAGCTGTAGCACCTTGGGAAAATCATCACATTTCTTAAAACCAGGGATTCTTGTTTGGTTGGTTTTTATTTTGTTTTATTTTTAATTTATGTGTTTGTTTTTGACATAGACTTCACTAACAATTTAGTGAAAACTTCAAAGTTGTATGCAGAATAATGCTTTTAAATGTATAAAATAAAATATGCTTATTATATTTAAATGTAATTTTTGAAATATTTTTTTTAAAATGTTAAGGGATCCTTGATTAAAAACATCTGATCCAAACCTTACAATCATGATTTCTAAAACAGAGATAATAATAACACTTATTTCATAGATTTGCTATGTCAAAATAGCTGCTAACATATTTTAAAACAAAGTGTTATCTACATATTAATGCTTATTGTGTAGTTTTTGAAGGATCAGTGATTTCATCAGTTTTCATATTCCTTCCATTGACACCTTTATCATCTCATATGTTCTGATTCTAATTCAAATCGTTTCTTTTTAAACAAATCTTTCAGAGATGATAAAACAAAATGTCCCAGTGTTGTGATAGTGATTTTTTTTCCTTAATGCCTTAGGGAAACTACTATGGCTCTTGAGTTATTTACCTATTTTTTATGATTCCTATAATGTAAGAGGCACATCTCATTTTATGGTTTTTATGCATCCTCAATAACTTCTTTTTGACATGTCTTTCACATAATTCATTGTTGGTAATATGTTACAGCCTGCTTACACTCTTCATGGACTCTTCATTGACTTTGGGTCATTGGTTATTTTAATTATTATGATATAGCTTATGATTTTGTGCTATATATGATGCTATTATTTTATCATTTATAATTTATACTTTTATAATTGCAAGATGGTTGGGATTATGGAAAACATTGGGTCATTTTCTAAACACAGTACTGGACTGACCATTCTGAGAATCAACAGACCAATTTTAATAGAATGTCATGCTATTATTGTTAACAAAATGGAAAGATGGAGCAAAATGAAAATAAACTCATTTGGATTCAGATCTGGTTGAATAACTAGAACCAAGTGCTGGTAATTAAAGAATGAAAAGTCAACTGAATGTAATCTCTATAAAACAGGATTTCTCTTTTGTTCTGTGCTGTTCAGGAATTTTTACCAGAAACTTGGATGAAACTATAGATGGGATGCTTGACAAATTTATATGGAACACATGATATTAGAAAAATAAGTCAAATATAAAAAAATAAATTCATATGTCATAGAAATAAAAGGTAGCCCTTAAGATAAAAAATAAATTGTAAAAGTACATAATAATAGATTTTTGGCTAGTTTTCACAGTTTCTAAATATGTGTTTGGAGAAAATATGACTTCTGTGAAATTGAATTTTAAATGTAATTTAATAGTATGACGTGTTAATAATATTTATAATAATGATGCTAATTTAACCTTAAATTTCATTAAAAGAGACTTAGGATCCAGAGTGAAAGAGATGAGTCTACTCTGTTCTAACCAAACCATGTCTTGAATAGTTATCAGATCAGAAGGTCACACTTAATGACACTAACAAGCCAGACACAGCCATAAGGAGAGTGATCAAGATGATATGAATCATTGAAATCATGCCATACAAGGGGAGAAATGAAAAAATAGATATGCTTATATTGAAAAAGAGAAAATATAAGATATTTGTAAGACTTCCCCTGGGAAAAGAGAAATTAGGTTTGAGGAATATCTGTTTGAAAAAAATAGTATTTCATATAATTGGTAACTAGAATATACAGATTCTTACATAGAAGGCTGAGAAGTTTGAATTTTATTTAATAAACAATCAGAAGACATGGAATACTTATGAGCAGAGGGATTACAACCCCTCTCCAGGAGGGACAACCTGAGGCAAAGGCACCAGGATAAACAGAAAAAGGTAAGTTTGTTGAGAGGAGGTACAGAGGGAGGCAATTTGGGAATAAGATAATGAGTTTAGTTTTGAACATAGTTAATTTGAGTTTAACAGTAGGGAAGCCAAAAGCATGTCAGGGAATTAGAAATGTGCAGGAGGAGAGATAGAGATTTGGGAGTCATCTGCATAAAACTGTTTTGTCAAAGCTCTGAATATAGATAAAGGTTATCAAGGGGAAAATGTCTAGAGACATAAAGGATATCTGAAGACAGGAGCTTCAGGACTGCTTGAAAATGGCATCTTCATTTTGGATTTACTTTTTCTTATTCAAAGACCCATTAATTTTAAAACATAAGTTTAAAATCAAAACTGTCCAATATTAAAGGAAGAGAAGAAAGGAATGAATGAAATTTATATAATATCAACTATTTGAAGGCATTATACTAAATACTTTACAATTATTTTTTCATTTAATCTTCACAATTCTGTGATGGTATTATTAGTATTTCCACATTACAGTTAAGGGAAGTGAGGCTAATAGAGGTAAGGGACTTTTGTAGCTAGCAAGTATCTGAAGTTTTATTTGAAATCAGGTTTTGTGAGTCTGGCACCCAAACTCTTTGTTTTGTGCCAATTAGGTGCCTCAAGCTAAAACAATTACAAGAGGGGGGAATAGTTTATTCAGGGGTTCTCAAACTATGGCCCACGGGCCAAGTGCGGCTGCTGAGGACAGTTATGCATCCTGCTGGGTTATGGCAAATGGGCTCAGGGGTGGAGACAGAGTATGAGTTTTTGTTTTGACTATAGCCCGGCCCTCCAAACAGTCCCTCTATTTAAAAAGTTTGAGGACCACTGGTTTATATAAATGAAAAAAGAAAATGAAAATCTTTGAAAATCTTAAGATGTGCTACTATGTTCAATATTTCTCCTAATTATTATCACTTTTGGACCAGTGCTTGGATTCTGGAGATTCTGAAGAAAGAAATTCTATTGATTGGTGTATCTAACAAGACAAATTACTTATTCATTTTATTATTATCATTGACATTAATATTATTATTATTAAAAGTGTTTAGTTCCGCGAACTTCAATAGAGAACCACCCAGATTGACTGGTCAGTGAGAATCCAGAGCCCCTTAATCAATACTTCTTGTTACTTGAATATGTATGAGGAAATTAGTTAGAAACTTAGAACATTAAAGAATTGCTTGGGACATTGAGAGTTTAAAATCCTAGCTGAGGGAAGCACAGCAAGAATAGGTCAAAAGCAGAACTTGAGTCCAGATCTTTCTAAATCAAATACTGGGCCTTTTCCCATTATCCAAACTTGCCTTTATTTAAATCAATCAAATAATAAGTGTTGGAGGGAGTTAATGTCAGTTTCAGAATATAACATACACAAAGGTCAAAAGACATTGCTTCTGCCATAAAGGGGCTTCCATTCTATTGAGGCAGATAACTTGTATACATATAAGCATTTAGAAGATATATTGAAAATAAATAAAAATTCATTTCAAAGGCAAATACTAGCATGTGGGACATAAGGTAAAGACATTATGTAGATTAAGTGATCTCTGAATTTAAGTAGGAATTGTAACAGGTGAGGAAAAGAGGAGCAAGAATGACAAAATCCACAAAGGCATAGAGATATGAATTTCCTGTGAGAAATACCAAGTATCCAAATTGACTTGATTGTAGTGTGTGGGAAGGAAGGAAGGAAGAAAGAAAGAAAAGGATAAAAGAAGGACAGTCTGCTGACTAAGTCCTGTGTCACTAACATACTAGACAATTTTAATGGCTGTTCTATAGACATCTCCAATTCATCATGTCTGAATAAAAATCATGGTCTGTCCCTCAAAACTTATAGGATAAAGAATAATTAGTTAAATAATGCAAAGAAGTAGAATTAAGAGGATTTGAGAAGGTTTCCTATAGAAAGTAGAATTTGAGCTAGGACTTCAATGAATCCAGGGAAGTTAGAAAATGAAGATGAAGGACAATATTGCAGAATGAGGGATAGAAAAAGAAAGTACCTGGAATCAAGAGGGGGGTGGATTTATTCATGTATCAGTAAAGAGTCCAATATCACTGTTCCAAAGAGTACATGACAGGTTATAAAGTGTAAGAAGACTGAAACGGGTAGAAGTGACTTTTAGAAGGCTTTGACAGCCAAACAAATTATATCGTATTTTATTCTGAAAGTAATAGGGAACCAATGGAATTTATTGAGTAGGAGGAGTGACATGGTCTGACTAGTGATTAAGGAAAATCACTCTAGAGGATAAATTTTGAATGGACTGGACTGTGGAGAGACTTTTGGTATCAGAACAAGTAAAATGATCTTTATAGCTGTAGTGCAAATATGAAAAGATTAGTCTATGACTGCACTGGAGAGTTGGAAATATCAGAGGACAGAAAGTGGCATATTTAAGAGGTGGCAAAAATGAAATTAAGGCAATGAAATGGATTTGGGGATGGTGAGAGAAATAGTGAGGAGCTGAAAATTACATCTAGGTGGCAAATTGAGGGGATTGTGATGATGGTAGTGTCCTTGAAAGTAACAGAGGGATTGGAAAGGAGGTATTTAGAAAGAAAGATAATTCATTTGGACATGTTGAGTATAAGATGTCTGTGGTACATCCATTTTGAGATATTTGAAAGGCAGATGGAGATATGAAACCAGAGAAAGCAAAGGAACTAGAAGTAGTAGATACATAGATCTGAGGATCAGAAGCATTGAGACAATACTTACTTCTTTGGAATTACCAAGTTAAATAATTTAGAGGAAGACAAAGAGGTCCTGGTCAGATCCTGGTGGGACATGCCTTGTTACTGAGCATGACTTGGTAGAGTATAGCCAAGGAGACTGAGAGGAGTGATCAGAGAGGTAGGAAGTAAATCAGGATATAGTGCTTTCTCAAAAACACAGAAGAGACATTATAAAAGAGAAAAGAGTGATCAACAATTCCAAAGGATTCAGAGAGTAAAGATTGAGAAGAGGCCATTAAGATTTGACAATTAAGAAATAATTTGGTGACTTTAAAGAAAGTAGTTTATTTAGAATGATGAGGTTACAAAGCAAATAATAGGGGTTTTTGTTTTTGTTTTGTTTGTTTTAAGAGTGAGAAGAGAAGAAATAAAAAGTACAGATAACCTTTTTAAAAAGTCACAAATGGAATAAAAAATATAAAATGTTAGTGGGGATCGAAGAATCAAACGAGATGTATTGAGACTAAAGGATATGTGGGGATATTTGTAGGCAGTAGGAAAAGAGTTGGTGGATAGGGAGAGATTGAAAATAAGTGAGAGTGTAAACATGATCGAGGAACAATCTGTTGGAGGAGACAGAGTGTAATGAGATCACTTGTGCAGGTACAGGAGTTTGTCTTGACAAGGAGTTGGGCCATTCTTCATGTGAGACAGTGTTGAAGGGGAAGATGGTAACAGAAACCATCTGAGTGATTTGATATGAAGAAGAGAAACAAAGAGGAACTCTGAAAATTGCCTCAATTTTTTCCCAAAAATGTGAGATAAGATTCTCAACTGAGTGGTGAGGGAACAGAAGCTTTGGGAAGTTTGAGAAAGAATAAAAATTTGGGTAAAAATCATTGCAGAGAGACTTGCTCAGGGAAATGTAAAGGATGCTTAACATTAGTTGAGGCCGTTTAACATAAACCTATAGTGAACTCCTTTTGCATGATTTCAATATTTTCTTTATCTTCATTCAACAACATGTTTATAGGAGTAAATTGAGAAGTTGGTGGTAGTGGTCCAAGGTTAAAGTTTGTTTGCGCATATATGACAGACTATACAAGGGAATCAGGGACTAAAGAGAAGAGGACAATATGCATTTATCTGTTTCATTAAGGGCTCAAAAAGAGATTAGGAGAAGAGATTAACTAGTACCTGAGGGAGAATTGAGGGGTCAAAGGATTGGAGATCTTCAGAAATTTATAGACTGGCCTCTCTCCTCATCTTCTTAAAACT
Source organism: Sminthopsis crassicaudata (assembly GCF_048593235.1). NCBI lineage: Eukaryota > Metazoa > Chordata > Mammalia > Dasyuromorphia > Dasyuridae > Sminthopsis > Sminthopsis crassicaudata. Next base: position 718,344,212 of record NC_133617.1, read on the forward strand.
TCTAAGTTTTAGAATCAAATGTTGCCTCCTATATGAAGTCATTACTGGTCCTTCCAATTGTTTGCCTCCTCTCCAAAAGCAATTAGCTCCTTTAAATTTACATTTTCATATCTGTATATTAAAGAAAAGAATAAGGGAATAGGAGAAGGAAGAGGAAGAACAGGAACAAGAATGACAAGAAAAATAAGCACAAGAGAAAAAAGAAAGAGGAGGGAGAAGTAGAGGACGGAAATTACATTGCATAAACCCTGAGAGTTTAAAATTTATTGTGCTTTTTTCTTTCTTACCTGAAAACTAAGATAGCATGCTCCTAAAATGGTAAAAGACTTTGCTGTTCAGTAACAATGAAAATTTTTTTTGTAAAAGTAAATAATATCAAGAAAAGAGAAATGCAAAGTAGATTTAACTGTTTTAGCTATAGTTCACTAATTTTTTTTTTTGTTTTGTTTTTGTTTGTTTTTTTTTGTAAATGAAGGGAAGAAAAAAGCTTAGTTTTTTGGCATTATTATGTAATTTTTTTCACTTTTAGTAAGCTTTTGATGTCCCTGGAAACTGCTTTTTTCCCCTCAAATTAAAAATCAGGTAACTTGGGTCAGTTTTTCCCCTTTTTTTTCCTTTTCTTTCTTTCTTTCTTTCTTTCTTTCTTTCTTTCTTTCTTTCTTTCTTTCTTTCTTTCTTTCTTTCTTTCTTTCTTTCTTTCTTTCTTTCTTTCTTTCTTCCTTTCTTTCTTCCTTTTTTACAATGTAAAAAATCTATAAAGGAATTGGATTAATGAATGTGAAATTATAAGTGGTTTGACTTCAATATGGAAAATTATTTATAATATAACATTCAAGGAATCTGTCATTGGTACCGATTTAACATTTTTTTCCATCAATGATTTGGATAAAGGGATATATGGAACGTTTATGAAATTTGCTAATGGCATGAAACTAGAAAAAATAACAACCATTATCTATACAGTAAAGATTTTTAAAAGAAATCTTTGGAGAGGAGGTTATTAGGTTATCTATAACAAAGTGAAATTTAATAAGGATAAAGATAAAATTTGACAATTAAAAATTAACTTTGTTACTTCAAGATTGGAGTGGTGTGACTAAAAATAGTAGTAAAACATTAGGATTTTGGGGGCTGCAAATTCAAAATGTATACTATTTCAGGAAAAAAAAAAAGTTACTATAATCTACAGCCTGCTTGTAATTAGGGAAAAAATGTATAGGAATAAAAAAAGTAATGATATCATCATATATTGTCTTTGTCAGATCACATCTATTTTATTATGTCACGTTCTAAGAATGCCATTGTAGCAATCATATTGATAAGGTTCAGAATAATGAGATATCACCGTGGAGGATGGAGTGCCTCATGCCCTAATGCCAAATGAGGTTTAAAGGAACTGAGGATATTTAGCATGGACAAAATAACATTTAGAATTGTCATAATAAGTGTGTTCAAGCATTTGGAAAGGCTATTATGTCGAAGGAGCTTTCAATCTGCTCTATTTGGTCACAAATAACAAAACCAGCAGCAGTCACTAGAAGGTACAAAGATACAAATTTGTACTAAGTATAAGCAACTCCTTACTACTTAGAGTTATTAAAATTAAATTAAGCTGTCTCCAGACATTTCTTTCTTTTTATATATCAGGGAGCAAATGGAGTAATTAATGCACATATTATAGTACATTTTTTTTCATGTTTTGGCAAAAATAGATGCTCTCTGAATTTCATATTGACTTTGAAATCAGAACTGAAAGCAAAAGTTGGAAAAGGCAAAGAGGTTAATATAGGTCCCTTCAAAGGAAAATGTCCTCAGAAGTTTAGCTGTTTATTCTGTTGTGTCCTACTCTTTCTGATCCCATTTAAGATTTATATATATATACTCTCATTATTCTTCCCATTTTACAGATAAGGAAACTGAGATTGAGGCAAATGAAGTGACTTGCCCAGAGCTAATTTGTCTGAAGAATGATTTTCACTCAGGTCATCTTGACTCAGAATTCAGAATGTTAGCTGCTCTGATGCATTGCCTCTCTGAGACGATGCATCTTCATTTTTATCTCAGTTATTTTCTACCCCATTACTGTTGCTATTCCACTAAATAAATCAGGAAATGAGTAACACTATTACCAGACAGTTAAACATGTTTTCCCAGTCATCTTCTTAAAAATCCTATCTGTGATCATTTATGTGCTTTTGTTATCTGTCCATCACTTCCCAAATATATTGAAAATCAATCCTTAAATTTTTGTTTGTTTTATTCTCTTTTTTTGTAACAGGGCTTACATTGGTCTCCATTGCCTTAAGGCTAGGTGTGTTACAATTCCATCCTAATACCAGGATTCTCCTCACCCAGGAGTAAGGAAGTTGAGGTATCTAGTCTCTCATATTATCTCAAGCCCTTACTTATCAATTTCCAAACAATTCAGATGCATTTAATTACTTAGAGTCATTTTTGCAAAATAATATTTATTTTAGATGCATAGTATTAGGAAACCTATTAACATTCCCCAACTTCAGGTTGTGTAATTGTCCCTTCACCTTCAAGGTCTCTGTGTAAGTGAGAGGATTAGATTTAACTTCATTTCTATATAGCAGTATCCCACAAATTCAAGTTGTTTGTTTTTTTCCTAGTGATCTCAGATTTATACAACTTATCTTGTTAGGCAGACAGAAAGATTCTGCCAAGTTTTACAGCTCCAAGGTCACCATGTCTCGAGTTCTCAAGTCCAAAAGATTCCACTCTCTATATATGGGATGTAAGAAGGAAAATGAAACAAGACCCAACACTGAAATCAATTTCTTAGGGCCTAAGGTGAAAAGAAAGCTCCTTTTTTTTCAGCTTGGGGGAAAGTATCCATGCCATAGATGAAGGAGACCTTCATGCCTGGATACTACTGGAAATAAAAAGAACTTCTGACTGGGAGGGAGATTTAAAAATGTAGTTAGTTCCAGTTATTAAGCTAATAAAGACTGCTTCCATTGGTAAGAATTTCTTCTCCCAGAAGTACCTTACTGACATGTCTCCAATAGATACATTCATCTTGTGTGATCTGGTTATGCCCCAAAGTCTTGTTTCATTCTGTAGACTGTCTTGTGGTTGTTCAGTAGTTTTTGCCTTATCTCACTCTTCATGATCCAGTTTGTTTTTGTTTGTGTGCTTATTTTTGTTTTTTGAAAAGATATTATAGTGGTTTGCAATTTCTTTCTTCAACTCATTTTGGAGATGAGTAAACTGAAACAAAAAGGGTTAAGATTTGGTTAGAGTAACACAGCTAATATGTATCTAAGGCCAAATTTCAACTCAGGTCTTCCTGACTCCAAACTCAGCACTCTATCCATTGTGCTAACTTATTGCTCCAAAGACTATGTTGACCTCAGTCTTACTTTTTTTTTTTTTTTTTTAATCTCCTAATATATATTTTGTAAATTAAAAGCAATATAGTACAAATCCATTTTAGTAAGGAAATTTCCACTACTTTCATGCCTGGTTCACAGAAGGCACTTGACAAATGCTTGATACTATTTATATATATGCATAGGAATATATATGTAATACATATACATATAAAACACATATACTTGTATCTATATATACATATATACAATATATGTATATGTACAAACATATATACATATGTGTGGGTTTATGGAAGACTTACCATAATTTAAAGTTTTTGGGGCTGGCATTGTCATAATGAAATTAGATAGTATAAAATTCCTGATCAATTTGCTCCATTTTATCTTTGTTGTCATTCCAATTTTTACTATCAGAGGATGATCTCTTGCTTATAAAACTATAAGCATTTTCTCCTCAATCATGTTTTTTAGCTGAGACCTTACTGCTTCGAATCTTGACTTTTTTGCTTTTGCAAATGTTTTGCAAATGAATTTATATTTTAAAGTATTTTGCTCATACCTCTCTGCTAGAAAAGAAGAAAATGTTTGCTGAGTAAGGAAGTTTCTAATCATGCACATTTCTCTTTCTATGGTTATTGCTGAAAATGTTTAATGAAATGGTAAAAGGAAGGGTCCTTCTGCTTCTAAATAGTAGCATTTCTATAGGGTAACATTATTATATGTTTTAAAATTTGGAAGAAATAGTAACTTTAGAGTATTTATTTGCTTCTATTTTGTAATTGTAGTTATTTGTCTTTCTGACATTGGAAATATAGGAAGAGCTAACTGATTATAGAAGAGAGACAGATATCAAAAGCTGGGTTTACAATGCAAGTGTGTGTCTACTCTTCCTTTACCCCTAAGTCAAAAATAAGAAAATGGCCTGTTTTAATAGGAATTTTTTTAAAGAAAAAAATCTATTAGATATACCTTTTCCATGCCAGGAACAGCATTAACAGTCATCCTTTGGTCCTTCCATCCTGTCATGCCTTTTTTCTAGCCAGTTTTACCTTCCTCATACATCAACAAAGCTGAGCCTGGGAAAGCTAAAGGAAATTAAACCTTGGTTAAATCCTAGAGAGGAGACTCTTTGTTTAAGAATTTTATAGCCACCTCCTCCTCACCCCCTGAGATGTGTAACCAGACTGATGGAATCCCTTTTGCGTTAATGGGTGATAAAGTAAAATAAAATCCCTAGAGGCCTTGATACTCTAACACTCCGGTCCATTTTTATGTGGGTCATATATCTTAATAGGGTTTCAAGCAATTTGGACGACAAGACAAAGCAGCTGGCAAAGGCCAATTTACAAGAATGTTACTTCTGCGTCTCCACACTAAGCACAGACCCAGAAGCTTGGGTGCCATAAACAGAGCCTGCCAATATCAAAGCCTCACATCAGTGATAACTGACATTTTCAGCACAACATGCAATAATTCTCCATGCTTAATATAAATGTAATTTAAACTGTAATTCCAGGTGCATTTTCTCCCTCCCCTCCCCTTCTCTCTATCTCTGTATTTCTCTTTCTCTTTCTCTCTGCTTTGCTGTGATTTCAAAATGGCCACAGAAAGCTCTTATAAAGATGTTTCTTGTTTTTCTGAGTCAGTGCTAGAACAGGAGAAAAATCACAGAATGGTTGCTACCATAGGAAAAACTACATTAGCTGTGTGCAGCATCTTCTGCCCTGTCTCTTTACATAGGGATTTAGTGGAGAAACATGAAATGTATTGTAACATTTGCCACCATTTTAGATGTAAGGAAATAATAGCTGATGGATCCTGTGGAAAATAGTTTAACTTATTACTTCCACATTAAATAAATTTGTGAGGGTTATACTATTAGGTTTCCAAATGGGTAAGCTTATCCTATTCACACACACACACACACACACACACACACACACACACACACACATGAATATATGTATACACACATATACATGTATATGTATATGTGTATATATATGCATATATACTTTATATACACTATATATATGTGTATATATATCATACAAATATACACACAAACACATATATAGAAAATATGTAGAATAACAAGGGATAGGGAAAAGATTCTTAGTTGGTTTCTGTTTGGACTACATTCAGGAAACTTAATTAGTTTTCATTATTGTTATATTACTGTGCTAAGTGTCTTTGGAAAACTTGGGGTTTTGCTGACTTTACTGAATGATCTCTGCTGAATTCCTATAAAGAGGAGATCTGGAGTCAGGAATAGTTTTGACTTCCCCATTGTGAAATGCATCCTGGCATTGGCGCCAAGTGTCAGTATTTCTGGACTTTGGCTCTCCTGAGGGTTATAAAAGTTTGTTCACTAACAGACACTCCTTTATCCATGAGCCTTATTAGTTTAAAAGGCTCAAGCTTTTAACTCAAGAGGCAATATAACATAAGAGAATGAGGACTAAATTTGGAAAAAGATAACCCATGTTCATTTCCTGACTTTGCTACTTAATTCCTGTGTGATTTTGGGCAAACTGCTTAATTAAATCTGGGCTTGAATTTTTCCATCCTAAAAATGAAAGAAGCTAAGATCACTTTCAGATATACTTTTTTTTTAATTATTTATTATTATTTTTAAAATTATAACTTTTTATTGACAGAACATATGCCTGGGTAATTTTTTACAACATTATCGCTTGCACTCACTTCTGTTCTGACATTTCCCTTCCTTCCCTCCACCCCTTCCCCTAGATGGCAGGCAGTCTTATACATGTTAATTATGTGATAGTATATCCTAGATACAATATATGTGTGCAGTACCGAACAGTTCTCTTGTTGCACAGGGAGAATTGGATTTAGAAGGTAAAAATAACCTGGGAAGAAAAACAAAAATGTAAACAGTTTACACTCATTTCCCAGTGTTCCTTTTCAAGGTGTGGCTGATTCTGTCCATCATTTATCAATTGGAACTGAATTAGATCTTCTCTTTGTCGAAGATATCCACTTCCATCAGAATACATCCTCATACAGTATCGTTGTTGAAGTGTATAATGATCTACTGGTTCTGCTCATTTCACTCTGCATTAGTTCATTTAAGTCTCTCCAAGCCTCTCTGTATTCATCCTGCTGGTCATTTCCTACAGAACAATACTATTCCATAACATTTATATACCACAATTTACCCAACTATTCTCCAGTTGATGGGCATCCATTCATTTTCCAGTTTCTAGTCACCACAAAAAGGACTACCACACATAGTTTGGCACACACAGGTTGGATATACCTTTTATGATCACAAGGTAAAGGTGAAAAAATGATAAAAATAAAATCACTAATCAGACAAGTTCAACTTCAAGTATAGTTCAAACCCCTTTGTAGGCACTGGGGTAGCTAAATGAGAACAAGATAATTCCCATACTCCAAATCTTCTTTTATCTCCCTTTGTCAATAAATTAGTGAGAATTACCACAGTGGAGAATGCATATGCATTTCATTGATATGGATGCCCTTGTGGAAGAGGAGGCAGGAATTCTCCATAATACCCTGGGTGATCTCTGGAAAGTCCCTATCCTACCTACTACTTTCTTTTCCTTAGCTAGGAAGAATGATGGATGATGCTTGCTAACCTCTCTCTCAGGGCTTTTGTGAGCAATAATGAGACAACTGTAGATGCCTGGAGCACCTTGTAGAAAGGTGCTATAAAAATTGCTTTTTACTTTTCTGGTTGTAGAGCATAGATGGTGTTCTGACAACAAGCATTTGAAAAAAAGATTTCAAAGAAAATATAATTTTCATATACTACAAACCTCAATAAGCCCATCTAATAGGTGTGAATAATCTTGGTTCATTCCTCCATTAAAATCTTAATTGTCTCACTGAAAGAAGCTGCCTACACTAGTCTGTGGACATGATTGATGAGCAGAGAGGTTTGATGCGGCTTCTGTTCTAATTTTTACTATTAATGATCTTGAAGTTGAAGTCACAGTTGTTGAAGATGAACAATAAACAAAATCCAAAAACTTTCCTTCAAGGTCTGTGCAAATATGATGTAGGAATTGTTCAAATTGTTCAAACATTAGGTCTTTTTTTCCATGAAGGAGACATTTTTTCATTATTTCAAGAGTATATCTCTTGAAATTTTGGCATTTTTAATCTAGACTATTGTCCACTTTGTGCAATGATTAGGAAAAAAAGCTAAAAAAGGAAGAGCAAAGGGTCTGTATTCCTGGATCATTCTAGACCCATGAGCAAAGCCAGTTAAATAGATTAACCTTAAATGACTCAGACTGACACTCAGAAGAAGACTATCCTCAGTGTCATCAAAAGCCTGTCACCAAGAAAGATTGCAACTATGGCAGGACTTTGTCATAAATTTCACTGATATTGAAAATTACTAGAAGGACTCAGAAAAATTCACAGAGAGTTTGGGAGAGGTTTGGAAATTATACCAATAGTCTATGTCTCAGTGAATTGCATGTTAAGTGTATTGATTGAGCTATGAATGACTTTAAACAAGGCAAACTCAGTGGGGATAGATAATAGGAATCTTCCTACAGAGTATGAAACTCAATTGATGCTCAATTACAGTGAAGTTCAGCTTTCAAAAAATAACACTAGGAATGGACATGTGCGTTGGTCCAGTCTAGCTCCTCTGAAGGGCTCAGAAGAAGTCCTTAAATGCAAAGGTCTGGGCTAGCTCCTCTGAAGGGCTCAGAATAAGTCCTTAAATGGAAAGGTCTGGCCTAGCTCCTTTGAAGGGCTCAGAATAAGTCCTTGTCAGGATAAGCAAAGTCCTTGCCCCACGTTGTGGACGCCAATTTGTAACGTGCTGTTGTCTCCAGAAGCAGCCAATCACTCTCTGGGAGGAGATCTGCTGTGTCAACTCAAATCTCTCAGACAGATTCTTCTTCCTGTAGAGAACCATTGTCTCCAGACAGTTGCCTTTAACTCTCCTCCAGAGTAGTGACTTCCCTCTTTTATCCTCCCAGAGAATGGGCGTGGGATAATCCAAGGGCTTCTGGGAAAAATTACTTCAACCAATGAACTTGCTCCTTCTAAGCATGCAAGCTCTTCCCCAGGAATTCAAAGGGGTTGAACTCCTAGTAAAGACCAGAACTAGAGAATTGTTAAGTACTGACTTAGCACTTAGTAAGAACCTAATATCTCATTATCTCATTAGTACTTAGTAAGAACCTAACAGCCATGCAAATGCAGTGGAGAGATTTTACTTTGGCATGAAACAGTTAACATGAGAGAATTATGTGACAAAAAGCACAGAATTAGAAGTCATCATATGTAGAGTTGATTCCCAGTTCTGCTATCTTTTTACTTATTAGAAGTTGATCTCTGTTAAGTCATTTGGACTTTCAAAGCCTCTCATTCTTCATTTGTAAAATGTAGAGAATAGGCTGTAGTTTTAAATCGAAGACTAGGTGCTTTTCCATTCATGAGTGAAATCAGGATGATTGCTTGATTTTTTTCACTTAATGTTTATGCCTGAATGGCGTATCAATATGTAGATATCTGAGTCCCTATGAACCACGGTATAATGAGCCCACTGTTCTCATGCTCCAAAACTCATGCTTCTACTGGAATCTTGAGGTCCCTAGAGAGCAATGCCAATTATTCTCATGCTTCTAGCAGATAAACTTGATGGGTTTTGATTGTTTCTGGTACTGTTGAGTATTGGTACTCTTTTCTGATACTTTTTCATTGACTAAATTAGCCTGTTGGGAGCCTATTCACTGAGCAATTAAAGAGATTTGATGCCAAAGACAAAACAAAACAAAGAAATACCAAAAACTTTTCCTCTAAAACCATGGGACACTTTCCATTTCAAACAAAGTACCTGAAAAGGAAGCATCAAACTTGGAACTCAAGAGTAATGAGGTAAAAATTTCAAAAGTAGTGAGGTACATCTATAACAAAGAAGTAATAGACAGCTCCAGAAAACTAGGAGTCTATTTTTCTCCTTTTATGAGGGTCTTCATGAAATTCACCTTAAATATGGCTCTTTGATTCACTCCAAAGATTTACATGTAAGTGCTTTATAGATATACAGCCTTCAAGATTCTTCTTCATCTGGATTTTTCACAATCTTTGAAGCTTACTTTCCTCAGTATGTCTATTTGTCTTTCACTTATCTCTTGGCTTTAAATGGAGAGACTGACATCAGCCCCTACTTCTTCAAGAACACTATTCCTACATTTGTTGGAATATTCTAAACTTTTGAAGTCTACAATATAATCTCTTGATCACTGGGGCAATGGAAGAACCTTTCTTCTTTCTTTTTCCCCTAAGGCAACTCCTTCTGAGGAGTCTATCATCCTTGAATCTGAAGATGCTGGAATATTCTCTGTGTATATGTTTTTTCTCCATATACTATAAACAGATAATAGATAAATTGATCAACAATAGATATAGATACATAGATAGATAGATAGATAGAATACATAGAAGCAAATAGATAATATACATGTATACCTTTGATAGTTTATATATAATTATTTTTATTTTATTATACCATTCACATATATATATTAAAGTAACTCATAATAATATTATTTTCAACCTTCTTTTATAATTAATCTTTATTCAAATATCATCTCTCCATTATACTCTTCTAATGAGGTTTATGGGTTGTGTGTGTATGTGTATTGTGTGTGTGTGAAAGAGAGAGACAGAAAGAGAAAGAGAGAGAGAGAGAGAGAGAGAGAGAGAGAGAGAGAGAGAGAGAGACAGAGACAGAGAGACAGAAAGAGAGAGAGAGAGAGAGAGACAGAAACAGAGACAGAGAGACAGAAAGAGACAGAGACAGAGAGAGAGAGAGAGGAGAGAGAGGCATTTGGAATTATATGACTTTCCCAGAGTCACATAGCTAATAAGTGTTAAGTGTCCGAGGCTAGATTTGAACTCAGATCCTCCTGTCTTCAGAGCCAGTGCTCTATCTACTGCACCATCTATCTGTCCCCTGTTGATTTTCTAACATGATTATTTATAGCTTCTTAATGCAAGGCAAGGTCCACTTCTGTTTCAGTTAATTTCAAAGTCACAGAGTAAAATCAGAATGAATCATGAAGATATAAATTTTTTTTCCTTCAAATCTACTTCAATATATGAATAAGCTCTTGTTTTGAGAAAAAAAAATAAAAACAAACAAACAAACAAACAAACAAAAAAAACATCCCTTTGTAGATTAGAGGAAGGGAATTGTTACCACACATGAAACATATTGTGGTTGACTAAAAGATTCAATTGTATCCCTTAGGCTTAAATATAAAAAAAGTGCAAGCTATTCAGTACTTGAGGTATGCAGGTTTGGAAGTATTTTGTGGAAGTAAATCACTTGATTATACTAGTGAGTAGTAAGCAGTAAGGGTATAACTAGAGGCTTTTCTTTATTTTCTTCCAATCCTCTCTACTGCCTCCAGATCATTGTAGGTACAAGATTTGAAGTAGACAAACAGGTCCATTAAAGGTCAGAGACACAAAACTGCAAATAAATTCAGATATAAGAAATGAGATACCAGAGGAAAAGAGGCAACTCCAAGGAATATTGTATCTTGAGAAGAGAAGAGATAAGAGAGCTGGGCATGGATTCAACAACTGGAGCAAACCCTAAGGTCAAAGAAGTGAGATATGTTCAGGAGGAGTTGTTAAATGACTGTATATAGAGAAAGAACTTCCAGGTCCTGAAGTCCTAGTCATTGTGAGTTGCCATATACTCATCTGGTTTTTTTGTCCATACATGTTCCTTACTTAACATTGAATTCTCACTTTTCTTACAAGTGCTGTAGGTACATGTAAGACAGGGTTATCTGACTTTTTAGTGGGCATATTTTATAGTAACTGTTTTAGTATAGCACCTTAGAAAATGTTTTTCCTAAAATTAATGTCCAGGGATAAAAACAACTACCATAATGTTATGGCTAGCACACAGAGTAGCAGTAATCCTTTTGAGCACATGATACTTTGTGGAGTAACTCAGTGAACATATTACATTGAGATACAGTACTCCTAGTTAATGATTTGAATCTATTCCATTCATTTTTCTTTTGTAAATAGTTTTTATCTTTTCTCCAATTACATGGAAACATAGTTTTTAACAATGATTTTAAGTAAGATTTTAATTCTGAAATATTTCTTCTCCCCCCCCCCCATTCTCACTTTCCTAAAACAGCAAGCAAACTGATATAGGTTATACATGTTTAATCGTAAACATATTGCAACTTTAGTCATGTTATGAAAGAAAAAACAGTATAAAGGAGAAAAGCCACCTCTACACCCCCCCCAAAAAAAAAACACAGTGAAAATAGCATGCTTTTGTCTTTATTTAGATTCTATAGTTCCTTCTCTGGATATGGATAACATTTTCTATCATGATTTGTTAGGGCTTGTCTTGGATTATTGTGTTGCTGAGAATAGTTAAAATAATTATATAGTTAAAATAAAATAATATAAAGCATCACTTTGTGTAAGCCTTTCCAGATATTTCTGAAATCATCATGCTCATCATTTTTAAAGTAATTTTTTTAAAATTTAAAGTAATTTTAAAACTTTAAAGTATTTTTTTTTCAAAATTTCTTAAAATAAGTAGTCCCTTGCTTTCATATGCCACAACTTCTTTAACCATTCTTCAACTGATGGACATTTCCTCAATTTATAATTCTTTGCCATCATAAAAAGTTTTATTATATGAGCTTAGCCTACTCATGAGCAATTATTTAGATCTGACATTATTTGTGTGAAAAATGTTTTGTAATTGTGTTCATGTAGTTCCTGGGATTTTGTAGACAGGTAGACTCAAACTATATTGTCTATAGTTATTTTAAATGGAATTTTTTTGTCTCTTCTTGTTGAGCTTTATTGTTAATATATAAAATATTTATGATTTTTGTGAGTTTATTTTGTATCATTCAACTTTGTTAAAGTTACTTGTTTCAAATATTTTAGTTGATTCTCTAAATATCTCATCCTATTATTTGCAAAGTAATAGTTTTATTTCTTCATTGCCTATTCCAATTCCTTCAGTTTCATTTTCTTCTCTTATTGATAAAGCTAATGTTTTTAGTATGATACTGAATGGCATTGATAACATTAGGCAGTCTTGTTTCACTCCTGATCTCATTGGGAAGAATTCTAACTTATCCCTATTTTAGATAATGCTTACTGATGATTTTAGGTAGAAATTACTTATCATTTTAAGGAAAACTAAATTTATTTCTATACTCCCTAGAGTTCTTAATAGGAATAGATGATATATTTTGTCAAAAGATATTCTGCATCTATTGAATAATCAAATAATGTGATCATTATAGTCAATCATGGTAATATTTTTTCTAATATTGAAGCAGCCCTTTATTCTTGGCATAAATTCCATCTGCTCATAGTTTGTTATCCTCATGATATATTGCTGTAATATTTTTTGCAAATATTTAACTTTTTCATAGGTATTCATTACAAATTTTTGTTTATAATGTTTCTTTCTTTCTTTTGGTTCTTTCTTGTTATTATCAATTATCAATATTATAGTTGTGTCACATAAAGAATTTACAGTAACTCTTTTTTTTTTTCACCTATTCCCCCCCCCCAAATGATTTATGTGATATTGGAAATAATTGTTCATTAAATGTTTAGTAGAATTCATTTGTAAATCAATTTCTCCCTGGAGATTTTTTCTTAGGGAATTTGTTGATATCTTGTTCAATTTATTTTTGTAAAATGGGGTTATTCAAATACTTTGCTTCCTTTCCTCTTAATCTGGGAAATTTATATTTTTGAATATCCACTTTTTTTGAATATCCACTTTCCTTAAACTGTTAGATTTATTGACTTACATTGCAAAAAAAAATCTTCTAATTATTATTTTTAATTTCCTGTTCATTGATAATAAATTCACAATTTTCATTTTTGATTCTGATAACTTGATTTTCTTGGTTTTTTAAATTTTAGTCAAATTAAGCAAACATCTATATTTTTAATCTTTATCTCTTCTCCCATAAAGCTACTTCATAGTTTTATTTATTAATTAAATAGATTTTTTGACTCAATTTTATTGATCCAGAAGTTTTAATTGGAAATTTAATTGGGGATTTTTTATTTGTTTTTTTTTTTTCTTAGACTTTTAAAATTACATGCCAAATTCATTGATCTGCTCTTCCTCTATTTTATTCATGTAAACATTTAGAAATATAATTTCCCCTAAGTTCTGCCTTGGTAGCATCCCATAAATTTTGGTATGTTTTCACATTATTGCCATTTTTCTTGATGAAACTAATTGTTTTTTCTGATTTGTTGTTTGACCTACTTATTCTTTACGATTGAATTATTTAGTTTCCAATTAATTTAATCTATTTTCCATGGTCCTTTATTACATGGAATTTTTATTGTTATCACAATTTAAAAAGAATGGATTTAATATTTCTGCCTTTCTAACTTTGATTGTGAGCTTTTTATTATGGCTTAATACATGACCAATTTTTGAGGTCCCTCATTATTATAATTTGTTAACTATTTCTACCTGTAACTCACTTAACTTCTCCTCTAAGAATGTATACAATACGCCAACTGATGCATATATATTTAGCATTGATATGGCATTGTCTATGATACGTTTTAGCAAGATGTAGTTTCTGTCCTTGTCTATTTTATTTAGATCTATTTTTATTTTTTCCTTTGTCTGAGAGTAGGGTTGTTATCCCACCATTTATTTTTTATTTTTCAACTGAAGCACACTATATCCTACTTTAGTCTTTTTTTTTTTCTTTACTCTGTGTGTGTCTTTCTGTTTCAGATATGTTTCTTGTAAAAATATATATATTGGAAATTTATGTTTTGTAACCCCCCCACTACTATTCTTTTTAATTTTAAAAGAGAGTTTCTCCCAGTTCTATTCACATTTATGATTATTCTGTATTTCTCTTCAATCCATTTCCAACCTGGTTTTTATATTTTTTTCTCTTCTTTCATCCTATCTCTCCTCACCAGTGCTTTTCTTTTGATTGCCATCTCCCATAATCTGCTCTCACTTCTATGAGCTCCCCGTCTCTCTTTTTTTTTCTTCCTCTTTCTACTTGTCTATGAGGTAAGATAGATATCTCTACTTAATAGAGAGTGTATGTTATTTCCTTTTTCAGTCAAATATAATGAGAATAAGGTTCAAGCATTGTTCACCTTCTTTCTTATTTCCTTCTAATATAAAAAAGGTTTTTCATATCTTCATGTTTGTTTTTCTTTGTTTACCTTTAAAAAGCTTCTCATGAGGCTTTTATTTGGAGATTAAATTTTCTATTTAGTTCTGGTATTTTCATCAGGAAAGTTTGAAAGTCCCTTATTTTATTGAATGTCCATCTTTTTACCTGAAAGATTATGCCGAATAGTTGATTCTTGGTTGTAATCTAAAGTCTTTTGTGTTCTAGAAAATTATATTCAAAGTCCTTTTATTCTTTATTGTAGAATTTGTTAAGTTCTGTGTAATCCTGACAGTGGTTCCTTGATATGTGAATTATTTATTTATGGCTGCTTGATGTATTTTCTCCTTAACCTGATAGTTCTGGAATTTGGTTACAATAATCTTAGATTTTTCACTTGTATAGATTTTTTTTTCAGGAGGTGGTTGTTGGATTCTTTCAATGATTATTTTACCCTAGTTCTAGAATAACAGGGGAGTTTCCCTGATGATGTCTTTGAAATATGTTGTCCAGGATCTCTTTTTGATCATGACAGTCAGGCAGTACAATATTTTTTTTTAAATTAGCTCTCCTGAATCTATTATTCCCGATTAGTTGTTTTTCAAATGAGGAATCTTTTTCTTTTTATTTGATTTTTAACTTTATTTGATTGATTCTTCATGTCTCATAGAGTCATTAACTTCTACTTGCCGAATTCTATTTTTAAATAACCATTTTCTTTGGTGAATTTTTGCCATTACTTTTCTCTAAGCTGTTAACTTCTTTTTTCATAATTCTCTTAAATAACATTCATTTCATGTACTAATTTTTCTTCTACCTTTATAATTTATTTTTAGACTCTTTTCTTTTTGTAAAAGGACATTTTTGGGCTTGAGAACAATTCATATTCTCTTTTGAGGCATTGCATTGTAGGTATTCTGACAGTTTTCTTCTGAGTTTGTATTTTGCCCCTTTGCCATAGTTTTTTAAGGTTTTTTTTTATGTTCAGGGATCTTCCCCCCATTTTATAAAAGTTGAATTCTGCTCCAGGGGTTCAGTGGGCATTGTCCCAAGCTTCTTTCATTGGGACTCTAGGCTCTAGTCCCTGGCTCTTTCCCTGGGGCTGGTAACTTGTCCAGTGCACAAACTTAATATCACCTATGTGTGCCTGTTGTGTCCTGGATTCCAGGGGCTTGAAGTTTGTCTGCTATGCTGGAGTTGGACGCCTCATAGATGGCCTTCTGTGGCACTGGGTTGCTAAACCAGAATCACAGGGACTTGGTTGCTGATGTGTTCTGTGATTAAGAGCCTCCTGCTGTCTTGCCCCAATACTGCCTTGCTAGGCTGGGTTCTCCCTTAACTCAAATGAGACAGATCTTTCCTAAATAGCTTCTAAATTATCTTGGGCTAGAAAATTATTTCCCTTCATATTTTTTGTGTATTCTTTCATTTGAGAATTCTTTTATAGGCAAGCTTTAATGTTGTTTCCAAGGTAAATTGGGAAGAACTCAGACAACTTCTTGGCTGTTCTCTGCCATCTTGACTCTGCCTTTATTTTGTTCCTTTTAAATATAATATTCTTTGTCGTATCCATCATCTTGTTTCCTACCAGTCACCCAATATATGTGTATTCATTTATTAGCATTACTAACCACTGCTTTTTTTTTTGGGGGGGGATATTTTTTAAAGACATTCTTTTCCTCTAGACTTCTGATCCCTTGTTCTGCTATTTCCCGCCCCCCCTTTTGTTGTGAACCCTTCTCCTCTATGGCAGAATATTTAGCAGCTATATGTGAGTCTTTTACCTCCCTTTTCAGATAAACATAATCTTTATTAACCTTCTTGCTATATGCCAAATGGGTAGCTAGGTGATACAATGAATAGAGTGCTAAGTCTGGAGTCAGGAAGACATATAAGTTCAAATCTGGTCTCAGACAATTAGTTACCTGACCTTAGATAATTTGCCTAACTTTGGTTGCCTCAATTCCGTCTTCTAGAAAATGAACTGGGGGGATGGAGTAAAGATGGGGGAGAGGACACACACTTCTTTCTGATCTTCTCCCATGACCCTCAGATAATTATCAAATCCAGCCTCTGAATTAGTTCTGGACTGGCAGAATACATAAATATGGGAAGTGCAACAAATTACCAGCAGAATATAATTTCAGACCGCCAGAAAAGGTCTGTCTCCATCCATAGAGGGAGGTGGTCAAGTGCAAGCAGGCCGAGCAAGGATGTTAGCTCATGCTGAGCAGACCCAGGCAGTCAGGACTCCACATGGCAGGGCAGATTCTGTCTGGTGGAGAATTTATGGGGAACAATCTATAGCCATGTTAGCTACTCTGCCCTGGTTACAAGCTGGTAGATCAGCAGAGAAGTTATAAAACATCCAACAAAACCACAAAAGGTAAATAGTGAACCTGGAAGCACTGAAGTCTCACATGTCCTGGCCATGAACACCCAGTACCTGAAGTGGGTCAGCACGAACCCAGTGCAACCTCTGCCACTTGAAGAGAAAGTCCCTGCTGCTTGTAGAGGAAGCCTGGAAAATCTCCCTTGCCCTAAAAGTAGATTCCCAACTTTTTTTTAAAATATTAGTAAAAAGGTAAAGAGAACTCTGACCCTAGGTAGCTTTTATGGTGAAAGAGAAGAACAGGTTTTAAACCCGGAGGAGACTAAACGCAGATTGGCTCTAGATGAAGTCCCAAAGGGTGACATATAACACAAGGCTCTCCCAGAAAAAGTTATAAAAGATCTAAAAAAAAAAAAAGAGCTGGAAAAAATGGGGAAAGGAAATTAGAACTTTACAAGAGGGTTTAGAAAAATAGACTTAGTGAAATGGAAAAAGCATATGACTCATTAAAAGATAGATTTGACAAAATGGAAAAATAAAACAACTCCCTGAAAAAAAGAATTTGTGAAATGGAAAAGGTAAAAAAACTTCCAGGAAAACAGAATTTGTGAAATGGAAAAAGAAACTAACTCCTTAAAATACAGAATTTGGGAAATGGAAAAAAAATAATCCATAGAACAAAACAACTCACTTCAAACTCAATTGGACAAATTCAACAAGAAGTAAAAAAAAAAATAATAATAAAATAAAATAAAGAAGAAAATAATTCACTGAAAATCAGAATTGAATAAATGGAAATGATTAACTCAATGAGACATCAAGAATCAGTCAAGCAAGACAAAAAAAATAAAAATAGAAAAAATATCTACTTGGGAAAACAATTGACCTAGAAAATAGATCTGAGAGAGACAATCTAAGGATTATTGGACTCTCTGAAAATCATGATGAAAAAAAGAACCTAGACACTATTTTTCAGGAAATCATCATACAGGACCCGCCCTCATGTCATAGAATCAGAAAGTAAAATAACTATTGAAATAATTTATTGAACATCTCCTGAAAGAGACCCCAAAATTAAAACTCCAACTAAAACTTTGGCTAAATTTCACAACTATCGGACCAAGGAAAAATATTACAAGCAGCCAGAAAAAATATTCAAATACTGAGGAACCACAATAAGGATTACCCAGGACCTAGCAGCTTCCACCTTAAAGGATTGAAGGAGCCTGGAATCTGATATTCTAAAAGGCAAAGGAACTTGGAATGCAGCCAAGAATAAAGTACCCTGATAAACTGAGTATTTTCTTCCATGGTAGAAGATGGATATTCAATGAAACAGGTGAATTCCATTTATTTCTAATGAAAAGACCGAAGCGAATAAAAATATTTGACCTCTTAATATAGGAGTCAAGAGAAGCATAAAAAGATAAAAATTGTACTTCTGTTATGGCCATACGTAGAGTGCATGTATAATCTGATTTTACTTTATAATATAAAAAAGAAACTAGAGGCAGAAAGAGGATTCCACCAGAAAAAAAAAAAAAAAAAAGAGGAAAGTGGAAATAAAATGAGGGAAATTACATCTCATGAACAGGCAAAGGAAACATATTATATTTGAAGGAAAGAAGGGAGGGGGATGAACCTTGTATGAATCTTACTCTCATCAGATTTGGCTCAAAGAGAAAATATTAGACATATTTGGTTTGCAGAGAAACATTTCTCACCTTATTGAAAAGTGGTAGAGGAAAGGAAAAGAGAAGGGGTAGGCTAAATAGAAGGGAAAACGGAAATAATAAGGGACAGGTATAAAAAGGGGGGAGGGGCTTAAAGGGGGAGAGCTGCTTGAGCTCATAGGTAAAATACTGGGAAAGAGAGAAAGGCAAAAAGGAAAGATAAAAGTATAATTTGGGGATAATAAGATGGCTGGAAATACATAATTAGTAGTTTTAACTGTAAATGTGAATGGGGTGAACTCTTCCATAAAGTGGAAGTGAATAGCAGACTAGATTAAAAGCCAGAATCCTACAATATGTTGTTTACAAGGAACATATTTAAAGCAGCGTGATACTTTCAGAGTTAAGGTAAAAGGCTGAAGCAGAATTTATTATGCTTCAAGTGAAGTTAAAAAAAACAAAAACAAAAAAAAAAAAAAAAAAAAAAAAACAAGAGTAGCCATTCTGATTTTAGAGCAAGCAAAAGCAAAAATTTATCTAATTAAAAGCAATAAAGGGGAAAAAAAACTATATTTTGCTAAAGCATACTATAGATAATGAAACAATATCAATATTAAATGTATATGTATGAAGTGGTATAGCATGAAAATTCCTAAAGAAGTAGTTAAGAGAGCTTCAAGAAGAAATAGACAGCAAAACTATAATAGTGGGAGATTGTTATGGGCCAGAACTTGAAACAAGGCGCTAAATCAGTGAAATTAATGAGACAATGGTTATTTAGCATAGTGCTTAACAGTTCTCTAATTCGGTCCATGTACTTAGTACTTACTATAGTTCTACAAGATTCACACCTTTGATAAGAGACCATATAAGCATGGACAAGCTCAACCAGAATGAGAACTAGGGAAGACCAGAGAAATGGTGTCAGTCTTCCTGCCTCTCCCACAGAAACCAAGACACATTCAGGAGGACCTGAAAAAACTGGCAGAAGCACAGAAAGGACTGATGGCAGGAGCTTAAAGTCTTGGAACCAAGGAGAGAGATAGGCTTTTAAGAAAGCTAACTGGGCCCCAGGAAAGGAGACAAGACTTGGAAAGAGACAAAAAAAGATTTGGACTTTAATCCCTGGCTGAACTTGTGATTACTGAACTAAAAGGAAGGCTACCTCCAACGACCCCCAAGGAAATCCCAACAAGAGAATATTACATTTTAGAGAAGAATATTACAGGAGATCTCAACCTTTCTCTTTCAGAACTAGATATATCAAAATACAAAATAAATAAGAAAGAAGTTAAAGAGGTAAATAGAATACTAGAAAAGTTAGGTATAATAGATCTCTGGAGAAAATTGAATGAAGACAGAAAGGAGTACACTTTCTTCTTAGCAGTTCATGGAACCTATGCAAAAATTGACCATATATTAGGACATAAAGACCTCAAAATCAAATGCAGTACAGAAATAGTGATTTTTTTTCAGATCACAATGCAATAAAAATTAAATTCAATAAAAACCCAGGGGAAAATAGACCAAAAAGTAATTGGAAACTAAATAATCTCATCCTAAAGAATGAATGGGTGAAACAGCAAATCATAGACACAACTAATAATTTCATCCAAGAAAATGACAATAATAAGACAATATACCAAAACCTGTGGGATGCAGCCAAAGCAGTTATTAGGGGAAATAGTATATCTCTAGATGCTTACTTGCATAAAATATACAAAGAGGAGATCAATGAATTAGGCTTGCAACTAAAAAAGCTAAAAGAAGAGCAAATTAAAAAACATCAATCAAATTCCAAACTTGAAATTCTAAAAATAAAAATAGAGATTAATAAAATTGAAAGTTAAAAAAAAAACATTGAATTAATAAATAACACCGAGAGTTGGTTTTATAAAAAAACAACAAAAAATACATAAACTTTTAGTAAATTTGCTTAGGAAAAAAAGAGGAAAATCAAATTGTTAGTCTTAAAAATGAAAAGGGGGAACTTTCCACCAATGAAGAGGAAATTAGAACAATAATTAGGAGCTACTTTGCTTAACTTTATAACAATAAATTTTATAACCTAAATGAAATGGATGAATACCTACAAAAATATAGGTTATCCAGATTAACAGAGGAAGAAGTAAATTACTTAAATAGTCCCATTTTAGAAAAAAAATAAATAGAACAAGCCATTAATCAGCTCCCTAAGGAAAAATCCCCAGGACCAGATGGATTTACATGTGAATTATACCAAATATTTAAAGAACAATTAACTCCAATACTATATAAACTATTTGAAAAAACAGAGAATGAAGGACTCCTACCAAATTTCTTTTATGACACAGACATGATACTGATACCTAAACCAGGTAGGATGAAAACAGAGAAAGAAAATTATAGACTCTAATGAGTCTATATTGATGCAAAAATCTTAAATAAAAAAAGAGATTACAGAAGCTCATCTCCTGGATAATACACCATGACCAAGTAGTATTTATAGCAGGAATGCAGGGCTGGTTCAATATTAGGAAAACTATTAGCATAATTGACTATGTCAGTAACCAAATTAACAAAAACCATATGATCATCTCAATAGATTCAGAAAAAGCATTTGATAAAATTCAACACTTATTCTTATTTAAAAACCCTAGAAAGTATAGGAATAAATTGACTTTTCCTTAAAATAGTCAGTAGCATTTATTAAAAATCATCAGCCACTATCATATGAAATGGAGATAAACTGAAACCATTCCCAATAAGACTGAAGGTGAAACAAGGTTGCCTACTATCACTATTACTATTCAATATTGAATTAGAAATGCTAGCCTTGGCAATAAGAGAAAAAAAAAAAAAAAGAGAGATGAAAGGAATTAGAGTACGTAATGAGGAAACCAAATTATCACTCTTTGCAGATGATATGATGGCATACTTAGAGAAAATGTTTGTTGCAGCCCTTTTTGTAAGTGGCTAGAAATTGAAAATTGAATAGATGTCCATGAATTGGAGAATGGCTGAATAAATTATGATATATGAAAATTATGGAATATTATTTTTCTGTAAGAAATGACCAACAGTATGATTTCAAAGAGGCCTGCAGAGACTTACATGAACTGATGCTAAGTGAAAGGAGCAGAACCAGGAGATCATTATTCAAAGCAACAAGACTATGTGATGATCAATTCTAATGGGTGTAGCTCTCTTCAACAATGAGATGATTCAATCCAGTTCCAATTGTTCAGTAATGAGGAGAGCCATCTATACCCAGAGAGGACTGTGAGAACTGAGTGTGAGCCACAGCATAGCATTTTCACTCTTTCTTTTGTTGCTTGCTTGCATTTTCATTTTCTTTCTCAGATTTTTTTTCCCTTCTTAATCCATTTTTTTCTCGTGCAGCAAGATAACTATATAAATATGTATGCATATATTGCATTTAACATAGTTTAACATATTTAACATGTATAGGACTACATGACATCTGGGGGAGAGGAGGGGAAAAATTTACACAAAAATTTTTCAAGGGTCAATGTTAAAAAATTACCCATGCATATGTTTTATAAATTAAAAGCTATAATAAAATAAATTTAATAAAAAAAATTAAAGAAAATGAGCTGGAGAAGGAAATATCAGAGTAGTCCTGTATCTTTACCAGGAAAATCCTAAATGGTTCACAAAAAGTTGGAGATTACTAAAAAATGATGGAGCAACATATACCATCTGTGTACTGTGTTCCTATGTATATCGCACTATTATCTTGTCAAAAGGAGAAAATAATGAAAGACTCCAGGATACCCGGTAAACCCTTGATGGTCAATTTATGAAAACATATGGAGAAAAGTCAAACAGAATTGGCAGTTATAAATGTGCTATAATTTGTTCTGTGGGTTGGTGGTGGGATCATCTATATTACTAAGATCACAGATCCATTTGATTATATGTTTATTTCTAAATAAGCAAACTTTACTGAAGCATTGCAAGGGCTAAAGTAGTAACTAAAATAATTTGAAACATTATGGAAAATTCTGACAGAAGTTTGCTTTGAGTAATATTTCGAAGGAAATGAGAAATAGAAGGATAAAATGGATTTGACACTTTAAATCAGGGGATAACTTGAATGAAAAGCAAATAGGATTACATGGAGGGACCTGCTATCACTAGGCAGAAAAGGATAATCTCAATATTAAGCAAACATGGCAGTCTAAATCCAGAACCAAAGGATAACTATGCTTTGTTAACTTTACAGAGTCATATATTTTGAGTAATTTGAGTAAAATCATTTCAAAAAATGAATTATTTAACTGTTTCATTATGGTTTGAGTTGGAATTCAATAATAAAGTAATATGGAATAATTTTTTCAAAAACTGCATGAGTTTCATTGAAAATAAATATCTTATTGACTTCTATTTATCATTCTCTTTTGTGTCTAACTCTTTGTGACCCCATTTGGGGTTTTCTTGATAAAGGCACCATATTGGTTTCCCATTTTCTTCTCCAGCTCTTTTTACAGCTAAGGGAATTGAGGTAAAAAAAATATAAGGGACTTTTCTAGGCTTTCATATTTAGGAAGTATTTGAGGCCAGATTTGAACTGAATAAAATGAGTTTTCTTGTTCAGATCTGGCACTCTATCCTGTACCATCTATCCACCTTTCTTCAACACTATCTGTTCCTAATTTCCTACTATCTTACAGTAAGGAAGAATATTTAAGGTAAATTGATAGGCACCTGCCTTTTTTCCCAAAATATGCTGCATTCCAAACATTTAGTCTACCAGCTCTCTGCTAGTAGAAGTAAACTTTAACATTCCGGTTTTGTCATTGCACTGATTTGATCCAGAATAAATTTTAGTGATTTTCTTTTTTCCAGGCACATGATTTGATCACTATGTTTATTTCACTCTTGGTAATGTTAAATTCATTTGTCATCACTGCAACAGGTTTTCCCAAGTATATCTTAATTCTTCATGATAATCTTATATTTTGGGATAATAATCTGCCACTTTCACTTGCAAAAATCTATTCAGGTATCCCCAAACTAAAAAGTACTCACTTTGTTACTTTTACTTTGTTGTTCCAAAATATGTCACTAATTTTAATATCCTTTGGGGTTTTTCTTCCTCTCTTTGACTTTTTAGACCTATTAAAAGGATCTTTGGATTATCTTTAGTTTATTTCTCTTTCAAATAAAATTATTGCTGGATTTCCAAAACAGTTGGCTCAATTCACAGTTCCACGAATGGTGCATGTCTATATCTCCACAGCCCTGTCATTTGTCCTTTGTTTCCTTTTCATCTTTGCCAATATGATAGATATTAGGTGAAAGTTCTTTTTTTTTTAATTACTTTTCTTAATTGTGATAATTTTCAGTAGGACTCAATAAGTTCTCCCGAGACTCTAGTTTGTTGTTCTCTGTTCTTGACTTAGCAAAGAATTACTCTGAAGTGCTTTTATACTGTGTTACATATATTTTGAATCAATTTAGTCAACCAATTCCCAATTAATGGGCATCTATTCAATTTCTAATTCCTTAATATCACAAAAAAGTGAAGTAGCTTTGTTGTAAACCTATCTGTCCTTACATCAGCCCTATTTATGTGCATAGAGACATATAATTAATGTTCAGTTACCCTCTCTCAGAGAAGGGAGAAAAGTGTATACATTTTCAAAGTGTGTGTGTGTGTGTGTGTGTGTGTGTGTGTGTGTGTGTGTGTGTGTGTGTGTGTGTATTTAAGACAAGGGGATTAAGTGATTTGCCTGGACTCACATAGCTAGTACGTGTTAAATATCCAAGGCTGTATTTGAATTCAGGTCATCCTAGTTTCAGGGTCCATGCTTTATCCACTGTACCATCTAGCCAACTCAATTCTCAAGGCATTTTGAGGTTTATATGCCCTTCTCCTCATTTTTCAACTTGTTTTTCTTTCTTTTCTCAGGGACAGTCCAGATCTCAAATTATATCTATCAGATATAGATCATATTAGAGTCTTTCTCTAAAGTCATAGCAGATGTTCCATGTAGACAATGATGTCTTAAATGAGTACATAAAGACACATACACATGTATGCATACATATGTGTATGCACACACACATACACACACTCATACCTTACAATGTAATCCAGGGAAGGGATACTAATGAAAATGACTTCATTCTAGCTCAGAGGCAAGTTAGTCATAAGTACTGTCTTGATTTTTTTTTTTTTATTTTGAATCATCCTATTAATGGTGAACGTTAAAAGTAATTGCAATATAACATGCTCTTACCCGTGTGTGTGTGTGTGTGTGTGTGTGTGTGGTGTGTGTATGTGTGTATATGTTCATGGGCACATATGTAGTCTATGGTGCTTCCTCCCTTAAAAGTAAAGGCAATATGCTAAATTCTTGTGTAAAAATATGGATTTTCAAATTAGATTGAATTGACCTTACAATGGTAAGATAATGACATATTTAAATTACTTTAGTTCTAAAAGAAATGGAATCTTCCAATAAAACTTACATGCTTCCAAGAAAGATATCATTCTAAACAAATTGAACAAACATAGGAGGGAAATATGTCATAAACATGTGTCCATAATCATGCCAAAATCTGTTCACAACAATTATTTAAGTTATTGACCAGAGCTGTACATTTTTAAAAACACAGCACTTACACTTTTACTCAGGATGGTAGATGCATTTTCAGATTTTTTTTTTAATCCGTAAGGAGCATGGCTTTTTAATAATAGAGATAGGAAATAGTCAGTATACACAGAACTTGTTGAATAAATAAATATGAATCCTTGAATGACAAAGTTATTATTATTTTTTTCCTCCTTCCTCCCCCATTTAATTTGCTGTAAGGAAACAGTTTGTCATAGTAGCAAAAGGGCCAATCATAGTGACAGGAAAACCATTCAGGTATATACAATCTTCATGTCCACACATATAATACTGAATTGCTCATTGATATAAGCAAATATATAAGGTCCTAAGTTATAACAGAGTAATTGATTTTTATTAGTGGAGGGTTATTTCCACACTAGGACTTACAGAAATTAAATCACAGGTCCCAGCTATGACTCACCAAAAATGCCAGAAAAAAATTGCATAAATTTTTTTCTGGGTTGGCAATGTATAATCTACAAATCAAGTTAAAAATAAACTCTCTATAATGCTACTCCTATCTTGTGTAGACATATACTTTTCTTTGGAGTCAGGAAGAACTTCTTCTCTGACATATACCAGTTATTTGATCTTAGGCAATTTACAGAATCTCTCATTGCCCATGGCAATGCTAAAATTTGAAGTTGTAGAAGTATAAATCTCAATTGGTAGAAAGATTTATTTCACTGGTATTTTCTTAATTATGCATAAAGTAGTATCTTTACTTAGGATTACAATGTTTTAAAGAATATAGTTTAGATAAAACTTTTAGATAATGTATTCATGGAGTTTACAATCTAGCAGTTTGATAAGAAACAAGTACCAATAGTCAAAATACACAATAAAGCACTATAAATTTTTTAGGGAGATGTATATCAAATTTATTTGTGATGTTTGAGGAGGAGAGCATGAGTTTCATGGAGCAGAAGACATATGAATTGGTTTTTAAAGTCTGGATAATGATTCAATAAAGCAAAGAAACAAAAGTCATGGTAGACTGCAGGGAGCAGAAATTTTAAAAAGGTTATGAACAGGAATTTTTTTTAATAATGAAAAGGGGATTGTGGTTAGAATAGAATCATGTAAAAGGATCAAGGGCACAATTGAATATTTAACATTGGTAAGAAGAAACACTTTTTGATATACGAGAAATAGATGTTTGAGAAGACAATGGAATTGTCTAAAATATGGAGGAGCTGAGATAAGGGATACCATCTGTAATAATCTCAGTCTTCTCAGGAAAGTACAAAGCAACTCTGGGAATGAGAGTTGGGAATGGATATTCAGAGCAGCTATAAGTGGTGCATTGGATAGCATCCTGAGCCTAGATTAAGAAAGATTACTTCAAATCTAGCCTCAGACATTAGCTATGTATTTCTGTGTAAGCTACTAAAACCTCTATTTTCTTGTAAAACTGGAATAATAATAGGACCTATCTCCCAAGTTTGTTGTGAGGATCAAATGAGAAAATAATTATAAGGTATGTAATAAAGTATATGATATAGAGTTAGTTCTGTACGAATGTTAGCTGATTCTTTCTTTCTTTCTTTGTTTCTTTCTTTCTTTCTTTCTTTCTTTCTTTCTTTCTTTCTTTCTTTCTCTCTTTCTTTCTCTCTTTCTCTCTTTCTTTCTCTCTTTCTCTCTCTCTCTCTTTCTTTCTTTCTATCTATCTATCTATCTATCTATCTATCTATCTATCTATCTATCTATCTATCTATAATTTGGCCTGAATCCAGAGGTGATTTTTAGTCTTTCTGGTTATGTAATAAAAATTCATATAAATTAATATAATATTTACCATGTAATAGTACAAATCTATTTATTGTTACATAGTATATCCTTACAGTAGAAAGTACATCTTTTCATAATTTCTTCCAATAGGACACTTATAGTATGGTGTTCATACTAGCAGTAAAGAGGCCAGCAAATAATAGATTTCTAGAACTTTTGGCAAAGTACCATATAGCTATTATCTCATGTGATCCAAAAACAGGCCTGTAATTAATAATATAGTTGTTATTGCTCATTTCATAGATAACAAAACAGACTGAAAGGGGTGAAGAGACTTGTCATGGCCAGATAACTGGTATCAGAAATGTCATTCAAATTCATGTTTTCAGATGTCACTTCCAACTCCTTTTCTCCTTTATTATGTTTGCATTAAGAAAATGTGATTTATCCAAGGCTAGTAATTAAGATTGAACTGTAGAAAGTCATTCTAGGAGGATCTTAATGAAAGCAGAGAGCATATTCTTAGAATGAGTATTTTCAAATTCAAGATTGGGTAATAAGAGATGGGAAGCCAGAGCAGGTGTTACAATCTAGAAAGCATAAATAGGAAAAACCAGAAGTGTGCTGGAACCAGCTCTAACTGGTTAGGAAAAATATTTATTAAATTTGCAATGCTACAAATAAAGTCTTGATTTATTATTTTGTTGATTATATAGATTTAAGAAAATATTAATAATGTATATTATACTTTCTTCTTATGATTATGATAGTCAATTAAATATTAAGAGAGTAACACTGAAATGATTAAGTATGATAAATGAAATCAATTCTAGATTATTTTACTATTAAATCTTATAGTGAATGGCAATTCTTGAAACTTCTCAGAATCTTCACCCATATGCTCTGCATTCCTTTAGTTCCTAGAGGAAGAATTATCACTCCTCCTTAAAATTACTATTATCCTTTCTCTCCCTCCCAGCTAATTCTAGCAGTCATTCCCACTTTTAAACTTCGTCAATCCCTACATCTTTGCTGATTATTTAAATTCACTTAGGTTTTCCAAGTAATAAAAATGATGATAATGACAAAGCTAATGATAACAATCATAAACATTCCATTGATTATTCTACCTCACAAAATTATCCTTAGCTATTTCATTGCCAAAGACATTTAAGAAATATCTTTCTTCATATAATACCTCTGTGTTTTTACACATAAACCTTCTGCATAAATGATGTGTAGAAGAAATCTAAAAGAATAAACAAATTAAAGATTGAATGGGAGGAAAAAGGCATTTATCGAGACCTCCATTTGCTAAGCACAATGTCGAGTGAGCAAAGTCAACCTCTGCACTCATAGAGATGACATAATGTAAAGATGGTTGATACAGAAGAATAATAAAAGGAGAGACATTTTGGTTTGGAAATTTGTAGGGATGTAAATTTTTTCCACAAATGGAATACATTGATTTCTTTATCATAGAAATGGCAGCTAGTAGAATGGAATTGGGAAAACTCACATTCTTGAATTGAAGTCTCTTCTCAGACACTTATTTTCTATATGACTTTTGGCAAGTCTTTTTATCTTTCTTGCCTCAATTTCCTTATTTGTGAAATAATCTGGTATAAGAAATGGCAAATCACTCTGGTATATTTTTCAAGAAAACCCCAAATGAGATCATGAAGAGTCAAACAGAACTGAAATAATTGAACAACAAATATAAGTGGGAATATTCATAAAAATCGTATTTTTACAGGTAGAAGATTCCTTAGAAGTCATAGCATTCGACTCTCATTTTATGGATGAATGTGAGTCCAAAGAATTTGAGGTAAAATTTGAAATAATATCTACTTCATTCCAAGGTTATCCCTCTATTAATTTGCATATGGTTCTAGAACAAAGAAATCAATGTGGGGAACACAGCAGAGGTATGTCCAATAGAGGTTGGTGTAAAGTTGTAGGAAAAGTTAAGTGAACATATAGGTAGAGCACTGGTCTGATAAGTTTCTTTCTGTTTCTCTGTCTCTGTGTCTCTCTCTCTCTCTCTCACACACACTCTCTCTCTCTCTCTCTCTCTCTGTCTCTCTCTCTCTCTCTCTCTCACACACACACACACACACACACACACACACACACACACACAGATTTTACCAGTCAAAGCCACATGGTACCAGGATGCAAGTTCTGGAGAAAATATCAAAAACAAAATTTTCAGTGAGGCCGAAGAATAAATCAGAAGGACACAGTATTATGGAACCTTTAAAAAGAGAGTATCAAGATGAAAAGGATGAACAATGACTTGTAATATAACAGAAGTAAAGAGAATGGGGAACAACAAATGGCCATGATGATATTTCAAATAGGGATTTTAGTAGAATTAGAAGTAAGATTAGAAAGAAGGGTGGGTAGGGAAACAAAGTTTCAGTTATCCCATCTCGAAATGGTAGCAATTATTCATATATGATCTCAGATCACTTTCCTGCTTAATGAGCCTCTCCCTGTACCAGAGTGTCGTGTTTTTGTTTTGTTTTGTTTTTTGAGAAGGATCAATGTTTTAGTGAAGGTCTATGAGTGTGCGTCCCTGTGTGTGTGTGTGTGTGTGTGTGTGTGTGTGTGTGTGTGTGTGAATGCATTTCTATGTGTGTGTATGAATAAGAAAAAGAGAGAAAGAGAGAAAGAAAAAGATAGAAGGAGAGGGAGAGGAAGAGAGAGAGGGAGAGGGAGGGGGAGAAGGAGAGAGAACAGCACGTTTCTTTGTGAGAGAGGACGGACAGAAATGCAGGGAAGAACAGAGTCAGAGAGAGAAACATAGGGACAGAGGGACAAAAATGGAAACATATAGGCAGGCTGGGACAGAGGCAATTAGAGACACATAAAGATATTGAGAGACAGAGAGAGGGAAAAGGGGAGGGATGAATAAACAGGTACAATTCTGGAGAAGCTGTAAGATAATGTGATCAAGGGCAAATATGGAAAGATTAACTTAGACATGAATCAGCTAACTTTTAAGACAGGAGGGAAGGAAGAGTGATAAGAGAGATCAGTCTTTTTTTTTTTTTTTCTTTAAGTTTGAATGTGAAAGAAGGAAATTGATGGAATTGACATGAAATGACATCAATTTTCTTGGAGAAAAAAGAAGTAACAAAAATTACAAAGTCAAGAAACGGGATCAGGAGTCTTGGTGGTTCTTTTAGGGATTCCAGTAAGAAAATACATGGTAAAAAGAAGTAGGGCAAGGGTATTGTTCCTTTGAGTCTATATCATCCACATAGACACAGACACAGTCGTAGACACAGGAGACAGACACACAAAGGAGAGTTCCTTTGTCTTTTAATTTATTTTTTTACTACTATGTGAAACAAGTTTGCAAGTTCAGGAGAATGAGCCCCAGTAATCTGTGAGTCAATGTTCAGCTTGAGTTTTGCTTTGAGAGCACTAATGCCCTAAGAAGCAAAGAATGACTTTTCTGATCCTAATTCAGAAGAATTTATCTAACAACTATATCACCTGTTTACATGAAGTTGATGGGACTGTGGTTGTACAGAAACTGAGTTAGGTTTTCAAACAATTCTGACAGAAAGAAATAAAGGAGTATAGATATATACCCTGGAGGTTTTGGAGAAAATGTTTATATGTTTGTTCTTATGTCCTTAAAGTCAATATATGTTTGTATAAGTTACTCAGTGTTGTGGGGTTGAACAGAACTTGGGCATAGTAAGAGATAATCTTATCAGTGTGTGTGTGTGTGGGGGTGTGAACAAAGCTGATGGAAATTTGAGCCAATGACTATAAAAGGACATCTCCATGAATGGATATGTAGCTGTTCTGATTCTTAGAGAGTGAGTCAGAATATATAGGTTACATGTATGTTGCCTAACTGATCAAAAAACATTTGAAAAAAAATGTGATTGGGTAATTATCATACTTGGTGCTAGAGAAATAAACAAATAAATGACCCACAGTCCCTGCTATCAAAAAGCTTATATCACCAGAGAAAACAAGCTGTACATACATTAGGAAATTTTGCATGCATATAGCAAGTAAAGTCAGTTTTGTTGTTATGAGGTCATTTTAGCTTTTTTAACTCTTTGTGACACAACTTGAGGATTTTTTTGGCAAAGCTATTGGAAGCCAGTGGTTTGACATTAATGTCTTTAAGTTGTTTTACAGATGAAGGAAACTGAGGTAAACAGATTTAGGTGACTTAGCCAGGGTCATACAATTTGTAAAGAGTCTAAATGTAGATATGAACATACACACACACACACACACACACACACACACACACAAGTTCTGAAGAAATCTAAAGTACTAAGATGGTGAGTTGCAAGGGGAACTATTTTTAGGCTTCAGAGCAAATAGGCCATATCAGAAGAAACTCCAAATTTTCAGGGCTGCTGCCTCTGTGTAATGATTTGTCTTGACACTAATAGCATGTCTTGGAGGATTAGGGTGGGGGCAAAGAGGAATTAGAAATGATGTGCTCATTTCAGTATTTGGTAATGAACCTCTTTTTGTTCTAAAGTATACTTACAAATATTTTTTTTCCTAGTAAATGATGTACATGATGTCTCAGATAAGTGATAGAATGTTATCTATGAGGAAGCATAAGTAGTCCAGTTTTCATCAAGTAGAAATGTTCATGAATGGCATTGATGGGTTATAATTCTAGGGAGTTCCACTACAATTGAGACTCAATTGAGAAGCCTATATTTGCAAAATTGAAGAGCTTTTACTATCATAAAAGTCATAGTAATAGGATCAATATGCATCCCAAGGAATACTAAACTTTGTGAGTATCCATGAAAATGTCCTCTAATATTACTCACTTCCATAAATATGTAAATGCTTTCTTCTCTATTTTCTCCACATCTGATTCAGCCTCTTTTTGGTTCCAAAACTTTCCCTTTTTTGTCCCATTAATTAATGTTTCTCTCCAGTTTAGAAATCTCCCCAGTGAAAGTGTTTTTAAACTCTTTTTAATTCAATTTTTCTTTATTGTTCCATCACCCCAGTTTCTTTTCTTAGTCTCTTCTTTGACTTATGAAATAATTATTCAGATGAACTTCATTATCAATTTCAACTTTTAAAAACAAAATGATGTTTCAGCTAATCATGGGATCATTTCTAGAGATCAATCAACAAGAAAAATATTTACAATAAAAATCAAAAGAGAAAAAATCAAATAAATACAAAAGGTTAAAAACACAAGATTGTGAGGATGGCACTAGTAGTTTAGGGGATTACAAAATGATTTCAGATCAAAGGTTATGTTTAATCCACCTCTTCAATTAACCAGTGGTTTTTGTGAAATAAAGATGAAGACGGAGTATTTTCTAGGTATAGAAACATATGCAGTGAAGAGGCAGGAAGTTGAGAAATTTAGTGTTTCCATCAAGAAAAAGAAATGTCTTGTTTGATTAGGTCATAAAGTGTGAAAGGAGTAATCCGCAATGAGTCTGAAAAGATAGGTTGAGACAAGTATGTTAAGGAATTTGAAAACTAAACAGAGACATTTATGTTTGATTTTTTTTAAAGAACAGGTCTCCTTATCTCACTCTGGCTGGAAGTATATAAAGTTGTTGGAACACATATAAACATGTTTTATACTTGCCTGATTGGGGTCTAGAATGGTGAAAAACCCAAGTAGAACATCATCCCTAGCAAAATCCAATGAATTGGTATATATGCCACAAATAGGAATGGCAAGTTGTGATTTGTAAGAGTTGTAGCAAAGCAATTATTCTCCTTTCATGCAGTTATTGATCCTCCTATGTTTTGTATATATATATGTGTGAGTCCATCTTTAAAGCTAAGATAAAAACCTGAAACCACAGTGGATCAGTATATAAGTAAGAATATTCCTCAGACAGAAAGGTTTTTTATCCTCTGTGGGTTTTTGGCCTTGGGGAGATGGAAAAGATATTTAACACAAGATAGCAGTCATTTGTACATGATCAATTTAAAATTGCATTTAAAGTAATGTAATAACACTTTGTTTAAATATTGCATCTCTTTCAATTAAAATTAATTTTTAAATGTTTTTGTTTCATATCAATATATTTTCTAGAAAAACTTTTTCCTTAAAGTCAAACTCAATTCCCCATGAACCCCATCTTGTAACAAAGAAAAATAGTTAAGAAAAACATTGGGTAACAATATGGTAAACACATAAATAGATGCAATATTTTATACCTCTGGCCTTTCCCATCTCTACCTAGAAGAGATAATTTTTTTTTACTATTTATTTTCTGGAATCAGACATGGTGTTGAGTCAGAGTTTGACTTCCTTTTAGTGTTTTTTTTTTTAATATATACTTATTATATCTTCTTTACTGTATATATTGCTGTCATTTTATTTTATTAACTTTTTGTTCATAAAGTTTTCTCATGACATTCTAAATCCTTCATGTTGTTTGTGCCTTCTTTATTATTAGTGTTAGTTGTCTTCTTTATCAAATCCTTCCTTTCATTTTGTTCTTTTTTTTTTTTTTGTCCTCATTGTGCTACCCCAATCAAAAGCCTTCATATATTTTCCTGGAAAATGAAAGTTTTACCATTTTCTGGAGTATTTTGATGATTATGCTATTTGTTTATTTCCCTTGTACATAGATATATAGGAAAATTCTAACTTTATCTTTTGAAAAACATTTAATCTCAGATATGTTCTGAGGTTTGGCAAGGGTGAGATCTTTTCTCTTAAGAGGTTTATGTCAGATTCTTCCATTCATGTGCATACAGGTTATGCCCAGAAATGGAATGCATTCTTCTCATTTTCCACGACTTAAGATTTTTTAAAAAATAGATGAAAAGAATATTTTCTATAAATATGAAATTCTTATTTTTGATCATCTATAATAGAAAAGTCAAGTGGATTATCAGAAAAAAATTAAGAAGAAAATTGAACTCAAATGCAAATTTTGTTCTAGTTTATAGGGATCAATCATGTTTATTCAAGACAATAAAGGTTTTCTTGATTATTAAGAAGTATAAATTATGAAAATTGGAAAGATGTTTGTATACCTATCTGTACACCACTAAACCTACTGGTTTTCTGAGAATAAGAGCTAATGTTTATAAATCTTTAAGGTTTGCCAAACATTTTACATAAATTATTTTATTTTTATTTTAGTGTCACAACAGTGCTGTGATATGTATAGGGCCTGGACTTTGGAGAAGTATACTTGAAACAAGGTTACCTACAACAAGCTGTTAACTCAATGAGATAATCATTCTATAGTTCACATATATTTAGTACTTAGCATGGTAATGTAATGATTCTCTAGTTCACACATATTCAATGTGCTGTAATGATGTAATTGTAATAGGGTATTTAAGGGCTGAGAGGACTAGAAATGAGACATTCCATCCTTGACCATCTTCTTGGTGGCTCTCCTGCCTCCTGCACTCCTCCACTAAGAGTCAGAGTGTGACAGACACAGACTGTGAAGGAGACAGATTGTGAAGGATACAATAAATGACTTTAGAATCTATTCCTGACTATCCTCATGGTGTCTATCCTGCTGAGACCAAGGCCAGTCCGTAGGTCCCCCAGAAAGCTAGCCTGCACACTACAGTGATGTAGATACTATCAATCAAAAGTATTTTTTAATTCCATAGTATGCCTCAGGAGCTGTGCAAACCTTTGAGTAAACAAAGAAAAAGTGAACCAGCACAGTGTCCAAGGAGGAATGTCAATTCAGATCTAGAAGTACTGTCAAACTTTCTGATTTTGGAGATGAAGATACTGAAGCCTAGTGAGGTTAAGGGATTGTCCAAGTCACCCAAGCCCTATGGAAAAAAGCAGGATTTGAATTATATCCTCCAACCACAAGCCAATGCACAACTATAGCATTCCTTCTAACTGGAGAAAAGTTTAAATATAAGAAGTAACTTGGGAGGCAGTGTTAGTGTTTGTCCTTTGTTTATGAAGAGGACCATTGACATCACAATGATATATTTATTCATGAGTGAATAGGATTTAAGATGCGCAGAGTTGCACAGAGCTCTCAGCCTCACTCTTTCTTCCAGAGTTATCAAAAAGCCCAATGATAAAATAAAACTCAAGACTGGAGATGGACTGGGATATAGTAGATGACCTTGGCATCTTCTATGTCTGACCAAGCTCTAGTTTATCTACAACATCAACCATGTTTATAATCACTGGAATAAATTGTTCTCATCTACCCATTCCATCAAGGAAAATCTTTACATTCTGCTCAGTAGCAATGGGCTATCAAGTCATGTAGAATGTAATGCTTCCAGCTTTGTTGTTAAGAAAATCAATAATTTTACAAGTAAATGGGAACAATGGTGTCAACTCTAAACATGGGAGATATCACTGAGAAGAAATTTTACAGGTATTACCATTGTCATTTTACTTATGAGAAAAATGGGACTCAGAGAAGCTAAATAGTTAGCTATGATTATTCAATTAGCCAAAATTGATTGTTGAATTTGAACCCATCTTCTTGATGTTGCATCGGGAACCTGAAGTCAAATATAGAAGCCAGAAGGGACATTGGAGTTTAACATCTATCTCCTGACAAAGAGGAACAAAGAGTCTGAATAATATTTTTCAAGGTCACACAGAGACCAAGTCACAAAGTTCCCAGTAGAACCCAAGTTTTCTGCCTCCACAATTGTATTCTTTTCTGTATTTGCATCTCTACTGAGTATCTTCTTATGGAAGATCTTGTGCTAGACAGGATCTGATGGCATGATGAAGAATATAAAACAATAGAAAGAGCAAATGTCCCCAGTAAGAACACAATCCTGTTGGGAGACTCAATTCAAAACTAAAAGAAATTTATGGCAAATTACACGAGTTGATGTTTGAGGAATAATAGATGTCTGGTCCTTAAGAAGGATACAGGAGATATGCAGTGGAAGGAAAAAAAATATTATGGGCTTCAGTGGTTAGGGAAGTCTCAAAAGGGAAGTAAAGGTAAAAATGAGCAAGAGGGTAAATTCTTAAATATAGATAGAATAGAAAAGGATAATAACTATGCAAAAATGACAAAAAGAGAACTTCTAAAGAGTAACCAGACATGAAATTTGCAGAAATAACAGAAACTTTATTGACCATAAAATCAAAATTAATGAAGTGGCAAAAAGCATATTGCTCATGAAAGAAAGGATATTTCAAATCAAGTGACTTAAACCCTACATAACTATGCTGAAATGAGAGAAGATGTAATCTATAAAGAGAGTGAAAAGCTAAGCTTTACTAGTAAAATATCAGAAGACTGTTAACCCTGGGGAAATTCTAGGATTTATTGCGAGAAGAAACCCATGAATGTTATATTTCTTCTTCTTCTTCTTCTTCTTCTTCTTCTTCTTCTTCTTCTTCTTCTTCTTCTTCTTCTTCTTCTTCTTCTTCTTCTTCTTCTTCTTCTTCTTCTTCTTCTTCTTCTTCTTCTTCTTCTTCTTCTTTTCTTCTTCTTCTTCTTCTTCTTCTTCTTCTTCTTCTTCTTTTCTTCTTCTTCTTCTTCTTCTTTTCTTCTTCTTCTTCTTCTTTTCTTCTTCTTCTTCTTCTTCTTTTCTTCTTCTTCTTCTTCTTCTTTTCTTCTTCTTCTTCTTCTTCTTCTTCTTCTTCTTCTTCTTCTTCTTCTTCTTCTTCTTCTTCCTCCTTCTTCTTTGTTCTGCATGTTCTCCATGTTCTTGTTCTAGTTCTTTGTCTTCTTGTATAAGCTAATACCTTATACATTTTCTTCTTATATACCTTATACATTTTCTTCTTATATTTATTTTTCTCCTTTTGATTGCAGATGTGATTGAACTGCTTTTAGTTGTTTTATAAAATCATACATGTAGAATTGAATGAGACCTTAGAAGACTCTAGTACAAAAAGGTCATTTTGAAGACTTTCAGTTCAATTTATTAAGCACCTATTCTGTGATAGATACTATGCTAAGCACGGACAATACAAATAAGAAAAAGAGAATCTGTCCACAAGGAGCTTACAATATGATGAAAGAAGTCAAGATCCAAAAGGAAACTGAAAAGTAAGTTTGTGGACTACAGAGAAATGGAGCGATTTCATTTCTAAGAATCAAAGTTACACAGAGCTGCTGATGGAAAATAGAGCTGATGAAGAAACTGAGGTCAAAAGAATTTATACAAAGGTCCTAGACTTAATAAATAGAAGAAATGAGGATCTTTCCATTACCTTTTTCATGAGCTTTGGTTGTACTTTGCCAACAAGATAGATAGACAGAGAGACATATAGATAGAAACAGTGATGTGTGTGTGTATGTGTGTGTGTGTGTGTGTGTGTGTGTGTGTGTGTGTGTGTGTGTGTAATCCAAAGATTTGCTAAATTGTTTGATTTTCTTTAAATATTGATCAATTTATGTCAGTCATACAGCCCTATTTTTTCTTTGGATAAGGGAAAGCTGCTCTGATATGAGCACCCAATACTTTAATCCTAAGAAAAGAGAATACTGAATTCTTTATTGCTCATAATGAATTTTCACGGTACCATGGTCATTTGGCCACAAAGGGGAAAATCAAAGAGGCCCTTTTGGCCAATGATTCTCCACCTCATTATCTAAATAGTGGATAGTTCATTTAGAAGCAAAGACTCTCTCAAGAAACATCAGGAAATGAAGCTACAAGAATGTTTTTTTTTTCCTCTTTTCCATTTTTTCCTCATTGCCAATGTCTGTGTGTGCATGAACCTTGTGTGTGTATGTGTGTGTGTGTGTGTGTGTGTGTGTGTGTGTGTGTGTGTGTTGTGAAAAGAGAGACAGAAAGATATACAGAAGACATAAAAACAGAAGATAGACAGAAAACATAAAAAAGACAGAACCAGACAGACAAAGAGGGACAGAGAAAAATGAGACAAAGACACAAAGAGAGAGAGACAGAGACAAAGAAAACCAGAGACACAGAGAGAAATAGAGACAAAGAGAGAGAAGAGAGAAAAAGATGGGAGAAGGAAGGAGAAGAAAGGAAGTTAAAGGGGATGCAGTGAAGGGCAAGAGAGGATGATAGAGTAGGGTGGGAGAAGAGAAGAGATTGAAGGTGGAAGAGAGGCAAGGAGAGCGTCTTAGACCCTTGAGGGGTATCTTGGATGCCTTTCCTCAACAA
The DNA here is from genome assembly GCF_048593235.1 of Sminthopsis crassicaudata. Taxonomy (NCBI): domain Eukaryota; kingdom Metazoa; phylum Chordata; class Mammalia; order Dasyuromorphia; family Dasyuridae; genus Sminthopsis; species Sminthopsis crassicaudata. The sequence goes on from NC_133617.1 coordinate 718,382,216, forward strand.
AATATTGTACTGCAATGCTGCCTTGATGAAAAGATTTATTTACTATCCTGAAATGAAAATCAAGCAAAATCAGTATCATCTTACATTTCTGCATCCACATACTTCACGGTCTCAAAATGGAAAACTTTCATTTGCAATTCAACCAGAGAAGTTGCTGACAAACACATGACTTCTCTGGCAGAGATTGAATTGGGACACAGGGAAATCAGATAAGGTAAAGCCCTGTAAGGGATTACTATAATTTTAATACATCATATTACTGTAAAACAAGGCTAGATTTGTAGTTGGTGAAAATGTCAATTGCAGGATAAGGTAAATGCTTTTATTTTGTTCTTTCTCCCTCAGTGTTCTCTTGTACCAGAAGTCATTCTTAGTATTATCTTGAGCTATATTAGGAAAAAATAATTTCATTGTGTTCCGTTGTGAAAAAGAAAATGACAATGGGCCTTTCAGTTTTAATATTCTGTGTTCAAGGTCATGGGAGAATGAGAAGAAAAGGGGAGCAAGGAAAGAGAAGGGGAAATAAAGGGAGAGTGCTGAGAGAATCAGAACAAGACAGAGACAGGGACAAAGAGAAACAGACAGAGATACAGACACAGAAAAACATAGAGAAACAGACACAGAAAAAAAAACAGAGACAGACAGAGGCAAAGAGACACACGCAGAGACAGAGAGACAAGAGAAATAGAAAAAGAGACAGAAAAAGAGAGAAAGAGAGAGAGAGAAAGACAGAAAGAGATAGAGAGAAAAGAGTAGAGATACAGAGAGACAGAAATGGAGACACAGAGAAAGACAAAGACAGGGATAGGGACACAAAGAGACAGAAAGACAGGAAGATAAAGATAAAGATAGAGAGACAAAAACAAAGACAGTGACAGAAACAGAGACAGACAGACAGACAGACAGCAAGAGAGAGAGAGATTCAGAAAAATAGAGTAAATGAAATGGTTTATAATCAGCTCAGATAGCTATTATATATGATATTCTAAGTAAATCTCTGTGCCTTAGGCAACTTTCTGGACGTTTTCTACTGAGTTATACTTGGATTTCCATCTGCATTGGTAGAAAGATGTATCACCTGAATCTCCTACATTAATCATTTTCTTCCTATACATGCCTCTATCTACTTATCTATCTGTTTATCTTTCTATCTATTTATAATTGGAAACATGTACATATCTAAACACATGTCATAGACCTACACTTACTTAGCATGGCATGATAAATCAAGAGAAGATCATCTCTGTATCAAGAAAACTTTGGTTTAAATCCTGCATCAGAACCTATCTGTTTTTTGATCCCGTGGAAGAAGCTTGTATTCTCAATGTCCTGAGAGGTCTTTAAGATGAGAAGTGGCAGAACAGGTAATGATCTGTATCAGAAGAAGGGATTTCTCTTGTAAGAGCTCCATTTACCATGAAAATCATAGGTTCAGTCAATCTATCTGTCTATCTATCTATCTAAGAGCATGTATGTCTATATATTATATACATATACATACATAGATGTGACTATACATACATGCATCAGGATACATATACTCTGTGTGGTCTGTGTGTATACACGTGATGCATCTTGCTTATTGATTATTATTATCAGTTCAAAAATTAATATGTATATGATTGGGTTAGTCTCAGCAAGTAGAAAACAATTAGCATTACCCTGGAAGAATGTGAGGAAAGTCTTGCCACAAGATCTGGTTGGTTGGTCACTTTTACAGATGGCAGTTGTGGAAAAAAAGGCCTTAGGCAATACAATCATACAAGGAACATATGGGGAGACATTTATGAGATCCTTTGGGAGGTATTTTTGTTACCCAGATGGCTGCCAAAATTTCTGATCCCTGAACTCGGTGGAAATTAGATTGGGAGATCTAATCAGATTAGTATGAATGATGTGGTGGGAACTTCCAAAGGTTCCACCTCTCTGGTTCATGGTCCTCTAATGAATGACATGAGCATGCTGGGATGTCTTCCTAAGTGTTTAAAATCATTGAAAACCTATCCTATTCCACCCCACATTGCATCCATTATTAGTGGTTGATTAATACATGTGAATGTAAATGCATATTTGGTTCATAGAGTAATAATTAAAATAATACATTCTTTTAAATCCAATTTTTACAGAATAATATATTTACCAGAGTTCAAATACAGTGCTTCACTGTGTTGGTGGAACAAAATGGCATCACCATAAACCAAAGCAAAGGAATTAAGCAGACTTGAATTTTACATATTAATTATTTTCTTTAAATGTTTGGAAAATATAAATTAGACTCTCAGTTTAGAAATAGGTCATTTGTTTTTTGATATTAATAAATAAATGTAGTACTATGAAATCAGGACCTGATCGGAACCTAAAGAATCCTAGTCCAAATGCCTTGGGTCTGTCATTCATTACATGTAGAGCTAAAGCTAATTCATTTCTCTGGGTTTCTCTTCTTCATTGATAAATGAGGAGGTGGTCCAGGGTGACTCTAAGATCTTTTCCAGTCAAGACTAGGAAGATTAAGAAAGGAAATGGAGAGAAAAGAAAGAGCAAGAGACAGAGATAGAGATAGACATATAGAGACAGTAAACAGACAGACGAGACAGAAAACAGGAAGACAGAGATGGAGAGAAACAGAGAAAGAGGCAGAGTGACAGAGAGATAGAGATATAGAGAGAGGACAAAGACATAAAGATAGGCAGAGAAAGAGAGACAAAGGAAAGGCTTGAGGAAGAAAAGAAAATAAACATAACAGAGCTGAGATAACTCAGAAGAGCTTTGTGAGGTTATGTAATATAGCACCCTCACTTTTCAGATGAGCAAACTGAGGTATAAAGAATTCCAGTGTCTTGCTCAAGGTCACATAGGTAGAAAGTGACCAAGTCAAAACTCTGGAACCCAATTCTCTTTCAACAATCCTATACTGCTTGATTACAATATCTCAATTTCTATTTGAATTAAAGTGTAAATTCTTTCCTTCTTTATCTAAATGCAGACTATTCTTATATGGTTCAGTGTGAGGATAAGAAAACTCAGAATTATTTTTTCCAAGTATTATTCAAATTTATTTTTTTCTTTTTTATTTCCGTTGACAAGAATATATTCTTTCTCCCTCATTACATGTACACAATCATAAAACAAAAACAAAAACAAAAACAAAAAACTTCATAACATATATCTAGCAAAGCAAATTGAAGACTCATTTTAGCCATATGGAAAAAACAAACAAACAAAAAGCAAAGCAGGGAATACACTACTTTTTAGTCTTCTGGAATAGTTGTTTGTCTTTGCATTTTTCAGAATTCTTATGTCTTTCAAAAATTATGTTACTAGTAACATTCTGATTCTGCTCATTTCACCCATTATAAATTAAAAATATTTAACTTGATTTTTTATATTTTGTTTTATTCTAATTATATAAACACACTATCTATATATATACATATATATTTGCATAAATATATATATATCTATATACATATATATCTATATCTATCTATATACATATATATGCATACACACACACACACACACACACACACACACACATATATATATATATATATATATATATATATATATATATATATATAACTTGGCTTCCCTCTCTTCTCTCTCCTCCTGAAATGGTAAGCAATTTGATATAGGTTACACATGGGCAATTATGTAAAATATTTTCAGATTAGTCATTTTGTGGAAGAAAAGAAGGAAGGAGGGAGGGAGGAAGGGAAGGGGGATAGAGAGAGAGAGAGAGAGAGAGAGAGAGAGAGAGAGAGAGAGAGAGAGAGAGAGAGAGAGAGAGAGAGAGAGAGAGAGATATGGAGGAAGGGAGGGAGAAGGAAGGAAGAAAGGAAAAAAAGAAAAAGAAAGAGAGAGAAGGAAAGAAAGAAAGGAAGAAGAAAGGAAAGAGAGAAGGAGGGAGAGAAATGAAGGAAGAGAAAATGAAAAAAGAAAGAAATTGAAAAAAGGTATTGATCTATTGTCAGATATCAGATGCTTTTTTCTCTGGAGACATATAATATTTTTCATCAAAAATCCTTTAAATTTTCTTGCTTCGTAGTATTGGTTGTATTGATGAGAAAGTAATCCATAGTTTCACATCATATAAAAGTGTTACTCTGAAAAATTTTATCCTGGTTCTGCTCAATTCACTATATATCAGTTCGTATAAGTCTTTCCAGGTTTTCCTAAAATCACCCTGCTCATCATTTCTTAAAGGACAATAGTATTCTATTATGATCATATACCACATTTTGTTCAACTATATTCCCCAATTGATGGGCATACCTTCAATTTCCAATTCTTGGGCACCACAAAAAGAGGTGCTATAAATGCCCTTTTACAAATTGGTCCTTTTTTCTTTAAAAATGTCTTTAGTATACAGACTCAGTAATGATATTACCTGATCAACGGGTAAGCATAGTTTTATAGCTTTGGGGACATAATTCCAAATTGCTTTCCTGAATAATTCAATCAATTCACAGTTCCACCAATAATGTGTTAGTATTGCAATTTTCCTACATAATCTCTAGCATTCATCCTTTTCCTTTTCTGTCATATTAGCTAATCTTATAGGTATGAAGGGATATTTTAGAGTTATTTTCATTTAAATTTCTGTAATCAACAGTGGTTTAAATGAATTATTTCCTTTCAGTGAACTTTTGTACCTCCTTTTTCATTTGGCCAATTTTACTTTTTGAGATTTCATTTTTCTTTGGTGAAATTTTGCATATCTCTCCATTTTTTGTGCTTCCTTTACCAAGATGTTGACTCCTTTTTCATATAATCTTGCTTTACTCTCATTTCTTTTCTCAAATTTTCTTCTACTTAACTTATTTGATACCCTCATTTAAAAATATTTTATTTTATTTTCCCAATTATACGTAGGAATAATTTTCAAAATTCTTTTTATAGGATTTTGGGTTCATTTTTTCTTTTACTCTCCTTCCCCAAAATAGCAAGCAATTTAGTATAGGTTATGCACCTATAATTATGTTATACACATTTTACATTAGTTATGTTTTGAAAGAAGAATCAGAACAAATCAACCTTTAGAAAGATAAAAACATAAAAAAAGTTGAAAATGATATGCCTCAATTTACATTCAGATGTCATAGTTCTTTCTCTGCATGAGGACATTTTTCATTGAGTCTTTTGGAATTGTCTTGGATTACTGTATTATTGAGACAAATTAAGATCATCAAATTGATAATTACAAAATTTTGCTATTACTGTGTACAATGTTCTCCTGGTTCTGCTCATTTCACTTGACTTTATATACATTTTTCTTGGTTTTTCCGAAATCTTTCTGCTCCTTTTTTTTCTATAGCACAAAATCATTTCATCATAATGGAACTATATAAGGGCTATCACTATTTGTTCAAAAATTTCCCAATATATGGACATTCATTTAATTACTCATTCTTCACTACCATGAAAAAGAATTCCTATAAATGTTGTTGCTCTTGTTCAGTTATGATTGACCCTTTGTTACTCCATTTGAAATTTCCTTGTCAAAGATCCTAAAGAATTGCAATTATGTTCTCTATCTCATTTTACAGATGAGAAAACCTGAAGCAAACTGGGTTAAATGACTTGTCCAGGATCACATAGCAAATAATTGTTTGGGAAAAGATTTGAATGTAGGGAAAAAATTGTTCCTGACTTCAGATCCATCATTCTATTGACTTGGTCATCTAGCTGCAAAGAGAGAGAGAGAGAGAGAGAGAGAGAGAGAGAGAGAGAGAGAGAGAGAGAGAGAGAGAGAGAGAGAGAGAGAGAATTAGAGAAAGAGAGAGATGTAAATATATACAAATAAGTAATTTTTCTTTTTCTTTGATCTATTTGTGGTGGTCAGCAGTGTGCTGTGGTACAATAGTATCATGGCTGGGTTAAAATATATTTACATTAATTTAAACAGATTTTGTTAGGCTTCTCTTTATTGTCATTTCCCCAAGAGATGCGCACCCACTGGTTTCCAATTTATTTTTGCTAATATGAAAAAGAACTGTTATAAATTTACATACGTATACACACACACAAGCACACACACACACACACACATATATATATTTTATTTTTTTCATTTTCTTGGATATATTTGAGGTAAAGGTCTTGTGTCATTCTTAGGTCAATTTGTATTCACAAATTGATAACTTTGGGGACAGAGTTTCAAATTGTTTTCCTGAATTTCATGGCTTTTACCAGGAGTGCATTGATGTGCCTCTTTTCTTGTAGTCTCTTCAACAATTGTCAGTTTTCTTTTTGATATCTTTTCCACTGAGGGAAAAATGTAACCAAAGGAACAAACGTAATCAGGCCTGATGATATCCAAATTCATGCTGTACTGTATATAAGCCCCATAGGACAATAAATCTAGATCTTGAAGGGATCTTTAGAAGCTATTTAGTCTAATAACTTACTTCTACAAATGAAGAAACTCATGTCTGTGGAAATTAAGTGACTCACACAGAAAATAATCATGGGACCAAAATTCAAATCAGTAGCATAAGATTTCCATATCTAAATATCTTTTCATAGTACCACAGAGCAATGATCTCTAAGATCTCTTCTGATTTTGGGATTCTATTTCTTATTTTAATTTTCACTGAAGTTAGGATTGGTAAGTAAAGTCTAAGGCTTGTTAATAAAAATTTATATTCACTATGTACTTGCGCAGTAAAAAGAACCTAAATCTCTGATATGATTTCTTAACAAAATGGGGGGGGGACTAGACGGAACTCCATCTATTTTGAGTTTTTCATTCCGCAACCATATGCAAGAGCTAAGCCTTCTTGCACACAGATTCTCTAGTGCCTCAGATGAGCCTTGGGGAGATGAGCCAACAGCAGAGCTGGTTCAGAGATTCAAACACCTGTCTACTCGTAAAAGGGATGAACCCCCCATCTCATTTGCATAAGTCAGCAGATGGTAAAGACTTGTCTATGCTATCAACTTTGGCTGGGTTTCAACCAATTGCATGAAGTTAAAATGTTTAGCTTTTCTGAGCCAAACTTCCAATCTCTTCTCCTCCTGAATGCCAAGTTTACAGCATATCCTCATGGACATCAATAGATCAGTACATCTGCTCTTAAAATGTCCTACAAAACAAGTGTTAAGGTTGAACCAATCCCCCTACTGAGAACATTTTAATTTTGGGAAGGTGATGCTCTCTCCATTTTCTCTATTGTTAGCATCTCTTCATCACTAAAAACAAGTTCCCTTGGAGATAGATAGCATGAAATCTGGATTCTTGCACTACTTAATAAAAGAGATGTTATCTCCATGGACAAAACACTAAAAATCATTAATAAAATTAGGGAATTGGACTCAATAAAACTCCCAGGTATAGTGGATAGAGCACTAGCCTAAATCACGAAGAAATAAGTTGAAATCTCACCTAAAACACTTACTAGGTGTATAATCCTGATCTTGTCACTTAAGCTCTGTTTACCTCAATTTTGTCACATGTACTCAAGTATTTAGCACAGTAACTGGCACATAGTAAGAGTACTATAAAAATCTTAGCTAGTATTACTAGTAGTAGTATTTTTGTTATTGTTGTATCAGAAGTAGTTAGAATATAGTAGTATAGTAGAAGAAGAGACATGGTAGTTTATAGAAGTAGGAATAGTCAGAAGAGGATAAGAGTAGAAGAAAGAATTGTAGTGATGTGATGATGGTGGTGGTAATAGTATTAGTAGTATCAATAGCAGAAGCAGCAGTAATATCAATGTCCTACAAGGTCCTTTCTAATTCAAAATTTCTTATCCTACATGATCTTTTCAATTTCATTTGTGATTTAACAGAATTTGACTTATTCAAACAAATAAAACTGGGCCTCGGCAAATTTCTTACCTCATTTTTTCTTTGATTAATTTATCAATTAAAATTTTTCTTATTTTCTTTAAGGTAATAATAGGTTGTTTTTCCTCTTGGTGCATAGGGCCTTTAGTCTAATATGTCCTCTGAATAACCATTCTGCCACCATTCTGGAATTTTACCTTGTCTTCACAGAATTCTAGATTTTTATTGTCCAATTTCACAATCAACAATTAGTATTATTGTGTTCAATTCATCACTGAATAGATTAGTTTATTAAATAATTTAAGTTTAAGTGTTATTGATTTAAGGTAACATTTCTTACAGAATTTGGACAAGGAGTCTTAGTTTATCTTGGAGTGGGAAAGAAACCAAGAAAACATGTAATCGATTTCAATATCTTTTTTTTTACAGGAGATAAAAGGAGGATTACAGATTTTAAGAGATTTGTCCAAGAACACATAGATAATAGAGTAAGTGGAAAACTGGAGTGAGTATTTAGATTCCTATATTCAAAATCTAGTCTTCTTTCCATGAAACTAGCTGGCATCTCTGACAGCTTTACCATTTTAACCTATATCTTTTCATGCCCTTATGCAATCAAAAAAAGAATCTTGTCAACCCCATAGGAGATAATTATTAATACAACATATATTCACAGAATTTGATAACTTAAAGGAATTTTAGAAATTAGCATCCAATATCCTGTTTTCAGAGCTGAGCAAAACTTGAGACACATGATCTCCCACGGTAGGGAGAAGCAAGAAGTATGGCCCAAGTTTCAATGAATAACTATTTCCTGGGTAACTACTTCATGGTAACAATATACTAAACTCTGAGAGACATGTAAAGATTTAGGATATCTATTTTTTTATCTTTATGGTATGTACAATCAATATTTTTGATGTTTTTTAAAAAACTTTTTTATTTTTGGTACAACTTCAAATAAACACATGTAACATAAGAAGCTGTTTTCACTGGGAAAAATGGTTCATACATATTCTAAGTGAAGTAGATATCTTCAACGTAAAGAAGATCCAATTCACTTCCAGTTGATCAATGATGGACAGAAACAGCCACACCTAGAGAAGGAATACTGGGAAGTGAATGTAAACTGCACTACTGTTTATCTACCCAGGTTACTTATACCTTCAGAATCCAATTCTTACAGTGCAACAAGAAAATTGGATTTACACATATATATTGTATCCAGGTTATACTGAAACACATTTAATATGTATGGGATTGCCTGTCATGTAGGGGAAAGGGTGGAGGGAGAAGGGGGCGCATTTGGAAAAATGAATACAAAGAATAATGTTGTAAAAATACTCATGCATATGTACTGTCAAAATTATACTTATAAAATTAATTAATTAAAAAGTTTTAAAAAATGTTTCATAGTTCATTTATGGGTTTTGGCTTTGTAAAAGTATAAAACTGGATCTACTGTTTCTTCCTAAATAACTCATCTAGCTAGAGAAGGAAAGAAAGCACCTGATATGGTCATCCTTGCAATTTTGTTCTAAGTGAAAAATTTCAGGAGGTAAAATTTCTGTTCCTTTTCAAGAAGGTAGATTGTCCGCTCCTTTCCCTCACCCCCTCCCCTAGATGGCAGGTCATTCACTATATGTTAAATCCAACATATGTATATACACATACATACATGCATGTATATGTATGTATATATAATATACATATATATGTATATGTGTATGTATATATAATATACATATATATGTATATATATATATATGTATATGTATACAGTTATCTTGCTGCATAAGAAAAAATCTAGAAAGAAAAAACCTGAGAAGGAAAACAAAATTCAAGCAAATAACAGAAAGTGTGAAAATGCTATGTTGTGGTCCACACTCATTTCTCATGGTCTTCTCTCTGGGTGTAGTTGATTCTCTTCATTACTGAACAATTGGAACTGGTTTGAATCATCTCATTGTTAAAGAGAGCCATGTCCATCACAATTGATTATCATATAATCTTGTAGTTGCTGTGTATAATGATCTCCTATTTCTGCTCATTTCACTCAGCATTAGTTCATGTAAGTCTCTCCAGGCCTCTCTGAAATCATCCTACTGGTCATTTCTTACAGAACAATAATATTCTATAACATTCATATACCACAATTTATTCAGCCATTCTCCAATTGATGGGCATTCAGTTTCCAGTTTTTGCCACTACAAAAAGGGCTGCCACAAACATTTTTGTGCATGTGGGTCGCTTTCCCCTCCTTTAAGATCTCTTTGGCATTTAAGCCCAGTAGAAACACTGCTGGGTCACAAGATATGCACAGTTTGATAACTTTTTGAGCATAGTTCCAAATTGTTCTTCAGAATAGTTGGATTCGTTCACAGTACCAGCAACAATGTATCAGTGTCCCAGTTTTCCCACATCCCCTCCAACATTCATCATTATCTTTTCCTGTCATCTTAGCCAATCTGAGAAGTATGTAGTAGTATCCCAGAGTTGTCTTAATTTGCATTTCTCTGATCAATAGTGATTTGGCGCACCTTTTCATATGACTACAAATAGTTTCAATTTCTTTGCCTGAAAAGTGTCTATTCATACCCTTTGACCATTTATCATTTGGAGAATGACTTGATTTCTTATAAATTTGAGTCAATTCTCTATATATTTTAGAAATAAGACTTTATTAGTACCTTTGAATGTAAAATAAATGTTTTCCCAGTTTATTGTTTCCTTTCTTATCTTTTCTGAAATTGTTTTGTTTGAACAAAAGCCTTTTAACTTAATATAATCAAAATTATCTATTTGTGATCAATAATGATCTCTAATTCTTCTTTGGTCACAAATTCCTTCCTCCTCCACAAGTCTGAGAGGTAAACTATCCTATGTTCTTCTAATGTCTAGATCATGAACCCATTTTGACCTTATCTTGGCTTATGCTGTTAGGTGTGGGTCAATGCCTAGTTTCTGCCACACTAGTTTCCAATTTTCCTAGCAGTTTTTGTCAAATAGTAATTTCTTATCCCAAAATCTGGGGTCTGCATTTGTTAAACACTAGATTTCTATTTTTATTCACTATTTTGCCCTGTGAACGTAACCTATTCCATTGACCAACTACTCTATTTCTTAGCCAGTACCAAATGGTTTTGATGACCACTGCTTTATAATGTGGTTTGAGATCTGGTACAGCTAGGCCACCTTCATTTGATTTTTTTTTTTCATTAGTTCCCTTGAAATTCTTGATCTTTTGTTCTTCCAGATGAATTTTGTTGTTAATTTTTTATAGGTCAGTAAAATATTTTCTTGGTAGTTTGATTGTTATACTACTAAATAAATAGATTAGTTTAGGTAGTATTGTTATCTTTATTATATTTGTTAGACCTATGCAAGTGCACTTGATATTTTTCCAATTGTTTAGATCTGAATTTATTTGTGTGGAAAGTGTTTTGTAATTTTTTCTCATATAGTTCCTGAATTTCCCTTAGTAGAAAGATTCCCAAATATTTTATCCTATCAACCCTTATTTTAATGGGATTTCTTTTTGTATTTCTTGCTGTTGGATTTTATTTGTGATGTATAAAAAATGATTATTTATGTGGGTTTATTTTGTATTCTGCAACTTTGCTAAAGTTGTGGATTATTTCTAATAGCTTTTTAATTGATTCTCTGAGGTTCTCCAAGCATACCATCATTTCATTTGTAAAGAGGGATAATTTGGTTTCCTCATTACCTACTCTGATTCCTTTAATCTCTTTTTCTTCTCAACATTATCATTCTTCAGCTGTGATGTTCATAGAAACAATTTCAAGCATATATTTCTAATATCTATCTTCGCTAATCTATTCTTTACACAGTTGCCAAGCTAATTCTCCTAAAAGAGAGATTTGTGCTTCCCCTACTCAACCATCTTCAATAGCTCCCAATAGAATTTAGGATAAAATGCAAAATCAATCTGTCATTAATGTATTTTCCATCTGGTTTCAATATATCTTTCTGATCACACAATCTCTTTCGAGGTTAAAGGAGAACATAATAAAATGTTTTCCCAACAATGAATTCCTAAATATCAACATTACATTTTCCACTTCCATATCTTTGCACAGTAGTAGAATTTAATGTCCTTGTGGACCAAAATTGTTTCTTTGCTTTTGTCTTTGTATCTGTAGCACCTAACACAAGGCTGGGTATATAGTCACTTTTAAAGAATGTTTGTGATTTTTTATTGTACAATGACAATTCCAATTTGATTGGCTATCACCTAATTCTCTGGGTCACTAAATGGAGAAGCATAATCTTTGTTCTTTGACAGAGCAGATTGGATATATTTATGTCATTTCCTTTCCCCCTCCTCTTTGAGCAGCATTTCGGCATGGATAGTAACCATGAACACACCATCTGGTACAACCTGCACATGGGGATAGCTAAAGGCAAGGCAACCATTGTTATATGTGATACTCCTTCATTAGTCATGTGCATCTTCCCCATCTTTTCACCTGCCATTTCTCTGTAACCTTTCAGACTTTATATAAGTTTCGTTGGTTCTAGAGGACTGGCTACAGATCATCCCCAGAGTGACCTAGGCAGAATTTTCTACCTCTCTTGAGGGTGATCCAGTTACAATGAATTATGAATACTACATTTGCCCAGTATTACCACTTCCAATGTGTGTGACAACTGATGCAGGCAATTGTACAGACAGCTGCCAAATGTGCATTAACATAACTGGAAAAGCTTCATTTCGGATGTGAGTCAGACAGCTATGCTAGGCAAAGCACCTTTCTTAGGTTGTATATAGACTTAAAATTAAGTTTTCATGTATATCATTCATGTGCAAATGATGCACTATCTTGGCACACCTTCCTTGGTTCCATCACATTAGAAATTAATTTCCTTCTTTATTAAGGCAAATGGATTTTGGAAAAAAAAATTCCCTTCCTCCTTTCCATTAAGAACCATAGATGGCCTTTCTATTGGGTGTCTGAGTTCAACCCATGGAAAGGCAATGTCTCAATTTTATGTTTTCTGCTTGTCTCACTGAATTTGATTCAGGTTTCATGACCCTCTTCTTTGTCCAGTGGAAAAAGATATCACAGAGTAAAACATTACATATCCTCAGATTAACAGTGCAGTAATAAATTTCCTTTAAGATATAACCTTCACAAAATCCCTGGATGAACCTTTCACAAAAGGTGGAAAGGATGTCTATATATGTGTTAATTCCCTGGCCCTTAATAGCACAGCATATGACTTCAATTTCATAAAGTCAAATCTTAAAGCTAAGTGATTTACCAAAAGCCACAGAAGGAGAGCATCATGTAACCAATATTCAAACTCTCTCCTTTGGCTGTCTTTTGACAAAAAGACATCTGTCTTTTGTAATTGCAATTATCCAGAATTCCACCAATTTTAATATTATTATGATTTCCATAATAGATAGAAAGTCAGCCAAACATTGAATAATGCCTGGGTTCAATTTTCTCCACTTCCACATACTATTTCAGAACACCTATGTAGTACAAGTAGATAGACTGCCTGGCCTGAATTGTCAGACGCATCCTAGTTGTGTGATCCTGGGCAAGTCTCTTAACCGTGTATGCCTCAGTTTTCTCATACATAAAATTAAGAAAATGACAACGACTCCAGTATCTTTGCTAAGAAACCTACAAATGGGATCACAAAGAGACAGACAAGACTGAAAACAAAACTAAGAAACAACAGAAAATAGAATATGAAATGGGCATGTTAAATCAAGAACTATATATTTATGCAACATTTTAGCTACAAGTAATTTTAGAGATTTACTAATGTATCCCTTCATTCATTTATTCATAAACTTATTTATTTTTACTCATTATAAACTTATCCATTACCATTTGATTCATTCATCTGTTTATTATTTATTTATCCATCTACCTATCAATTCCTTTATTTATTTACTGGTTGATTCATTAATTTATTTTCAAGTGGTTTCCCTAATAGAAAATAACTTTTTTTGCATTCATAATGTCTTCTACATAATAAATATGTAATAAACTACTTGTAGATTTGAGTTGAATACGCTTGAATTAATGGAAGATTAGAATCTAAACCCGGTGTTTTTTGATTTATAATCTCATCTACTTTTCCAATATGAAACACTGGAAATTATTCAGGTTTTGTACTGATTCAAAGACATTTATTATAAATTATCATAAAATGATTGACCACTGATATGTTTTCCTATTTTTTGTTTCTTTCTCCTTAGAATATGGATGGAAAAAATAAAGAGTTAAATTGGCACTGGGCTCCAGTGAAATGTTGGTTTTACCATATTTGTGTACCAGATTATGTACTAGACAAATTCATAAAATTGATGTAATTAGGATCATTTGTATTTTTATTGAAGTAAGTTATTGATGATATAATCATGATTAGAAGCACTAGATAAGATGCTGTGAAAAAATGTATAATCAGTTTATAAAGTCACATAAATCAAAGAGGAAAGTGAATTATTCAATACAAGAAGGATTGAAATAAAGAAAGAATGTCATGAAGAAAAGAAAGTCATATTTCCAGATAGGAAACTATACTACTACAAATATTACTATTACTTCTATTGCTGCTGCTGCTGCTGCTGCTGTTGCTACTACTACTACTACTACTACTACTACTACTACAATAATAATACCAATAATAACAACATAAAAAAGATTGAAAGTGTCATATAATAGAGAATTTAAAATTACTAAAGTAAAAATATAAATTAAAGAGCTCTGCGAAGCCTTTTTCCAGGATAAATAAATAGATAAATGAAAAACAAGAAATATTTTACTTTTACCACCCAAGATGGGCTGGAAGATTTTCATTACAGATGTGACAAAAATGCTGATTTTTAAATTAATAAATTCAGGAAAGGGGAAAAATCCATGACACAAGGAAGTACTACATATTGTTGTTTTATTTTGGTAAATGGGTAAGTTACATGTAGGTCTCTAAGATTTTTTTTTTTTTTTTAATTAAAATGACTTGGTACTTCAAAATAAGATCATCAGTACTACTCCACACACCCATTCTATCACACTCTAGAGAATAGTGCAAGTGGCAATTTCATTCATACTTTCTAATCCTGATTATTTCTTTATTATAGGATTATCTTTTTGTCCTAAAATTGTCCTCCTCATAGTACTTTCCCAAGTGACTAAAGGTTTATTCTCTATGTATTTTAACATTTTGTAGCTAAAATGTATTGCTTGGCTGTTCATTGGTCATCCATTCAAATCAATTTTAGTCAACAAATCCTTAGTGTCTACTATAGGCCAGGTTTATATTCCATTAAAATAGGCTTTATTCTCAAGCAAGGGTAGTTAAATAGTGCAGGGGATAGAACGCTCAGCCTGAGGCTCAGGAAGGCTTGAGTTTAAATCCAGTTTTATTCATTTACTAGTTGTGTGACTTTAAACAATTCACTTAAGTTGTTCTTGTTAATTTCCTCAATGTTAAAATGAGAATAACACTTATCTTTTTTAATTAAAGCTTATTTACAATTTTTATTTACAATTTTACAATGTAATTTGTAACTTACAAAATTACAAAATTTTACAAAAAAATTTTTTTAAAATATATGCATGGGTAATTTTTCAGTATTAATCCTTGCAAAGTCTTCAATTCCAAATTATCTCCTACTTCCCCTAAATGGCAGGTAGTTCAATACATGTTAAATATGTTAAAATATATGTTAAATCCGATATATGTATACATATTTATATAGTTATCCTGCTGCATGAGGAAAATGGATCAAGAAGGAAAAAATTATAAAGAAAGCAAAATGCAAGCAAACAACAATGGAAAGAGTGAGAATGCTATGTGATTTACACTCAGTTCCCACAGTCCTCTCTCTGGGTGTATGTGGCTCTTTTCATCACTGAACAATTGCAATTGATTTGAATCATCTCATTGTTGAAGAGAGCCACCAGAATTGAGAGTCCATCAGAACTGATCAACATAGTCTTGTTGCTGTGTATAATGATCTTCTGGTTCTGCTGATTTCACTCAGTATCAGTTCATGTAAGTCTCTCCAGGCCTCTGTGTGTGTGTTCAAATGTGTATCTGTCTCTCTGTTTTTGTGTGTCTCTGTGTCTCTGTGTGTCTCTGTCTCTGTCTCTGTCACTCTCTCTCTGTATATATATATATATATATATATATATATATATATATATATATATATATATATATATATATATATATATATATATATGCAGTAGAAACAATAGCACCTATCTTCCAAGATTTTTGCATGAATCTATTGGGATGAGATTTGTAAGTCTAGCACATTGTAGGGTTTTTTAAAATAAATAATACTCACTAATATTTGATACATTTATATGCTTCTGGTTGTCTATGACATGTATACAAATAATTAAACATAAATACAAAACAAATATAATTAATTACGAGTGGAGGTGAAAATATGTAAAACATGTCTCTTGCTCCAGAGCCCATGCTTTTTCTTTTCTTTCACCCTGTATCATGATAAATTTAGGAAAGAATGACAAAATGGAAGACAAAATGTGGAAAGGCATGAAGGTGAGAAATTATCATTTATGGTAAATAGCAACTAGTCAATTTGTTCAGAACATAAAATATTGAAACAATAACTTCTTAATTACATATACGATATCCTTTGCATTATCCACTTTTTTAATATTTTAAATATGGTGTCCTTTGCATTGTAGATGAATGGCACTACCAAGATTATAGTAGTTTTAAATTAGATAGGCTTTGGTGTCAGGGGGCAGTTGGGAACAATGGAAAGGATCACAAAATTTCCCAATTGCAATTTAACCAATTATTTTCCTTCTTTTCATTTTGGACTCATATTATGGTTCATTTGCAGCATATGTCCAATATAAATATGGAGATAGACTTATTTAACAGTCTACATGTCCAATTGCTTATTATAATCTGAGTGATATGCATTATTCTTCCATTTGTCTTACCCTGTATAGATATTTTTGAGTGGGTGTGGAATTCATTTATACTCTTGATAGGTCATCTACCATGACAATAACAAACATATATACTTATGCCTCAATCGTTAATACTTTTATTTATATTGATAATCAGATGGTCAAAAAACAAAGTTAATTCTGTAGTTGCATTCCTCAAGGAATGTCATCTTAACATGTTTGAGAGAAAACTTGTTTGAAAAGAGATAGTTAATTAGTTAATTAATAATATTACATGATAAAATAAATTTCTTGAATGTGCATAATCATTTTCTCCTCCATAAGATTTCTTAATTGTCTGGAAATTTTCATTCCTTATTAGGTTTTTTTATTGTGACTTCTATAGATATTTCACTATGGTATTCATTGCTCATTCTTTTCATTTTTGTTTAGTTCCTGTAACATTCACATAGAATTTAACCTCATTTTATTTTCTTTTGTCTTTGACTCATTTTTGTTAATAAAAGTTGTCTAATCTTCTAATAGGAAGTTGTACTGTTGAAGATAGGCAGCTATTTAGGCTATAACTTCTCAAAGACAATATATGGAAGAATTCTTCATAAATATATATTTTTGAAATGTATTGACTTTTTTGTGTTTTCACCATTTTATTTTATGAATATTTCCTAACTTCTGAAAAGAAAAAGAGGAACATAGTGCTGCAGAGCTAATTAGCCCATCAGCTAAGTATAACCATATGAAAGCCTGTGAACTTCATGCTTTCTAATGCCTGCACATTAGAAAAAAGGGATGGGAACTGGATCCAAGATTGCATTAGAAAAAAAGGGATGGGAACTGGACCCAAGATTACATTATTAAAGGGATATTGTCATCCCCCCCTCCTCCAAAAAGAAGAAATACCCTTAAACGATGAAGGTCAGCACCTATTCTGAAACAAATTGTTATAGTTGGCTAGAGCACTGAGAAATGAAATAACTTAAGTCAGAATCACACAGGCAGGATGGTTCAGAGGCATGACTTAAATCGAAAGCTTTGTATCCATGATACATGTTCTGTGTCTGATTCAAAACAACTAAAGCAGTAAAGATTCATATGATTTTGATTCCAGAAAATTTTGCTCTCCATATATAGATATAGATACAGACAAATATATTGTGTCTATGTATGTATATCTGTATATTTACATACATGGAGAGAGAGAGAGAGAGAGAGAGAGAGAGAGAGAGAGAGAGAGAGAGAGAGAGACAAAGACAGAGAGAGAGAGAGAGACAAAGACAGAGAGAGACAGAGACAAAGACAGAGACAGAGACACACAGAAACAGAGAGATGTACACAGAGAGAGACACATTTGAACACTCACACACAGAGACAGAGATAGAGTGGAGCAAAGACAGAGACAGAGACAGAAGCACACACTCACAAAGACAGAGACACAGACACAGAGAGAGACACACAGAAATAAATATGTAAAAACATACACACACACAGAGACAGACTCACAGAGACAGAGAAACAGAGACAGAGTCATAATTTTGATCATAGATATATATTCTAGTTAAGGGAAAAAAATCATGAATTGAATTCATATAAAGGAATATACTTCCTGAGCATACTTAAGTACTTTTCAAACCCTGCCTAATGCATTTGAATGGCTTATTCTATTTCTCTGTCTCTTTGTATTTGTCTTTTCTTTTTTCTGTTTCCCTCTCTGTCTCTGTGTCTGTCTTTCTTACTCTGTCTCACTCATCTCTATCTGCTCATCTTGTTGCTCTCTGGATCTCCCCCCTACTTTCTCTGTGAATGCCATACTTTTTTTTTTTTCAGACTGTTAAGGAGGAAGTGTTCCAAGCCAGCTCAAGTGAAAAATCATGTTCTTCTTCTGTACAAATGTCAGAGAGCCATTGGGCAAACTTTGCCTGATATAGCTGAGCTTATTTAAACCTTTAACTTTAAACTGTCCCCATTCATGGAAAGTGACATATATGCTATTAGAGGCTTTGTAATTATTACTGTCATAAAAATGTAGATGAGCCTGACATTTCTGATACTTATTAAAGAGGAAGGAAAGTGGCCTGTAGACCATGTTCTTCCAGGTTTTTGTTTTTTTTTTTTTTACTTTGCCTTTCTGTTAGAGAAAATGTATTTACAAGTTACAAAGGTATGGCCTAAACTCTGCCTCTACAAAGCAACCGTAGATTTTATGTTCTATACAATTAACACAATTACTCTTTGAATGATGGCAGCCAGTTAAAACCTTTGCCTGAAAAATAGGAATAGCACATCTGGTTTATCACCCAATGCTTTACAAGACCACTGTCTTAGTATCAAAATGATTTTTTTGGAAGTGATGAAAATGGTTAACACTATGATATCACTAACTTTTAATTACCATTCTATTTGTCTTTTAGCAAACCAGTTACAGGCAAAAGAAGGGGGGAGGAGAGGAAGATGAGGAAGATTTTATTTGTCACAGATATGAAAATATAATTTATTGGGTTAAATAGGCTTTTCAGACATTCTTATGGTTTCTTGATAATGAAACACATTGGTCTTGTTTTTTAATATCCATTTTGGTGTGATGCAGAAGGGAAGGATAAACAAGCTCTATGTAAAACATGATACAGCATAGTCTTTCTTCCTGAAGTGACATGCAGCTGAGTAAGAGTGTTCCGCTCTTTGCTGAACAGACCCTAATGTATCAGAACAATGCCCTTTTCAGGATCCTGGAGGAAACTGGCAATGATTCAGCTATTAGACACCATCTAAAGATCCTTGATAAACACACACAAGCTTCTCAAAATGGAGCAGAACAAAGTGACTTGAAGCATGAATGGGATTTTTAAAGACCTCATGGAAAGGCTTCCTTGCTCTCATGTAACCTCCAAAAACATGAAACAATCATTGTTGTCCTTGGCTGTTTGAAATACAGCTATCAGAGGACTCCTGGTTTTCATTAACTCTCATAAAGAAAACAAGTGTTTATTTCTTCCTTCCTTACTTCCAATCAAATTATTTTCCAAAAATTGTTTGGAAACTGTATATTTGAAAAAGATATATTTCCAAAAGTACACATCAAAGCAAATGCCTCTTCAAAAAATATTAAAACATTCTGGATTTCATTTACCCTCAAAGAGAGAAGTAGACTGATAATTTTGCACAACTTTACCTCACTGAAATCTGATTCACATGCAATTCAAGATATCTCACGTGATGTCAACATAATGTGGAGTCATAAAGAAAAGAATGTATAAGCAATGACCTTGTCAGATTTATTCAAAGTCAGGGATGCAGGTTCTTTTGGTGTCAGTTAGTGAGTTAACAGCTAGCTACATGATAACATGTACAGAATGCTAGACCTGAAGTCAGGAAGAGTCATCTTCCTGAGTTCAAATCCAAACTCAGATGCTCATTGATGACCTGGCCAAGTCACTTAAGTCTATTTGCCTCAGCTTTCTCATTTATAAAATAAAGGAAACGGCAAACTACTCTAGCATCTTTGCCAAGAAATCTTCAAAAAGGGTCATGAAGAGTTGGACATGGCTAAAAATAGCTAAATTACAGAAACAGTTAACAAGCATATTGGAAATGCTTACTATGGACTGAACACTGTGCTAAGCACTGAAATTATTATTATTTTTTTTATTATATATATATATATATATTTTATAATATTATCCCTTGTATTCATTTTTCCAATTTACCCCCCTCCCTCTATTCCCTCCCCCCGACGACAGGCAATACCATACATTTTACATGTGTTACAATATAGTCTAGGTACAATACATGTGTGTGAATATCATTTTCTTGTTGCACAATAAACATTAGAATCCGAAGGTACATGCAACCTGGGCAGACAGATATTAGTGCTAACAATTTTCATTCCCCTCCCAGTGTTTCTTCTCTGGGTGCAGCTACCTCTGTCCATCATTGATCAACTGGAAGTGAGTTGGATCTTCTTTATGTTGAAGATTTCCACTTCCATCAGAATACATCCTCATACAGTATTGTTGTTGAAGTGTACAGTGATCTTCTGGTTCTGCTCATTTCACTCAGCATCAGTTGATTTAAGTCTCTCCAGGCCTCTCTATATTCCTCCTGCTGGTCATTTCTTACCGAGCAATAATATTCCATAACCTTCATATACCACAATTTACCCAACCATTCTCCAACTGATGGACATCCATTCATCCTCCAGTTTCTAGCTACAACAAAAAGAGCTGCCACAAACATTTTGGCACATATATGTCTCTTTCCGCTCTTTAGTATTTCTTTGGGATATAATCCCAGTAGTAGCGCTGCTGGGTCAAAGGGTATGCACAGTTTGATAACTTTTTGGGCATAATTCCAGATAAGCACTGAAATTATAAAGAAAAACAAAAATAATCCTAGCTGTCAGGAAAATCACATTCTATTGGGGCAGATAATATGATAATAATTAGTAACCTACATATATATTCAGAATGTGTGGTGAAATTCTCTTTTTTGTTAATTTCTTAAATTTATTTATTTTAAACATGAACTGCTTTATGAAACTTGTTGGCAGATAAATATCAGAGAAAAAGGGAAAAACTATAGGGAAGATTAAAAAAAACAGAAAAGAGAAGTGAACATAGCATGTGTTGATTTATATTAAATCTCCTTAGTTCTGGATGCAGATGGCATTTTCTGTCCAAAGTCTATTTGGATTGTTTTAGATAACTGAACCACTGAGAAGAACTAAGTCTTTCATACGTGATCATCACACACCCTTGCTGTTATTGTATACAATGTATTCCTGGTTCTGCTTGTTTTGCTCAGCATCAGTTCATGTAAATTTTTCCAGGCCTTTCTAGAGTGAGCTTCTTCATTATTTTTTATAAAACAATAATATTCCAGTACCTTCATATACTATAAATTGTTTATCCATTCCCCAATTGATGGGCATTGACTCATTTTCTAATTCTTTGCTACCACAAAAAGAGATGCACAAACATTTTTGCACGTGTGGGTCCTTTCCCTTCCTTTATAATTTCCTTAGGCACTGCTGGGTCAAAGAGTAGGCACAGTTTAAAAGCCCTTTGGGCAAAGTTCCAGATTGCTCTCCAGAATGGTTGGATCATTTCATAACTACACCAACAATGCATTGGTGCTTCAATTTTCCTACATCCTCTCCAACATTTAGCATTATCTTTTCCTGTCATCTTATGTGTGAGGTAAAATAGAACCTCAGAGTTGTTTTAATTTGTATTTGTCTAATGAATACTGATTAAAAATATTTTTCATATGACTATAGATGACTTATTTAGTTATCTGAAAATTGTTAATTATATCTTTTGACCATTTATCAATTGGGGAATGACTTCTATTCTTACAAATTTGAAATAGTTCTGTGCATATTTTAGAAATAATACTTTATCAGAAATAATATTGTAAAGATGTTTTCCAGCTTTGTACTTCCCTTTTAATCTTATCTCTTTTGGTTTTATTTGTGCCAAACCTTTTTAATTTGATATAATCAAAATTGTCCATTTTACATTTAAAAATGTTCCCTAGTTCTTTTTTGGTTATAAATTCTTCCTTTCTCCAAAGATCTGATAGGTAAACTATCTCTTGTTCTCCAAATTAGTTTATGGTATCTTCCTTTATGTCCAAATCATGTATACATTTTGACCTTATTTTCATATTGAAGTGTGCCAAATTTCTGACATATTATTTGCCAGTTTCCCCCAAAAATTTTCACACATATTGACTTCTTATTCCAGAAGTTGGAGTTTGGGAGTTTATCAAATAGTAGATTCCTATAGGCCTTGATTATTGTCTTTTGTGTATCTAATCTATTCCACTGATGCACCACTCTATTTCTTAGCTAGTACCAAATGGTTTTGATGGGCCAATAATCTCTAAGGGAAGCATGTATAGCTGGGAGGACTGGGAAAGGTCTCCTGTGAAAAGTGGAAATAATTACCTGCCTATAATGGATGGCTTAATTTTTTCCATTTTAATCCAGCCTCCATTGATTTCTTTTGCTATGGAATTAACCCTTAAAAAAGCCAGAGTGTATATTTTGGCAAGGTATATTATCCTGAAAAGACTTTGTTTTTTGACCTAGGAACAGAGAGTCGATTTTATAATGACCAAGATGACTAAGAATTGAGAGAAACATCATCATCAGACTGGTCATCTGTTGCACTTTTTGGTT
The DNA here is from genome assembly GCF_048593235.1 of Sminthopsis crassicaudata. Lineage (NCBI taxonomy): Eukaryota > Metazoa > Chordata > Mammalia > Dasyuromorphia > Dasyuridae > Sminthopsis > Sminthopsis crassicaudata. Next base: position 718,405,130 of record NC_133617.1, read on the forward strand.
CCAGAAACCAATGAAAGAAGAAAAACTGTAGAGTACTAAGTATTACACAGTGTTTAGACCATCAGCAAACAGATTTGAACATTGTCACTCAAAATGTAAGATTTTTGCACAAGAAATGTAATAGGATATTGTCTTTCAGGGTCCCTAAAAATTAATCTACAATGAATTGAGTTCCCTGTTTTGGGGAAGTCTAAAGACCACTCCAGTTAACACAATCTGTCCTGCTTACTAGACCTATTATCATATGGGAGAAGAGAAATGTCTACAGGAGGAAAATGGGATGGTAAGTTTCTTGTTGTATATCCTTGTTCAGTTAGGATTAAATAAACTGTCTTCTATTAATTGCTCAATGACATATGAGGACCTCATATTCCCCAAATCAAACTTGAATCAACAGGATACTTTCCTTATGTCTATCCTGAACAATGACCAACAAGTTGACATTGAGATCTTGAGGTTGAGGGCACAGTAGATAGTGCCAGACTTTTAGTCAGAAAAAGATCTGATTTATAATCTTCTCTTCCCTGCTGCTCTATTATGCTATCTTGGACAAATCCTATAACTTGTTTTAGCTTCTTTGTATAAAGGGAATAAATATAACACCTCCCTCAAAGAGTTGCTGTGAAAATTAATGACATAATATAAGCAAAGAGCTTTATAAATGTTTGTTTCTTTTTATCTTTTTTTTTTTTCTTTTCTTTTTTTTTATTAAGGCTTTTTATTTTTTAAAACACATGCATGGACAATTCTTTAAGATTAACCCTTGCAAAACCCTGTGCTCCAATTTTGCCCTCTTCCCCCACACCCTCCCCTAGATGGCAAGTGGTCCAATATATGCTAAAACATGGTAGAAATATTTGTTAAATCCAAAATATGCATACACATTTATATAATTATCATGCCACACCAGAGAAAGTGAAGCAAAATAAAATTCAGAGTTTTATAAATGTTAAAGCACCAGGTAAATGTTAGTTTATCTTTAATATTTATTAACATTACTAGAAGAGATGATTATCAATCGATATTTTTGCTAAAATTAAAGGAAGGAAGTTTCAGATAAGTGGAAGGAAAACTCATGGGCACTGTTTGGAGTGATAACAAAAGGAATTGGCAAAATAGTGTTCTTTGTCTGGCCAAAGTCAAGATGAAACCATATTACTTGAAATACTTAGTCAAAATATATTGAAGTACTTATGATAATTATTCAAAAAGTGACTATTGTGGCAGTATCTGTAGATTTTGAACCAAAAGCATTTGTTGCAAATAACAAGAGAGAAAAAGTCAATGAAGAACTTGTTAAAATACGCATATTAAATTGATGATCATTCTGATACTTGGTGAATTCAAAATAAATATTGTAAACAGTTAGAACTGAGGATGGCTGCAAATAACCACATGGTTCATGCATTTATATCATGAATACAGCCTTCAAGAAATGATAGGTATTGTATATGCCAAACATCAAATAACACTACAAAGAATAAAATAAATGTTAATTTAACACAAACAAGAAGTGAATTGATATTGATGCAGATAGCTGTCATGGTAAACAGAGTGCTAAACTTATAGCCACAAAGGTCTGAGTTCAAATCCTGTCTCAAATATTTATCAACTTTTTGACCCTGGGCTAGTCACTTAACCCAGTGATCCTGAAACTTTTTAAATAGAGGGCCAGTTCACTGTCCCTCAGACTGCTGGAGGGCCGGACTATAGTAAAAACAAAAACTCACACTATCTCAATCACATTTTTTCTTATCTTTAAAATGAGGATAATACTACGTATTATTGTTGTAAGAATGTGGTAATAATATATGTAAAGCAGTATTCAAAGATTTGTTGGTTGTTGATCTTTGTTCCTGAATAGGAGTAAAATTACATAACTGTCATAATCAAGTTACAGTGTGTACAACTGTGGCTTATAAAACCAACAGGAGTGGGGCAGCTGGGTGGTACAGTGGATAAAGCACCAGTACTGAAGTCAGGAGGCTATGAGTTCAAATCTAGTCTCAGACACTTAATACTTCCTGTGTGACCCTGGGCAAGTCATTTAACCCTAATTGTCTCAGCAAAATAATAATAATAATAAATAATAATGATAATAATAATAGGAGCTTGGAGTACTCAGCTGCAGGTCAGACACAAATAGTCCATGTGAAATTTTGGTGTAGACTCTCTAAATTTCTATTATCTCATGTTTCTTTTGAGCTACATACAAGTTTGCAAGCATTAAAATACTAGATATATGCTAGCTATTATCTTCATCAGAGTAATAAAAATGACCAAGAATAATGAGAAAACATGGTTCATAAGTGAAACAAATTGATTCTGAATTAGTTAAACAAAAAAAATTGATGATTAAAAAATAGGACTTGGACAAAAGACATGACATCAACAAAGAGTATAATCATAATATTCAAAAGATTTAACACTGTACATTAATCGACACCTTGAGTTCAAAAGAATACATAGAAGGAGCTTTGATGGTAACAATAATACCAGGTTACAATATCAAATTGTTTGTAAAATATTAAGATAAATGGAAGTGATGAATATTATCATTAATATCATCATATGAAATAGAGAGATGAAAGAAAGTAAAACCAATTTAAAGAAAAAGTGAATACAAAAATTATTAATGATAATGTGTTTCAAGAATAGTGATATAAATATCCAAGTTAGCTGCTTCTTGGACTCAAAGATTCATTCTAATGGAAAGGGAAAATGTATCTGTGACAGTGGTAGCCAGGGAGGAGGGCTGTGATTTAAAATGTCATATATATGCCTTAAAAGACTGCCACAGCATTTCCAGTAGCAATGAACATATTGACTTATTAATGTTTCTAGGATTAGAAAATGTTCTAAATTTCATTTGGAATTCAAAGTCAGCCACTATTGGGTACCTTCATCCTTTACTTTCCCTTTTTAAATCTCTTTTATTTGGTGTTTTATCTTATTTCATATAAGCTTTTTGTTGAAATGTGTTGTCTTTCTTTATATTTGTATTTGTCTCCTAGAATATAGTACACTGCTTAACAAAGTATAAGCAGTTAATAACTTCTCATTTCCTTCATTCATTGGTACATTTTTCCCTCCCTTTCTCCCTTTCTCCTTCCTTCCCTCCCTCCCTCCCTCCTTCCTTCCTTCTTTCCTCCCTGTATCCCTCCCTTTTTGTTTAATATAAAAAATAGAAGAGGAAGGAATCATTCCTAAATTGAGGAATCAGAGATGCTTCATGGAAAATATATTATTTTAAATAAGTCTTGAAAATATAGGAATAATAATATTAATAGTGATATGTGTGCAATTATTGCCTTATATAAAAATGATGCTTTAAGTTTTGCTAAATATTTTACAAATATGATTTCATTTAATAGTCCCAACATCCCTGATATGTAAGAATGATTTTCTTCATTTTACAAATAAGATTTAATTAGGCTGAAATGGAGGAAATAAAATGTCTCCATCTAATTATACACCTATGTTTGTCTAGTTTGATCTATTCTATCCTTCCTCACCATAATAATCTAGAGCATTCAAAATGTAAGCTTTCAGTTGGGGTTATTTGCCTCAAAATGCTAGAATGTTTTCCACTGAATGCACTTGTTTATGGTAGCCTTAGGGAAGAACATCACTTAAGCTATTCCTCCTTGCCTTTCTACCATCCATCCATCTTCTTAGAAGGTAAGTTCATCTCGAAAGCAGTTTCATCCAATTTAAGCAGGCATCCTTGCTTTTGACAAATTTCTTTTGTTTCAATAGAAACCTGGGTTTTGCCTTCAAATGTACACTTTTTCCTAGTGTATTTACATTTTATCCAAAGACATGAGATAAAATACACTAAAATTAAAAGTTTTCACTGGGATTCATGTGCCATAAATGGCATAAACTTGTTACTCTGTTTCTTGTGCTGTCAAATATTTTTTCCTAATCAAGAGAAAATGACTAGTTCTCTAAGGATTAAAGCATTTTCTTCCACTGATAGATAGCTATCTGAGAATTTGTAATTTGTTAACCATAAAATGCTGCTATTTGTATAATATATGCTAAATATTTTTTCTTAGGTCAGTTCAGCATTCTGGTTATCTTTCCTTTAAAAAATGAATTAAAACCTATAAATTTGCACAATCTACAATAAAAAGATCCCAGGGTTAAAGAAGATAAGGTCATGTTTCAGAAATTTCCTAACCACATTTACTTTGAGTTCTCACCCTTGTTCAACAGGGACAAGAGGATTTGCCAAATCTCTCCATCCACAAATCTTAAATAAAATTAGAGATTCAAAAGATAGCTAAGCTGTGCTAATCCTCAAATGCATTTGTTGAGAACAGTTTATGCTGGAACATTTGTGTGAAAGGTAGGATGGATCTAAATTAGAGATCAATAATGTACTCCTCAACCTTCTATGAAAAGTGAAGAAACAGCTGGTTGGATTTATCAGCCACTAGTCCCTGAACACAAATTCACATAATCATGTCAACCACCTAATTTTAATAAATCTTTTCACTATGGAGATGGTCAGTGATGTGCATTGTAAATGAGGAGCCCCGGATAGTTACATGAATAAATCAGTAATAGGCAGCATTTAACCAGCATGGTTAAATGGACTCTAAGTTGTATGTAGGTGTATCATTATATACACAATGTGTGTAAATTGTTGTGCATTAAATGCCATGAAAAAATATGTCTAATATAAACTGTATCCATTGATTTCATCTGAGGATTAACAGAGTTTATATAGTTTTTTAAATCTTCCTTTGTAAGCAGTATGTGAGCCTACTGTTTATATAGCAATTTTATAGCAATCATTTTGTTTATTGAATCCATCTACAATGGAAATAATTTTTCAGTAATTAATTAGTTTTGGACATCTAGGGTGTTAGTACATTGGATTTTTTTTGGGAAGCTATCTTGTGGTACAGTGGATAGAATCTTGAGCATGGAGTCAGGAAGGTCTGAATTCAAATCTCCTACATTTACTCAGATGTATGTTTAATGGGTAGCTCCAGAGAAATAACGATTTCTATATGCCTCTATTTTCCTAATCTGTAAAATTTGGAAAATAATAGTAACTAATTCTCAATGTCATGACAATGAATTAATATTTGGAAAAAAATTTTTCTAACTCATAAATTGTTATATAATAAGGATAGTAATAATAACAATTGTTATTAATTATCATGTGTGATACTAATAAAGTCACTTGATTTTCAAATAAACTTTCAGACTACTAAAATTTTATCTATAAAACAGGATTAATAATAGCACCCCATATCACAGTTTTGTTGTGAGGATAAAAAGATATATTTTAAAGCAATTTGAAAACCTAAAAGCTGTTATTATTCATCTTTCATTTTTGAAGAGGACCAATGATATAACTGGGTGTTGAAACCTTAAAGCACTATTAAGCACTACAAAGGCATTGGGCCTGGAGTAAAGAAGACATAAGTTCAAATCTAGCCTCAAAGACCTACCAGCTCAAAAATCAATTCCTTTAATACCTTAATAATTTTTGGACTCTGTCCTCCTTTTGTAGTGGCCCATCTATGTAGGAAAACTTCTGGTATGGATATACATAGAACATTTTGGGTAGTCTCCAAAGGAGATGAATACCTTCCAAAACATTGACATTTCAGCAGACAAATGAGGACACTGTCCTATTTGAGTATGCAAGGGTCATTGACTACTCACTCAAATAAAAATGTCATCTTTGCTTGCCTCTCTCCCAATATTGCATAAATGCAAGAAAAAGTGACTATTTCTCTGAGAGGAATCTATCTGCAATGCTTGAAATTATTTTAAAAAATACACAGGATAATGCTTTTGGCTTTAATAGTGGGCATCCTGAGAAAGAAATGCTCACAGGAATGAGAGGACAGAGGATGAGGAAGTGACAGAAAGAAGAAAGGAGAGAAGGAAGGAAGAAAAGATGTAAGAAAGGAAAGAAAGAAGAAAAAAGAAGGAAACAAGGAATCAAGGAAAGAAGGAAGGAAGAAAGAAAGAAAGGAAGGAAGGAAGGGCTTTTATATTAACTATAAACTATGTCTGCTCATCATCCCATCTTGGCTGAAAATAAGTCATTACTCCAGTTGTGGTTTCTGAGCTATAGTTAATATGAATAAAGCCAAAAAGAAGACATTTGAAGCAAAATATGAGCCCTTTACTAATTTATTGTCTTGTAGGCTATTGATGGAAAAATTCCTTTCTTTGGTTATCATGAGAATACTTGACCCCATTTACAATAATAAGTTTGTCTTTAAGTCTTATTCTATTTTGAAGCTTTAATGGTTTTAAAATACACTAAGACTTCAGAGATATTCTGTTATTATCTGGATTCATTTCAGATTTATTATATAACTACGAAGTGCTAGGCTCTATGCAAAGTGCTGGGGATACAAAGATAAAATGCAATTCCAGCAGCAGTGTGAATTCGTGTAATTCATTGAGGACAGCTTGAAATTCATGTTCTCATTTGATCTTCAGAACAATGTTTGGCAACCAATCATTCAATGAACAAGAATTTATAAAGTCCATAGGTAGAGCCAAGATGGTGAGTAATGGCAGGAACTTGCCCAATCTCTCTCTTAAACTGCTCCAAATTCCTTTAAATAATGACACTAAACAAACTTAGAACATAAGAACACACAAAAAGATGAAGAAGAACATTTCCTAGCCAAAGGCAATTTAGAAGCTCAGGAGAAAAGGGAATCCAGCATGAAGTCCCAGCCTTAGCCCAGTTGAACCTCTGAATTACTGGAAGTATTTGTGACTTCCAGACTCTAAGCAGCTCAGAGACACTAAATAGGAACTGGAAGGTCAGCTGAAAACTGGAACCTCAATGGGAGCAGGTCCTGACTTGGTCCCTAGATCCATCCTGGACCCCAGCATCAATGAGGCTGAATCAGCAGCAGTTCTGGAGGCTTATGGTCCTCTCAGCCCAGAGACACCAGTGAGGACTCAGGAGATCAGAGGAGAGGGCAGTCTGATGTGTAGTTGCAGTGCAGCCTTGGTCAGTGAAGCCCCAGCCCCGCCAGCACATTAGATCTTACAGCTATAGGTGGGGGGAGCATACCTAACAGCTCCAGGGCAGAAAAGAAAGCTTGTAGTCAGATTCCTAGAAGAATTTGTGAAAACAGCTTCACAAAATCCCTGAAGCATGGGACAGTGGACAATCCAACCTGGAAACAGAGCCCTACTTTAATACAGATTTAAAAACAGACAATGGGGTAGGAAAATGAGAAGAAAACAACAACAACAAGTTTCTGCCTTTTAGTGACAAGGAGGATCAAAACACACAGTCAGAAGATGATAACAAAGTTGAAGCTCTTATAGCCAAAGCCTCCAAGAAAAATAAGAGTTGGTCTCAGGCCATGGAAGAGCTCAAAAGGGATTTTGAAAATGAAGTAAGAGAGATAGAGGAAAAATTAGAGAAAGAATTGAAAGAGATATAAAAGGAAGTACAAATAACTAATGAGGAGGAAAATGCCTTAAAAAAAAACAAAATTGGTCAATTGGTAAAGGAGGTAGAAAAGCTCATTGAGGAAAGTACTTCTTTTAAAAAAAATAGAACTGAGCAAATGAAAAGTAATGACTTTATGAGAAATCAAGATAAAATAAAGCAAAACAAAAAAAAAAAAAGAAAAATAGAAAAAAATGTGAAAAGTCTCATTGGGAAAACAACTCATGAAAAATAGATCCAGGAAAGATAATTTAAAAATTATTGATCTACCTGAAAGTTATAATTAAAAAAAAAAACAAAAAACAGTCTCAAACCTCATTTATCAAGAAATTATCAAGGAATATTATCCTGATTTTCTAGAACCAAAGTGAAATTTGAAATTGAAATAATCCACTGACCACCTATTTTTAAAATGTTTTATTAATATTTTTATTTACAAAATATATGCATGGGTAGTTTTTCAACTTGGCCCTTGAAAAAACTTTCTGTTCCAAATTTACCCCTCCTCCCCACTCCCTCTCTCAGATGGCAGGTAGTGCACTACATGTTAAATATGTTAAAATATATGTTAAATCCAATATATGTATATGTGTGTATATACATATACACATATATATGCATACATATATATATACATATACACATATATATGCATACATATATACATATACACATATATATGCATACATATATACATATACACATATATATGCATACATATATATATATACATATACACATATATATGCATACATATATATATATACATATACACATATATATATATATATATATATATATATATATATATATATATATATATATATATATATATATATATATATATATATATATATATATATATATACACCGTTTTTTTGCTGCACAAGAAAATTTGGATCTAGAAAAAAAAACCTGAGAAGGAAAACAAATTGCAAGCACACACCGACAGAAAGCATGAAAATGCTATGTTTTGGTTCATACTCAATTGCCACAGGCCTCTCTCTGGATGTACATGATTTTCTTCATTACTAAACTGTTGGAACTGCTTTGAGTCATCTCATTGTGGAAGAGAGCCATGTATATAAGAACTGATCATCATATAGTCTTGTTGCTGTGTACAATGATCTCCTGGTTCTGCTCATTTTACTCAGCATCAGTTCATGTAAGTTTCTCCAGGCCTCTGATATCATCCTTCTGGTCATTTCTTACAGAACAATAACATTCCAGAATATTCATATACCATAATTTTTCACCCATTCTCCAATTGATGGGCATCTACTCAATTTCCAAATTTTAGCCATTATAAAAAGGGCTGCCACAAGCATTTTTGTCCATGTGGGTCCCCTTTCTCTCCTTTAAGATCTCTTTGGGATATAAGCCCAATAGAAACACTACTGGGTCAAAGGATATGCACAGTTTGATAATTTTTTTTTCCGCTTAAGTGACTACTTGTCCAGGGTCACACAGCTAGGAAATATTAACTGTTAAAACCAATTTTGAACTCAGGTCTTCCTGATTTCAGGACTGGAGCTCTATCCACTGCACCACCTAGCTTCCTGTTTGATAACTTTTTTGAGCATAGTTTCAAATTGTTCTCCAGAATGGTTGGATTCATTCACAGTTTCACCAATAATATATATCAGTGTCCCAGTTTTCCCACATCCACTCCAGCATTTGTCATCATCTTCTCCTGTCATCTTAGCCAATCTGACAGGTGTGTAGTGGCATCTCAGAGTTGTCTTAATTTACATTTCTCTGATCAATAGTGATTTAGAGCACTTTTTCAAATGACTAGAAATTGTTTCAATTTCTTTGTCTGAAAATTGTCTGTTTATATCCTTTGACCATTTATCAATTGGAGAATGGTTTGATTTCTTATAAATTAGAGTCAGTTCTCTATATATTTTGGAAATGAGACCTTTATCAGAACCTTTAATTGTAAAATATTTTCCTAGTTTATTGCTTCCCTTCCAATCTTGTCTGCATTAGTTTTGTTTGTACAAAAACTTTTTTTTTAAATTAGTATAATCAAAATGATCTATTTTGTGATCAATAATAATCTCTAGTTCTTTTTTGGTCACAAATTCCATCCTCCTCCACAAATCTGAGAGGTAAACTATCCTATGTTCTTCTAATTTGTTTATAATATCATTCTTTATATTTAAATCATGAACCTATTTTGACCTTATCTTGGTATAGGTTTCACTGCCTAGTTTCTGCCATACTAGTTTCCAATTTTTGTCAAATAGTGAATTTTTATCCAAAATCTGAGATCTTTGGGTTTGTCAAACACCAGATTACTAGTCATTGACTATTTTGCCCTGTGAACCTAATATGTTCCACTGATCACCTACTCTGTTTCTTAGCCAGTACCAAATGATTTTGAAGACTGCTACCAGATCTAAAATTATATTACAAAGGCCAGTCATCAAAACCATTTGGTACTGGCTAAGAAACAGAGTAGGTGAAAAAAAAAATCACCTGAAAGTGGCCTTTTTTCATTAATTCTTTTGAAATTCTTGACATTTAGTTCTTTCAGATGAATTTTGTTGTTATTTTTTCTAAGTCAGTAAAATAGTTTCTTGGGGGCTTAATTGGAATAGCATTAAATAAATGGATTAGTTTAGGTAGTATAGTCATCTTTATTATATTCACTTGACCTGCCCAAGAGCGCTTGATATTTTTCCAATTGTTTAGATCTGACTTTACTTGTGTGGAAAGTGTTTTGTAGTTTTGCTTATTTACTTCATGACTTTCCCTTGGCAAATAAATTCTGAAATATTTTATTTTATTGACAGTTATTTTAAATGGAATTCACTGATCACTTCTTAAAAAAAGATTCCACAATAAAAACATTGCAGCCAAATTCTAGAACTCCCAAGTCAAGCAGAAAATATTGCAAACATCTAGAAAGAAACAATTCAAGTATAGTGGGGCCACAGTCTAGATAATAAAAGATCTAGCAGCTTCTACATTAAAGAACTGGAGGGCTTAGAATATGATATTCTGGACAGCAGGGGAGCTAGGATTGCAATGAAAAATCTTCTACACAGCAAAACTGAGTATAGTCCTTTAGAAGAAAAAGGTGGTCATTCAATGAAACAGAGGATTTTTAAGCATTCATGATGAAAAGACATAAGCTGAATGGAAAATTTGATTTTCAAATATAAGTCTGATGAAGCATAAGGAAGCAATCAGGAAAGTGATACCATAAGGGACTTAATAAGGTTTATTTTTTACCTTCCTTCATGGGAGGATTATGATTATAACTCATTAGAATGTTCTCATTATTATAGTAGTTTAGAATATATATATATATATATATTTATCTATATCTATATATCTATATCTATATTTATATCTATATCTATATCTATATCTATATCTATATATATATATAGAGAGAGAGACAGAGAGAGACAGAGAGAGAGACAGAGAGACAGAGAGAGAGACAGAGAGACAGAGAGACAGAGAGACAGAGAGAGACAGAAAGACAGAGAGACAGAGACAGAGACAGAGAGACAGAGAGAGAGACAGAGACAGAGAGACAGAGACAGAGAGATAGAGAGAGAGAGAGACAGAGACAGAGAGACAGAGGACATGGGCATGAGTTAAATATGAAGATTTCCTATCTTTTTTAAAAAATGAAATTAAGGCATGAGAGGAATGTACTGGGAGAAAGTGAAAGGCAGAAGAGGAATGGTGCAAATTATCTGCCCTAAAAAAGAGGCAAGCAAATGCTTTTCAGTGGAGGAGAAGAGGGAGTTAGGGTTAAAGGTTGAGTGAGTAAACATTACTCTCATCAGAATTGGCTAAAATGGGAAATAATATAATACTCAATAAGGGTAAAGAAATCTACCCTGACCTACAGAAAATAAGAGGGGAATGGGATATGAGAAGTGGATGGGTGGCTAATAAAGAGAGGCCATATGGGGGGAGGGAGTGGTCAGTAGTAAAATACTTTTGAGAAGGGACATAGAGAAAAGAGAGTGAGAATAAAGGGGTGGATATGCAATTAGCAATATAATTGCAAAAAAAAAAGTTGATGCAAGTTTCTGTGATGGAATAATATAGTTTTCTGGAAAATGATGAGCAGGATGCTCTTAGGGGAAAAAAGTACCCTGGAAAGTCCTCCATGAACTCAAGCAATAGTAATGAAATGCTATATGACCAACCATAAGTTACTTCCTTGTTCTCAGTAGTAAAACTACCCACAACTACTCTGAAGGACTTATGATGAAAAATCCTATCCATAAGCAGAGAAGGAGCTCATCAAGTCTGAATACAGACTAAAGCATTCTCTATTTCTCTTTCTTTTTGTTTTTAATTTAAATTTTCTTTTTTTCTAGTAAATTTATTTTAGTAAAATTGCTTTATAAATCATGTTGTGAGAGAAAAATGAGAACAAAAAGGAAAAACTATGAGAGAGATTAAAAAAAAAAAATAGAAAAAAAGAAGTGAACATAGCACATCTTGATTTACATTTGGTCTACTTAGTTCCTTTACTGGATGCAAATTTCTGTCCAAAGTCTATTGCGAATTGCTTTGGAACACTAAAGTACCTAGAATAATAAAGTCTTTCATAGTTTATCATTGCACATTCTTGCTGTTATTGTGTACAATACATTCCTGGTTCTGCTTATTTCATTATCAGTTCATGTAAATCTTTCCAGACTTTTCTGAAATCAGCTTGCTCATCAATTTTTTATAGAACAATAATATTCCATTACTTTCATGTGCCACAACTTATTCAGCCATTCCCCAAATGATGGGCATCCATTCATTTTCTCATTTTTTGCTACCACAAGATTGCTACAAACATTTTTGCACATGTGGGTCCTTTTCCCTCTTTTATGATTTCCTTGGGATACAGACAGTCATGACATTTCTGAATAAAAGGATATGCACAGTTTTATAGTCATTTGGGTATAGTTTCAAATTGTTTTCCAGAATGGTTGGAACGTACCACAAACTATGCATTAATGATTTAGTTTTCCCACATCCCCTCCAAAATTTATCATTATCTTTTCCTGTCATTTTACCCCTGAGCAGTATGAGGTGGAAACTCAGAGTTGTTTTAATTTGTATTTCTCTAATCAATAGTGATTTAGAGTATTTTTTAATAACTAGAGTTGGCTTTAATTTTGTCATCTGAAAACTGTTTATATCCTTTAACTCTATCAATTGGGAAATGACTTTATTTTTTCATTTTGTATTAAAATATTTTAGTTTTCAAAACATATGCATAGATAATCTGCAACACGAACCCTTGCAAAACCTTGTGTTCTAGTTTTTTCTCCCTTTCCTAACCCTCTGCACTAGATGACATGAGTCAATATATGTTAAATATGGTAGAAATATATGCAAAATCCAACATATGCATATATATTTATATAATTATATTTGCTGTGCAAGAAAACTCAAATCAAACCAGAAAAGAAAACAAAGAAAATAAAATGCAAGCAAACAACAAAAAGAGTGAGAATGCTATATTGTGAACTATTCTCAGTTCCCATGGTCCTCCCTCTGGGTGTAAATAGATCTTTGATCACAAGATCATTAGATGTGTTCTGAATCATTTCATTGTGAAGAGGGCCTTATACATCAGAATTGATCATGCTGTTGCTGTGTATAATGATCTCCTGGTTCTGCTTATTTCACTTAGCATCAGTTCATGCAGAATGACTTTATATTCTAATAAATTTGACACTGTTCTTTGTTTATGTTAGAATTTACTTAAAACACTGGCTGTAAAGATTTTCCGCTGATTTGCACTTCCCTTTTAATTATGTTTCAGTTGGTTTTGTTTGTGAAAAACCTTTTTAATTTAATATATTCAAAGCTGTCTACTTTGCCTTTCATAATGATCTCTAGTTCTTCTTTGATCATAAAGTCCTCCTTTCTCCAAAGCTCTGACAGGTAAATTATCCTTTGTTCTAATTTGTTTATGGTATCATCCTTTATTTCCAAATCATATATACATTAATTGACTTCATTTTGAGATGGGGTGTGAGATGTAGGTCTCCCAGTTTCTGACATATTATTTTTCAGTTTTCCCAGAAATTTTTGTCAAATAGTAAAAAAAAAATCTCCAGAAGCTGGAATTTAGGGACTTATCAATACTAGATTACTACAGGTATTTATTATTGTGTCATGTGTTTCTAATTTATTCCATGGATCCATCACTCTATTTCTTAGCCAGTGCCAAAAGATCTTCATAACTTCTGGTTTATAAAACAGTTTTAAATTTGGTATTGCTAAGTCACCATCCTTTGTAATTTTTTCATTAATTTCCTTGATATTCTTGACCTTTTCTTCTTCCAGATGAATTTTGTTATTATTTTTTCTAGTTCTATAAAATAATTTTTGGCAGTTTGATTGGTATGGCACTGAATAAGTAGACCAATTTAGGCAGAATGTCATTTTCATTATATTAGTTCAGCCTATCCATGAGCAATTGATATTTTTCCATTTGTTTAGATCTGACTTTATTTTTGTGAGGAGTGTTCTGTAATTGTGTTGACTTAGTTTTTGTTGAGGTTTTTTTTTTTTTATTTTCATTGGGGTGGGAGATCTATGTTTTTTTTCACAACTTGACTTTTGTGGAAATGTTTTCCGTAACTTCACATGAGGTTTCTCAATTGTTAGTGGGGGTAAGAGAGAGAAACTACAACTCAAAAATCTTAAAAAGAAATGGGGGGCAGCTAGGTGGCACAGTGGATAGAGCACCGAGTTCATATCTGGTTTCAGACACTTAACACTTCCTAGCCATGTGACCCTGGGCAAGTAACTTAACCCCAGCCTCAGGGAAAAAAAAAAGAAATGAAAAAAAAATTGTTCTTATTGTAACTGGGAGAAAATATTAAATAAAAGAAAGAAAGAAAATAAGAATTTCTTAAGCCCTGTCAACATGGTGAGCCCTATATTTGGAATTGAATATTATAAGATTGTTTTCAATCATGTCTCACTCTTTATGACCCCATTTGAGGTTTTCCTTGGTAAGGATACTGGAATGGTCTGCTGTTTCCATCTCCAATTCATTTTGCAGATGTGGAAACTGAGATAAATAAGGTTAAGTGACTTGTCCAGGTTCAGACAGAATCTCAGGCCGGAATCCAACACAACAAAATGAATCATCCTGATACCAAGCCTAAAGCTTTATTCATTGTCTCAGGAGCTAAATATACAAAGACCAAAATTAAAATATCCTTTGTCTCAAGGAGTTTATATTCTCTTGAGGAAGATCATAAGGACAATATGTACAATGTAAACACCAAGAAGTTTGATACTACTTTCCCCCAATTCTCTTGGAGTAAAGACAAGGCACATGTACAGATTTGATATGGTATATGAGGAGTAGAAAAGCAGCTTTTTTGTTTAGCTCATATAAAGAAAAGGGAATTATGAAATTAGATAATGAGAATGTGTATGATGGCAGATTATCATACATGGTCAGTGTAGGAATTTGAATTACTTGATTGCAGAAAATACACTAAACTGAACCAGATTATTTCCTTCCTTCTCTCTCTCTTTCTTTCTCTCTTTCTTTCTCCTTTCTTTCTTTTTTTCTCTCTCTCTTTGTCTTCCCTCCATCCCTCCCTCCCTTCCTCCCTCCCTCCCTCCCTCCCTCCCTCCTCCTTCCTTCCTTCCTTCCTTCCTTCCTTCCTTCCTTCCTTCCTTCCTTCCTTCCTTCCTTCCTTCCTTCCTTCCTTCCTTCCTTTCTTTCTTTCTTTCTTTCTTCCTTTCTTTCTTCCTTTCTTTCTTTCTTTCTTTCTTTCTTTCTTTCTTCTTTCTTTCTTTCTTTCTTTCTTCTTCTTTCTTTCTTTCTTTCTTTCTTTCTTTCTTTCCTTCTTCCTTTCCTTCTTCCTTTCCTTCTTCCTTTCTTCCTTCCTTCCTTTCTTTCTTTCTTTCTTTCTTTCTTTCTTTCTTTCTTTCTTTCTTTCTTTCTTTCTTTCTTTCTTTCTTTCTTTCTTTCTTTCTTTCTTTCTTTCTTTCTTTCTTTCTTTCTTTCTTTCTTTCTTTCTTTCCTTCTTCTTCTTCCTTTCCTCTCCTTCCTTCTTCCTTTCTTCTTCCTTCCTTCTTCCTTTCTTTCTTCCTTTCTTTCTTTCTTTCTTTCTTTCTTTCTTTCTTTCTTTCTTTCTTTCTTTCTTTCTTTCTTTCTTCTTCTTTCTTTCTCTCTCTCTTTTTCCATCTTTTCTTTTTCTCACTAGGTAGGTAGAGATAGGAGAAAATTCTTAGTAATAGAATTTAAAAAAAAAATCTACAGGTTAAGTTGGGAAGAGCATTAAAATCCAAACAAAGGAGTTTTATTTAGATTAGATTATAAGCTCCTTGAGAGCAGGTACTGTCATCTTTATCTTTCTGTATCTCTAGTGCTTAGCACAATGCATGACACCTAGTTGTTATTTAATAAATTTTGAGTGACTGATTGATTATATTGGATCCAATAGATATTATTCCATGAAAATTACCTTGTGAACTCTGTTGAAGATGGGATGGATTGTTAGTATTATTATTGCTTTACAAATTTAGTAACTGGATGGAAAAGGTTAAGAGATTTGCTTAGGTAAATTTAGCTAGTTAGTATAAAGATAGACTTTGAATCAATGACTTTGTAAATCCTAAATTTACCACCTTTTCTAATAAATATGATAGTTAAAAGTAGCATTTATGTAATGATTTAAGATTTGCAAGAGATTTCTAAGCATTGGCTCATTATATCATTAAAACAATCCTAAGATTGTTATTACTATCAGTTTTGATTCTGAGGAAGTTGATTCCAGGCTGAGTAAACTGGGACAGAAAAAGATTAAGATTCTGTCCTGGATTAATACAGATAGTAAATACCTGAGGATGAATTTGAACTCTGATCTTCCCATGGCTCCATCCAGCTCCTTCAAATATAGAATAGTTATTATTTATATGGAGCATTGAGTTGTGCAAATCACTTTTTAAAAATTCTCACAACAAACCTGGCATGTAGGTGCTATTATTATTCCAATTTTACTTATGAGAAAACAAATAAAGAGAGGTTAAATGACAAGCTCAAAGTCATACTTTGTTAGTGGATGAGACAGCATCAAATTTAAAATTCTATGACTACAAAATTAGTATTTTATCAACCATCTCTGATATTTGCCAAGGATTTGACTGAAGTACTTTAAAATTTGCTTTCAACAAGCTTACATTCTAAATTGAGTTGAATAAGAACATAGCACTGTGAGTAATATTTTAAAATGATTGTTATCTTTACCATTGGATTTAGTGCTTTGAAGGCTAGGATAAAAAGCAGCAAAGTTTATCTTGCTGAAGAAGAAAAGGCAGGCCCATTGAACTGTGGAAGAACAAGGTATTTAATAGAATTTTTCTGATTCCATAGTCAGATTTTTTTTTTTCAAATTTATACAAGTAACCATTAGAACCCATAGTTGACTTTGAATAGCTTTTATATATCTATAGTTTTCCAGAATTCATGTATCCTGGTGCATTACCAATCTGTCTATTTGATTCACCAGCACCAGAAATTATAAAATGGCTTGTGTTTTCAAGGTATTAAATCCCTTGGGCCTAGGACACTCTAACTGCCAAATACTTTGATCTTAAGGTAACTGCTCTGACTTGCATGAATTCTTGCATCCTGACACCATGGTGGCATTTGGCCTGGAGGCCCTGGTGATTTATAAGAAAGCAATACTGCCACACATGTAGAAAGGCTCTTTTAGGGAATTCCAATCAGGTTTGCTTCTGTGGACGTTTTACAGTTAAGTGAAAAAGACTATCAAAATATAATGTAGTTCACAAAACTGCCTTTGACTCACTATGCACTTCATAAAGTAATTAACTATTTAGTATTCTAAGACGGCTCAAGTTGGAAGAGCGGCCAACTTTCCACTGGACCAGAATTTAAAACAGAGATTTAATTAATACAAAAGAACTGGCTCCACTTTTCTGAGAGCTTGAAAAGACTCCACCATCCACAGTACCAACACTCCATCAGCCAAAGGCTGTCTCCAACAGAAAGAAGCAAATTATCCTTGCTACTCAAAAGAGAAAGGCCTAAAATCTATCCGACAGGCACTCTTTTTTACAAGTAGTCCAGA